>NW_024412427.1:784167-804690 GCF_014898765.1 Herpailurus yagouaroundi
GGAGAGGAGAGGAGAGGAGAGGAGAGGAGAGGAGAGGAGAGGAGAGGAGAGGAGAGGAAAAGAAAAGAAAAGAAAAGAAAAGAAAAGAAAAGAAAAGAAAAGAAAAGAAAAGAAAAGAAAAGAAAAAAGAAAAAAGAAAAGGCCAAACCACAAAGCTCTTAGGCATGATAAGCTTCACAGTCCCTGTGCCCACCCTGGCTTTGAAGGTGAAAAAAATCAGCCTTCATCTAGAATTAAACTCGACTTTCTAATTTCCTCTCTCAAAGTTCTGAGATTCCCCCCATTTGCTAAGTATACACTCTGGGCCAAGTGCTTTAAGGGCAGTATCGCATTTATTCCTAGAGAACTCTCAATGCACCCATTCCACAGATGAAAAAACTGAGGTGCAGGCAGGTAAACTATTGGTAGAGTCTGGATTTAAGCCTAAGTCTGCACAAAGCCAAGGCCTTCCAAGCTACTGACAACTGATTTTTTTTTTTTAAGCGTGAGTTCCTTAGATCCCACAGATACGAGAGATCATATAGTATTTGTCTTTTCTGTCTGATTTATTTCAGTTAGCATAATGCCCTTGATGTCCATTCATGTTCTTACACATGGCAAGATTTCATTTTTTTTTTTAAATGTTTATTTATTTTTGAGAGTGAGAGACTGAGTGCAAGCAGGGGAAGGGCAGAGAGGGAGACACAGACTTTGAAGCAGGCTCCAGGGTCTGAGCTGTGAGCACAGAACCCGACACAGGGCTCGAACCCACAAACCGTGACCTGAGCCAAAGTTGGATGCTTAATCGACTGAGCCACCCAGGTGCCCCAAGATTTCCTTCTTTTTTATGGCTGAATAATATTCTGTTGGAAATATATATCCCACAATTTCTTTACCCATTCATCTATCAGTGGACACAGGTTGTTTCTAAATCTTGGCTATTTTTTTTTTAATTTTTTTTTTCAACGTTTATTTATTTTTGGGACAGAGAGAGACAGAGCATGAACGGAGGAGGGGCAGAGAGAGAGGGAGACACAGAATCGGAAACAGGCTCCAGGCTCTGAGCCATCAGCCCAGAGCCCGACGCGGGGCTCGAACTCCCGGACCGCGAGATCGTGACCTGGCTGAAGTCGGACGCTTAACCGACTGCGCCACCCAGGCACCCCTAAATCTTGGCTATTAAAAACAATGCTGCAACACACGTGGGGGGATGCATTGTGTGTGTGTGTGTGTGTGTGTGTGTGCACGTGTGTGTGTATAGTTTAAATAAATGGAATAAAAATATTTTAAAACGTGTGGGTTTGCTATAAAATAATCTTCAAGGGGTGTATCCAGCGAATTTGTCACGGGAAGAGGCCAGCGATGGACCCATTAAGCAGAGCCCGTCTGTGCCTGGAGAAGCCACTGGACAGCTCTTTCCAGACAAGGGAGAGGGACTCGGCTCCTTGGGTGGTTCCTTTGCAGTTTCTCTGCCTCCTTTCCTCAAAACAAAGAGGAGACATGGCACAGCCAGGAAAACGGTGAGACCCAGACGGTGGAGGGACTTCTGGCCTGGCCATGTTCCAGCGGGGCCATTTCGGGCACGCTGTTTAACCTCCTCAAGTGGCTGTCACACCTTCTCAAAGATGCGATAAGCGCCCCCCCCCCCCCCCGGGAGGGGGAAGGAGATGGTGTGCATTTAAGCACCTGCTCAAGGCCAGGTTCACAGAAGGTGCTCCCGACCTTCCCTCCCAACCCCCATCCCCGCCTCGGGAAACAGCAGTTCCTTCCTCCCAGGTGCTCGGGCCCAGAACCCTGGAGTCACGGTGGACCCTTGTCCCTTCCCAGATCCAGTCCGTCAGCAAATCCCGTTGACTCCACCTTCAAAATACATCCTGAGTCCAACTACCCACCAGCCCTGCTGCTCGTCTCCCTCTCCTGGCCCTTCCCTGACCCTGTCCTCAACCAAGTCACCAGGATCTCTTGCCTCAACAGTCTCCCAGTGCCTTTGGAGCCTGTTCTCACAGCAGCCAGAGGGGTGCTGCAAAGTGTGTTGGGTTCTGTGTCTCCTCCGCTTGGAGCCTTCTGGGGGCTCTCACCTCACCTTCACTCAGAACAAAGGCCACCGATGCGACCGCGGCCTCAAGTGCCCAGTTAAGCGTCTGACTTCAGCTCAGGTCATGATCTCATGGTTCGTGGGTTCGAGCCCCGCATCGGGCTCTGTGCTGACAGCTCAGAGCCTGGAGCCTGCTTGGGATTCTGTGTCTCCCTCTCTCCCTGCCCCTCCCCTGCTCGTGCTCTGTCTCTCTCAAAAATAAACATTAAAAAAATTTATAAAAATGAGATGAAAACCACCAGCCTTCCCTGCTGCTGCTCCCCCACCACTCCCTATCTCCCCTCCCCTCCCCACCACCTCTGCTTTCTCCACAGCACTTGTCTGTCACACGGTGTGTATGTGTGTGTGTGTGTGTGTGTGTGTGTGTGTGTGTGTGTATTGTGCACTTGTTGACTGTCCATTGCCTTCCCTGAAAAATACAAGCTCCACGCGGCCAAGGACCTGGTGGGTTTTGCTCTCGGCTGCTTGCCGAGGGCCCGGAACAGTGGCTGCCTCACAGCAGGTGTTCAGCAAACGTGTGTCGGGTGGATGGATGGCATCCGTCATTGTTATTACAGAAAACCCAGGCAGGGACAGCGCTTCAGACCCCCGACAGGATTTGAGGCACGGGCAGAAGGGCCAGGAGAAAATACATCGGATGTAGCACTAACCCAGGGTACTGACCTCCCTCTGGACATTCGGGCCCCCGTGGGTTTCCACCCCAGACTGCGGTTACGAGCAACCGAGATGCGGGAGACAACATACTGGACCAGTCTTGGGGCCACGAGCTCTCTGAACTGCAGCTCGAACCTGGAGCTGGAGGAGACATCCGAGGTCCTCTGGTCCCTCCTTCCCATCCCCCACTCTTCAACAAGCCTTGACTGCCGCCCATGCTCCCCCGGTACTGTTGGCAAAAATACTGACAGTAACTTCCACCATGGCCTCACTCAACTAAAAGTTTAGAAATTCTCCCCCAAGACTCTTTAAGAGGGTTCAGCCTCTCATCCAATGCTGAATTCCTTCTATGACATCTTAGACAGGCAGTCATAAACGGCCTCCATGGTTGGCACGTCTACCTACGACTAAACCCAAATCGGCCAACTCATAACCTTTACTGCCAAAGGCAGGCCTGCTGGGGCACAATTCAGAGCAAGAACTATGTTTCTCACTTACGGTAACTCTTTGTGCCAAACTGGTGGTGGGTGCCTGGTGCCCAGGGACCTACTTCCTTCCAAAAGGGCGAATGGTTCATATGCGGACACGTGAACTGCCACCCCAGGATGCACAGGACTGACATCTGCAACAAAGAACTGTCCAACCCCACATGTTAATAGTGCCGAGGCTGAGACGCCTTGACTTACCCGAAGGCACAAGCTCTCCCTCATTTTGTTCCTAACAGTGACCAACTCGGTTTACATTCTGTTTTCATAGTTTTGATAGAGACCTGAATACAGGAGAGACTTCCCTTCTCCCTTAAATTTACTGTAAGACATCCCACAGCACCAGCCCAATAGTCAATGGCAACTCATCCTGAGCCCCAGTGCTGGGGTGACACTAGGGCAGGGTGAGGACTGTGGTGAGGTCAGACCCGTCCACCTAAAAGAGGTTTTCCAAATCCAGCCAGCTGGAAATGTGGGCACCGTGTTGACAGATCTTCTGAGTGGTTTTTTTTTAATTTTTTTTTTAATGTTTATTTTTGACAGAGAGAGAGAGAGACAGAGCATGAGCGGGGGAAGGGCAGAGAGAGAGGGAGACACAGAATCCGAAGCAGGTTCCAGGCTCTGAGCTGTCAGCACAGAGCCCGACGCGGGGCTCGAACTCACGGACTGTGAGATCACAACCTGAGCCGAAGTCGGACACTGAACCGACTGAGCCCCCCAGGCGCCCCAGATCTTCTGAGCTTTTAATGGAAGCCAGAAATCTGCCTTTTTGTGTGACCTGTCCAGATTCTCAAACACTGGCTCTATTTTCTGTTTTAAATGTTCTGCAGACCAAACAAGACGCATCTTGGCTGCCAGCTTACAATCTTTTGCTGCATCGGACATCACAGCACCGCCACTGGATGGATCATGAGAGGTCGAGTGGGGGCCGTGACAGAGGGCAAAGCTCAGAGGAGGAAAGGAAACACAGGCTGACCACCAGAGGCCCAGGAATATAAGCAGAGCACAGCCGGGATCACCCCGCCCGCCTCAAGCGTCACCGAGTCAGTTCTGATTTTTCCTCCAAAGTCCGGTGCATCTCCCATGCTTGGCTGGACTCTCCCAAATACTCAGCGCTAACTTTGTCCAAGACCTACGAGAAGAGACAACCTTCCCCAGAACACCCTTACGTGAAATAAAGGCTAATCCTCCAGGGCCGTGGGAAAGAGCCTATGGAAGGCAGAGCCGCAGCATGTCTTAAAAGTACCCACCTTACAGGAGTGACATGCCAGACGGTGTAGCCCAGTGCCCGGAAAAACTACAAATTTCACAAACGGCACTGTAGTCCAACAGACGAGGAGTGGGCAAGGCAGATCTAGAGGTGCATTACGATGCAGTATGGGGGTCCACAAGGGACCAGTCCACCCTCCACTTCCGGCAAATGTTGCTGACTTCAGTTTGGAAACCTACCTTTCTCCCCCTCCGTCCCTACCTCCAGAGGTGGCACACGACAGAGTACAGAATCCTCCCAAACAGGGACATCCGTTAGGAAAGAGATGGACCCACCACCTACATTTGAACTCCTGATCCAGCCATACCTGAAGCCGGCCCTCCCCAGAACTTTTCACTTCCCCAAGCCAGTAAGTTTTCTTTCACTTAAGCCAACCCGGAAATTTTCTGTTACTTACATCCAGAACAATCTCAACAGCTATGGGGCCCCTTGGCCGAGTTTTTGCCTCACTCCAGCTTTGGGGTCAAGAAGGGAGACTATGCATTCTGTGCTGTCAGCCTGGGCGCATCAGGTCCTTAAAGCACTGAGAGCCTTCCTCAGCCCTACGCCCTGGCCGCCCCAGCCTACTGACTCACCTTCCAATCTCCTGATTGTGGTCGCCTGCAGGGCCACCCCCCTTCCCCCCTTTCATGTCTGTAGCCATTGGAAACTACCACCCCCGCCCCTTGCAATGTGAGCACTATGAGAAGTTCTTTGCCATTCTAAACAGTGGCTGACAACCATTGTGAAACCTGCACACATTTCACCACTCCTAAATCAACCCCAGATGACAAAATAATAATCATCAGGAAACTAATGAAAACCCGAAGGAGGACAGATTTGGACCACGTTGTCATTACCCACAATGAGGGATGATCAGGAAAACGTCCTGAGAAAGACATAAAAACGAAGCAAGCTGACTGCTCTTTGGAAGAAGTCTCAGCCCCCGTTCCCGTGAGATTCGAGTCCTCCTTTTTCCTGGAAACAATTTTTAGCATCTCTTGGCATCCTTCTGCTCAGGAATTGGTAAAAAGAAAAGAGACAGTGAGATAAAGGCTTAATGCCTTTTCAGTGAAAGGCGATTTGCAAGGTCCACGGTGGTGGTAGGGAGCATAGTCGCTTACGTACCGGCAGCCTGTGTGTGTCTTCTGGTGGTTCCTCGCGGTGACTTAAAAATTGGGGCGTTTCTCATAAAATCCAGATTTCATGGTCTTTTGAAAGACACAGAACACTTGGCAACACAGAGGCCACATTCCTCCCAGCTAACTACCCTGCCCACTTCATTAACTCTGGGTATCTGAGTTTGCAATTAGTGGTTTCAGATTTAGGGCCTGTGTATTAAAAAAATCATTTAAAAAATGATGCTAATTTTGATTCTGGACTAGCCTGACTGACACAGAGCGGCCACTGGATTCTAAGCAAGGACCCGATTGGGTCCCTCCGCTGTGACCTCATCTGCCCCCACCCCCGGCTTGCTGGCCCCCGGCCACACCGGCTTCCAGGCAGCTCCCATCTCAAGGCGTTGCACTTGCTGCTTCTTCTCTCTAGAATGTTCTTCCTCAGATAGCAGGGCTCCCTCACTTCTTCAGTGCTGTGCTCAGAGGCCACCTGCTCAGTGAGGCCTCCCCACCCCAGGCACTTTCTACCCACCTTCTCTTGATTTTTCCCCATAGACTTATCACCATGTGACATTCTGTGGACTTTACATATTTAGGTGTTTATGTTTGGTCTTTCTCCACTTAGCTGCGGCGCTGTGAGAAAGCAGACTTTGATTGTTTTTGTTCTCTACTGTATTCCTCGTGTCCAGAGTAGTTCCTGCGACGCAGCTGGTACTCTCTACGCATTTTGGAATGAATGAATGAACGAACGAACGAACAAACGAACGAAGAAATTCAGTTTCCCATACTGGAGAGTAAAGGGAGGCAGGGGTGTGGGGGAGGAAGGTGGAGGAGGAAAGTGAAAGCAGCCAAAGCCCAGAAAGTCTGCCCATCTGGTCACTGAAGATCAGGCAGACGCTTCTGAAGAAAAAGGCATTTTCCACCAGAGAAGAGAGGGGCCAAGAAGAAAAATGAACATCCTGGAATTAGGGCCTATGTTGGCACTGGAGTTCGCACGGATGGGGGTCTCTGCTTGGCCACAGACCGGCCATGTGACCGGGTAGAGCCCCTCCCCCGGGGCCTCAGTTTCCTCTTCTGCACAGGTTCTGATCCCAGGCAGCTCTGACTTCCAGGCTGCCTGCTGAGGACTTGTCCTGACAACTTCTCACATGGGGATGAGGAAAGCCAGTGTCTCGGGCTCCATCCTAAGTCGTCTGGAAAAACCCGAGCTGTTTTCCAGCGTGAGCCTCACGGGCCCTTCCCTCTCACTCCAGACTGTACCAGAGTGCTCATGCTCCACGGGGGGGCGGCCCCCCCCCCCCACACGATTTCGAGAGTTACTTTCTCCTCAACTGGGACTAAACAGCATTTAACAATCACACCTGCCGTGTTATCGGGGGTTCTTCTCCGTACTCTTATGACGTGGACTCACTTCATGAACACGGAAACAGACCTAGAAGAACTGACATAAAGCCAAGGTCATGAGACTAGTAGACTCCGGACTTGAACCTTGACAGTCCGGCTCAGGTTCAGCCTTACGCTGAACCGGAAGCTGTAGAATACGCAAACACACCCTTGTGGAAAAAAAAAGAAAGAAACATGATGGCCAAGGCTAACATGTCCCGTGTCCGTAATTAACTCGTTGGCTTGTTAAGTGAAGGTCAAAAAGGAGCAAGTTTGATTCTTTCTACGGCAGTTAAAGAGGCAGAGAGTGCAGGAGTTATAAAGACAACCTCCATTCCTCAAAAAAATGAAAAACAGAACTACCCTAAGACCCGGCAATTGCACGACTAGGTATTTATCCACGGGATACAGGTGTGTGTGCTGTTTCGAAGGGACACATGCACCCCCATGTTTACAGCAGCACGATCAACAATAGCCAAAGTATGGAAAGAGCCCAAATGGGCATCGACGGAAGAATGGATAAAGAAAATATGGTATATATACATATACAATGGAGTATTACTCGGCAATCAAAAGGAATGAAATCTTGCCATTTGCAACTACGTGGATGGAACTGGAGGGTATTAGGCTAAGTGAAATTAGTCAGAGAAAGACAAAAACCCTATGACTTCACTCACATGAGGACTTTAAGAGACCAAACAGATGAACATAAGGGAAGGGAAGCAAAAATACTATAAAAACAGGGAGGGGGACAAAACAGAAGAGACTCCTAAATACGGGGAACAAACTGAGGGTTACTGGAGGGGTTGTGGGAGCGGGGGTGGGCTAAATGGGTCAGGGGCATTAAGGAATCTACTCCGGAAATCATTGTTGCACCATATGCTAACGAACCTGGATTTAAAAAATAATTTAAACAATAAATAATTTTTTTTTTTAATTTTTTTTTTCAACGTTTATTTATTTTTGGGACAGAGAGAGACAGAGCATGAACAGGGGAGGGGCAGAGAGAGAGGGAGACACAGAATCGGAAGCAGGCTCCAGGCTCCGAGCCATCAGCCCAGAGCCTGACGCAGGGCTCGAACTCCCGGACCGCGAGATCGTGACCTGGCTGAAGTCGGAGGCTTAACCGACTGCGCCACCCAGGCGCCCCTGCACAATAAATAATTTAAAAGACAAATTAAAAAATAAATAAATAAAATAAAGGCAACAGACAAAGCCTGGCTCTATTTCTTGGTTGCCGTGTGACCTTGAACAAGTCACTTAACCTCTCTGGGCCTTACTTTCCTCATCTGAAATGAAAACAATTATAGCTCTTCCTTTATAGAATTGTTGTAAGGAATAACTAAGCTGATGCCTATGCTCATTCAAAAACAGATCCCAGCATCGAGTAAGCACTCAGAGGTCACTTTTATTGACATTATATTCATTCGAAGGCAACTTGTTCTTTCGAAGACGTATGACAGACTGAACGTGCCCAGACACTCAGGTGCCCCGAGACGCTTCGACGACATCCTTGAGAGACCTCGTTTGCTCTATCTGATTCCCCCCGAGAACTGAGTTACAGAACCGCTCTTCTGGCTATAGTGGAAGGTTCTCGAATTTGGGGGCATTTCACATCTTCCGGCTGGCGTTTCTTCAACTTTACTCATGAACTCTGCTGTACCTTTGTGCCCACTTTTGCAATTAATCACCTGATTTTTTTTTTTAAAGATTTTTTTTTTACATTTATTTATTTTTGAGAGACAGAGAGACAGCGTGAGCAGGGGATGGGCAGAAACAGAGAGGGAGACACAGAATCCGAAGCAGGCTCCAGGCTCCGAGCTGTCAGCACAGAGCCAGATGCGGGGCTCGAACCCACGAACCGTGAGATCATGACCTGAGCTGAAGTCGGACGCTCAACCGACTGAGCCACCCAGATGCCCCTTAATCACCTGATTTTTACACCATTTCCACCTTGTGACACCATTCGTTTGAGACCCTTGTTACACCTTTTCCGAAGGCGTAAGAAAATAAAGACAGGACGCTGAAGGCAAGACAAACAGGCAACAAACAACAACAACGAAAACTCGTGCCCATGTGAAGTTAATGCGGAAAGGGTCCACAAGATCCCGCTAAGAAAAAGACTGCCCTTTGGAGACATGTGGATTCTTCCCGAATGTGTAAACTCCCAAGATTCCCCGGGGCAAGTTACCTTCACTTTTGCTCCTTTTTTGAGTACTTCGGAGGGGAGGAGGAGCAGTGCTATAGTATCTCAGCACCGCAGAACGAGTCCGGTCCGTCGCGGACGGAGGCTGCGTGACGAATTCGATACAGACGGCACCTGCCCCACGCACGGGTGAACAGTCTGAGGCTTGAGTCCTCTGCCCTGCGTCACATGGCAGGTGGGTGATGGAGCGGGGAGTCCACCCCAAGTCCTGTACAACAGCCGCCCACCCTCTGACAGCACGGCCTCTTGACCCCACATCATAGCCAAGGGCCTGGCCCGGTCTGAGGAGGAGGCCATGCCCTCCTGGTTGGCAAGAAGCCGCACAGGTTCTCAAACAATGTCCCCTGGAGGAGGATATCCCGGCCCGCTGCCATTGCTTTTTCCATCTGGCTCAGTCGGTTAGGCGTCTGACTCTTGATTTCGGCTTGGGTCATGATCTCACTCACGGTTCGGGAGTTTGAGCCCCTACTGGGGCTCTATGCTGGCACGTGTGGAGCCTCCTCGGAATTCTCTCTCTCTGCCTCCCTCCCTCTCTCTCTGCCTCCCTCCCTCTCTCTCTCAAAATAAACTCAGAATAACAAAGTCCTTGTTCAAGGAAAAGTCCGTTCATTCTCAACGGCAAGGCAGGTAAAAGGCCACAACGACTCAGGCTTGGAGAGGAAGACAGATGTAACCGAAATGTAGGACTAGAACACAAAGCACCGGTCAGTCAGGGAGAAGTCTCTGGATTGTCCGTGTGCTTGCTCCGGGAAGCTGCAGGTTGTGCAGTGGAACAGGCCTGTAGTCTGGAATCGAATCTCACCGAGCAGCCGCTGAAGTTGTCCAAGCCTCAGTTTCCCCATTTGTGACATAGACATACGTGCGTCATGGGATTTTTTTTTTTTTTTGAGAGGATTCTAGAAGCTTTGTGCAAGTGCCTGGCACATCAAAACTCCTGTGGGGGATTTTCAAATCCACATTTTCCCTTCCTTGTTCCCCTCCCTGAATACTGAGATCATTTTCACTCGAAACTCAGATTAAGTAAGGCAAGACTGCAGTCTCGAATTCTTCAAAGTCCCAAAAGTCTGGGACAGTTTCATTCACCACATAATCGCACAAGGCTAAACATCAGCAGAGACACTTAAATCGTACGTTCGCTCACCACCGGCCGACGCGGTCCCAGTAACTGTTTGTCTCCGCTCAGCCCACAGGAGAGCTGAGTGGGACACATCAAGGAATGTCAGAGCTGGATTTGAACCCTGGCAGGAGGGCCCCCAAGCCCCAGCTGTCAGGGATACACCACCATCTGCAAAATCCGGTGAAGACCAGAATTGAGACTCGCTCAGCTCCTACGAGCATATCAGATCTGGAACATTCTAAGCCGGTTCCATTCAAAGCTGGGGTTAGGAGGGGGCCATGCGTCTTTGGCAGGGTGAAGTGCAGAAGAAAAAATGAAAAATCTTTTGTTTTTCTTTTTCAATTCATTAAGGTTTGTTGGGGTGAGTGTGGACCTCATTTTTTTTTTCTTCCCATGACTTCCCTTTTATTTTAACAGGGAAACGTGCATTTCAAAGACTGCTCAATAGCAGCGTTGAAGTCTCAAGTTCAATCACAATGTCCCCATTGTGGCTGGGGGACTCCTTGGCCTTTAAGCTTGGGTTATAAAAATTTGGTCTGAGCCCAAAGTCTGGCTTTAATAGAATATTTTAATTTTGTTTAATGAATATTATTTTAAATCTGTTTGGCAGTTTTAAAATGTGTTCTTTTATTTTCAAATTAAAATTTACTAATGTTCGGTACTTTCCTGGCCGTGTAGGTGAAGCAAGGAGTGGGGATGATAATAATACAAGCTACCATTTATTGAGTGCTTACTATGTGCCAAACACCCTGCTCCACCCTTTATGGGTGTCACTTCTTCTGACCTTCAAACCACCCAGTGAATAGCGACCACTGCCTCCACCGTCCGGGAAGCTGGGAGAGTCAGCCCCTCGCCCCAGATGGCACAGTCCGTGAGTGGTGGTGGGCTTGAGGCTCAGACGGGGTCTGCCTGAGTTCAGGGGCTGCACTTATTAACCACGGCCCTGCCGTCTCTTGAAATTGAAACAGGACTCAATTGACCAATAGCTTAAAGGGGTTATCAATGGCCCAGTATGCAGTTCCCTATAATCTCAAGAGCAGTAGTGGCTGCCCTGAGTATAACAACTACCTGATTGAGCGTCAGTGAGGCAGGCACTTAGCAAAGCGAGCTGTTCTATGCGTACTGCCTCGTTTACATTCTCACAATGCTCTTTTGAAGCAGTTATTCCTGTTGTTATCATGTCGTGGAGAGGAAACTGAAAACCCGTTTCATGCAGCTTGTAAGTAACAATAATAATAATAATACATTATAATGACAATAAATACAGCCACACAACTCTGACATAACTCATCCTGTTTGCCAAGCACTATTGCAAACACTTTATTAAGGCGACCTCCACAACTCTTCGAGGAAGGGACACAGTCATCCGCTCTGTTTTACAGATGAAGAAAGAAACTGAGGCACAGAAAAGTTTGGTAACTTGCCCAAAGGTAAACAGTTAGTTTATGCAGAGCAGGGATTTGAATCCAAGCAGCCCAGCTCCCGGGTTCATGCTCTTAATCTCTAGGCTGTTCGGCAGAGTCAAGACTTAAATGCAGGAAGCCTGACTCCCCCCCCCCCCCCCTGTTTCCCACCGCCTCTTAACAAAAGCAGAAGGAAGGTCTGTCTCGGGCAGAGAGTGGGCCCCTCGTACCGCCTGACATACCTCTAGGGACAGAAGCCAGTGTTCTGCTTTTTTTTTTTTTTTTATGTTTATTTTTGAGAGAGAGAGAGCGTGCACAAGCAAGCAGGGGTGCAGAGAGAGAGGGAGACAGGATCCGTATCAGGCTCTGCGCTCATGGCAGCCAACCAGATGTGGGGCTTAACCCGTTGGCTTAAACTCAGGAACCGTGAGATCATGACCTGAGCCGAAGTCAGACGCTCAACCGCTGAGCCACACACGTGCCCCTGGGGTTCTGCTCTTAACTGAATTAGGCAGGGCTTCTCTGAGTAAGGGTCTGCAAACTTGGGTCTTTGTCTCCAACCTGTTGCTTAAATATTAGGGAGCCCAAGAAGTCATATCACTGCCCTCTGGATCCTCCAGGGTAAAGAAGAGGCAGTGTGATATTGGTGGAAATCCACTGGGATCCCGCTATCAGAGGCACCAGACTGGGTCCTTTTAGCCTCTGGATCCCTAGTAATTAGCCCAGCACCTAGAACACAGCTCAGTAAATACCACCGAATAAATGAATGAAAGAATGAATGCCACGTTCCCCCATCACCGGGAAAACAGGAGGCACTCCATGAATCACAAATCAGTGAAACGGTACATGCAGTGTCCCAAGGGCATGGTCTTCCTTGTCAACAAAATTTGTCTTGTCATATTGCAATAGCTCAGCGGTCAGGAAACGTATTCTGAAAAGGGCCATGCGGTCTCTGCAGTAACTACTTGACTCTGCTATTTCAGCACAGAAGCAGCCATAGGCAATGGCTTAGACCAGCTAATCGCAGAGATGTGGCCACCATCTCAACAGATTTCAACAGTAAACCTTCTTTGATAGCTACAAGGACAGGCTCAAGATTCTGTGAGAATTAGCAGATGTCCCTTATTTCCGAGCCCAACTTTTGTACCTGACCATCAGTTAATATCCCCAACCAAAACAAGTGGAGACTGACGTTAAAATCTCGCTCTCGGGGCACCTGGGTGGCGCAGTCGGTTAAGCGTCCGACTTCAGCCAGGTCACGATCTTGCGGTCCGTGAGTTCGAGCCCCGCGTCAGGCTCTGGGCTGATGGCTCAGAGCCTGGAGCCTGTTTCCGATTCTGTGTCTCCCTCTCTCTCTGCCCCTCCCCCGTTCATGCTCTGTCTCTCTCTGTCCCAAAAATAAATAAAAACATTGAAAAAAAAATTAACAATAAATAAATAAATAAATAAAAATAAAATCTCGCTCTCCAGGCCAGACTTGGAGAGGAAAAGTAGTTCTTCTTACACCAGGGGGACAGCCTGGATATCCCAGTGATGAGGAATCAAAACTGGGTTCAATCCTGGCTCTGACATGAGCCACAGGACCTTGGACAAGTTACTGCACCTCCCTGACATTCAATTTTTGTACCTGTAAAATAGACATCAGCATCATCATCATAACAGCACATGTCCATCTCAGGCTATTTGGAGACAGAAAAGTGTTTTGTTAAGCCAGCACAGTGCCTGGCACACAGTAGGTGTTCGATAAATATGGACCACTTATTATCCCCAAAGAAGTCTTATGTTTTCTTAAAAACAAACAAACAAAAACCAAAAAAGCGAATTCGCTAAAAATAAGCACCAAGAAAGGCCAGCCAAGATGCAGGAAAGGCCACTTCCAAAATCAGGCTCCTAGGGGCGCCTGGGTGGCACAGTCGGTTAAGCATCCGACTTCAGCCAGGTCACGATCTCGCGGTCCGTGAGTTCGAGCCCCGCGTCGGGCTCTGGGCTGATGGCTCAGAGCCTGGAGCCTGTTTCCGATTCTGTGTCTCCCTCTCTCTCTGCCCCTCCCCCGTTCATGCTATGTCTCTCTCTGTCCCCAAAATAAGTAAAACGTTGAAAAAAAAACCAAACAAACAAACAAAAAAAACCAAAATCAGGCTCCTAAAGACATTCCAGTAAGGCCTTCCAGGGGTCCCCAGGTATCAGAAAATTCTCCACTCTAGATCAAACCTCTGAAAGCCCTCCCATTTCTCTGTCCCCTTCCCCAAAGGCCTGCTTCTGCGTCCTTGTAACACTCTGCCTTTCTCGTGGGCGCCAGAGCCACGTGGAAGACGTTCGGAGCATTTCAGACATTTGCTGAGTTTAAGACATTCCTTCTCCCCTCCTTCCCTGCACATCCCAACATTAAAGTCTCCAGGGAGCGTGGTCTCTAAAGCAAGAGGACAGAGCACCAGAGAGCTCCGGCCCATGGCAGACCAGGAGTGAATAATCTTCCTCTGCTCCATTCTTTTCCATGGCTGGATGGGGCCAAACCTCTGTTTACAACACAAGCAGCAAGTCACAACTTGTCATGCCACATGACACCGTCCCGGCCGCAAGTTATCACTTCCCTCTACTGTACCAGTCACACAAAAGGCCAGAGGTGCAGGAATCTGCCTCCTGTTTTCCTTTCCATCCACCACCTTCCCAACCAAGAAGGGCATTCATAACTTTGCTGGAGAGACTAATGTTTCTAGAACACCCTGAAACAAAAGTCCCCATACATGCAAATAATACACACCCAGAAAAGAAAACAGCCTCTTTGCATCGACACCCTCTCTGTCTCTTCTGAAAGGAGGCTTTCTCCCTACGTGGGATTTCCATCCGCAGTGAGGCTGGTCCCCAACTCGGGGACACAGCAGACACTCTCTCGCTCTGTGTGTATTTCCGGGAGCAGCCAATCAACAAAGACCTAAAGGTGTGGATTTACACAGCCCCACATGCTAAAAAAAAAAAACAAAAAAAACCAAAAAAAAACCCACATACGTGTTCATAGGAACAAAAAAACTGTTGTGGAAACAACAAATACCTTAACCACACCGTGACTATAGGAAGGGGGTGGGAGGTGAAGAAACTGACCAGAAGGAACAAAAGGCATTTCGGCCCCTGGTTTCCACATATCCAAGTAACCAGGAATGAAAATCTGCTTCGGAATGGGGCGGGGGGGGGGGGGGGGGGGGGGGACCCGCTTTGTCTGCCAGAGCAGAGAGAGGGAGGGGTCCATAGGAGATGGGAATCCCAGCCCTCACGCCTCGCTTTACCCCAAGAACGTCTTCAGTCATCCTCAGAACCCAAATCAAACTGAGATCCTTCAGCCGTGGTCCCTTGAAGCCCCCTTTTTGTGTCCACTTCAACCAAACACATCTACCAGCAGGAATGCAGAGTTGGCCGAGGTAAGGAGAACTGGTGTTTTTCGCTCTGTTTTGGTGACCTTCACGAGGCTCATTTATGCACTTCAAGCTCATGACCTAATACATGTTGGTTTGGCTTCTCTTCTCATAATAGCAGCCTGTAAAAAGCTTTTGAGAATTCCCCATGTTTTCTTATTTTGGGTCAAGAAAATAAAATCGATATCTAAGTAACCTTAAAAAAAAATGGCCTGCACAATCTAAAAATCTGGAACGTTTCCACTAGGGCTAAGGATATCTCTTAAAGCCTCAAAGAGCATCAAAGTGAAGCCCAACCATTGCCATTTTTAAGGTAAGCGATTCAGTAACAGCATATGTGAGAATTAGCTAAGAGGGGCTTTTTGACATAAGTCAAACAATGACATTTAGAACTCACGTTAAAGCAATTACCGTGCAGAATTTCTCCGTGTTTTTCCCATTTCTTAAACAGAAGTGTATATGTTTTCGACATAGTTTCTCGCTGTAATTTTCTTTCTTGGCAAACCCACATCTTACCATGAAACCCAAAGTATGCACGCTACAGAAACAATAATGGCTGAAACAGACTCGGCTGGGTCTCTGGCATGATTTTTCTTTACGGAATTAAAATGTCTTTTGGCTAATAATATGCTGCACATTTCAGTTACGAAAGACCATTCTTGGGAGACGAATAGAAAAGAAAGGGGAACTGACAGATTCAGCTGATGTGAGACAAAAGTTAAGTTGCTATATTCATACAGTAGTCAGACCCTCCGGTTCCTCATTCTTTGGGGACAAAAATGTCGATTTTATCATTTTTCCTCTAGTTAAATTCGCGGGGAGTTGACAGCTCTCTCGGAACGACTGTGAGTAGGTATGGACAGATACGTTACATCTGGGAACATGCAGAGTTTAAAAAAATCTAATGATACTAGACACTGAGGAGGGAAAGAGGGGGAAAATCACACACGTTTCTGTGCTATCGACACAACACCACCGATACCAAAAGGCGAAATAATTTCTAACTACTTTGAAACACTCTGTTCATTTTGAAATCTGTCTAGATTAGCATTCTCAGGCAAAGAGAGGTGACCGTGTGCACGTTCTCAAAACTGGTGAGATGTAAACCTGTCTCCCCTGGCTATCTATTCATCTGAGTTCCTGTTTTCAATTTCTGCATATATCTGAACACAGAGGGAGATTCTGCAAAAAGGCAACAACAGGCACATCGGTGCCCTCAACCAGGATCGCCAAAGGATGATGACCACAGCAAAGAGACCCTGCTTTCTAGAGACCCCAGACTGCATGCACAGACCCTCGCATCCATCCTGCCACGCTCTGTCCCAAAGCGGGAGCCCTGTTAGACCCCCCTGACCCTCTGCCTGCTTGTTTCAGATTCAGGCAACCGACGGCCTCCCTCAACCTTCAAAGTGCCAAAGATAAATCGCTCCAGTTACCTGACTCTTGGGACCACCTGTTCCAAATTATTCTTCGCTCTCCAAATGTTTATAATCTCACCCCCCCAAACAAGAACCCACCCATAGCGATCCAGCACCTTCCGGTAAGCTCCATTTGGACCGCCTACCGGAACATTTTAGGGCTTTGCCACTGCCTATAAACTTATTGACTCTTTTTAGGAACTGAAATGCGTCGCATTATAGTATCGAAGGAACGAATCAAATTAGCCCTTGTAAACAGACATCCTTTATAGACCCATACACAACCTGCTAAACACCATGACTCGGGAAGGCTCATATTGGTGTTTCCTAATTACTTACTATGATTTTTTCTTCCGTTCAGAACAACAACGAAACATCAGGGCAGAGTCAGAAAATAACTGGGCTCGATGCGTTTCAGATCATCCCAATTTCGCATCTCTGTCCGAGGGAAAGGAAAGCAGAAATGGCCTCTCGGCCAAGGTTTTTACAGCACGTGGGAAACGCACAGTCCGCAGAGGTCTGAAGGCCTCCATTCCGGGTTCATTCCCTCTGCAGGCTCTCGTGAGTCATGTGACTTGAAACTCAACTCTTGCCTTAACAAAGTTGGGATGTGATAATAAATAATAATAATAATAATAATAATAATACCACCACCTAACCCGAAGAGTTGTTGTGAGAACCCATCCTAAAAATACATGTCAAGAGCTGAATTCAGGCCTGGCATACGAGCTGTTTCATCATTATTATTAAACACAAGGATATAATTTGCAAGTGGAGACAAATGGCAAAGACGCCGGGAGGATGGGAGTGAGAAAAAAAAAACAAAAATAAGGAGAAAAAGCAGCAAAAATAAATTTAAAAGCCTGTGGCTTCCTTCGTCCTCTCTCTCCCCTAAATGCACCTGGCAGATACTTTCCTACCTTGAAATTGATTTTCAGTCACATGCAATGAGGAACGAGTTCCTGCCCCTCCGATTCATTTACAGGGACAAGTGGGTCTGAACCAGTCACTCGCAAGGGTTTGCCACCTGATTGAGGGGGTTTATCCTCGGATTAGAAGAGGTGTCCGTGAGTCAAACACCATGAGGCCAGTGAAGATCTTCAAGTAGCGAAAACGAAGCACTGTCTTCGGCCAATTCTCTGCTAATCGCTTCCCCTACTACAATCTTCTCTCCGTTGTGTGTGTAAGGGGTGTGGGGAGTGGGCCATTCAGGAAGCTGTTGTGATCTGGGTGGGGGGTGGGGAGAGGAGGGTGGGGAGTGAGAAGGGCGCTGTGGGGAGTGTGCATGAGTATGTGTGTATCTTCTGTCAACAGGCTGTGTTTTCTCAACTCTGGGGTTAATTCTCTGTAGAGATTCCTTTTCAGCAGACTCCACCAACTGCTTCTGAGAGCAGCTAGCTAGAAAAAAAAAAAAAAAAAAAAAAAAAAAAAGAAGAAGAAGAAGAAGAAGACGTTTCCTTCCACCAACAAAACCCAGTCCTGGCAAGAGCTGGAAGGTTCGGCCTTTGGAGGTGACTGAATAACCAGCCGCTTCCCGTCCACAGATAAGGAGAACACATCTTTAGGTGACTCTCCCCTTTATAGAACATCTTTGGGGAGGTTCCTGTCCCCCAAGAAATTTTTCCTGACAGCCACAGGCTCTCTCTCTGCGGAGAGAGGCATCTGTCATGAGCTGCCGGGAACCCCACTTAGGCACCATAACAGCGTGCGATTTTATTATACAAGGAGTTTATTGCTGGCCTAATTAGTTTCAAACTGGGCATTCCAGCTGAGGACACCTAAAAAACATCTGGTGGCAGGAGAGCAAGAGTGAGACCTCGTTCTGAGCCGGTTACGGTTGGATTTCTGCATAACTCTGGTCTCTCGCGCCCGAGACACAAGTTATCTTTGGAAAAGTAACCGAAAAAATAAGGAAATGTTTTTCTTTGTGGGAAAGGAGTCATCTTGTCATGGGGGAACCCAAACCGTCTTAAAGTGGACGTGCTCGGACCGTGTATACCTTTTCACAAACTGCCAGGGTCCCCCTATCTGGCTTCACCCAATTCAAAATGTACTTCGCTGCCCCACAGAGTGCTTTTGCTGGGGACTTTCTCCTTGTTCCAACAGCAGCTAGCGTTTTATCAATTTATCCGCCTGGAACAGGCTTTGCAATCTCGTACTTGCAATTTAAAGCAGAAGTAAGACCACATTTTTGAAACAGCATGTCTTGAGTGTTTTTGCCAAATGGTAATCCTATAACAAGTCAACAAATCATAGCTCTTTATGATGTGTTTAATACGACACAAAAGGCATGAAAAGAAGACTTTAGAACTTAAGCGGTGAAAGCGTCTGGTTTTTAAAAATCCCAAAGAATCAGGGTAACATCTTTTTCTTTTCTTTTCTTTCCTTCAGCTATTTAACGTCAGCAAAGAGACTGATCTGTTCATAGAGTATTCTCATTCACACAGCCACCCCAGAGGTGAGCTGTGTTCAGGGCAGAGGAAAACCGCCAACTCCTTTAAGATAAAATAGTTAATAATACGGCGAAGCTAGAGTTACAGCAGGAGAATGGTCTAACTACCAACGACGTGTGGGACACAGGAACGGCTTTCAAAAATTCAGGCCCTTTCGGATCTAGCCATATTGGTCAAAAGTGCCAAATGTAGAGTTTCCTCCAAAGGCAAGGAGATTTTTCATACAAAACACGGTTTTATGCTCAGTCAAAAGCAAGACTCAAAACACCGTCATTTATGACATGCATCTCTCAGTACTTTCCTTAGTCTGAGGATGTCTAAATGCAAGGAAGTATCATGTTTAAGGGGTTTAAAGATGTGGAGAGAAAAGTGGAAAACACGAACATTTCTTGGGGAAAAGTTGCCCGAAAGATTTTTCACGAAGATTATTTTTACATGGGGGTCTCCCCGCCCTGCCACCCCCCTCCCTAAATGGCCCACAGGCTGGAAATGCAGCTACTAGTTCAGTACTCACACGCTGGTCATAGAAAAATTGCAGTCGAGCAAGAAAGGGCTCATGAAAGGAACAGATTTGGTTTGAAATACAGCAATTGTCCGCTGGTTATAATTTCCTTTGGAAGGGAGCTCCGTAACTCAAACATAATTCAGCACTCAAATCCCTCCTTGATGTTTGTAAATCATTCTACCTCCCCTCCGCTCATGCTAACAACCAGGCTCCGATGCTCGCTCATTTCGCTGCACCGCGTCATTAAAAGGTACCTGCACCAAGGGTGATTTATATCCCAACGTTATATATATGTACACATACACATATATGTGTGTGTGTGTATATACATAAAATTAAAGATTACGTAGCGTTTCGGGGAAAGGGGAGAAAAGAAAATGGTATCCATAAAGATGCAGCATCAGTCTTGCCTTTCAAAAATAATTCAGAGCCCAGCAGCAGGCACGCTAACTGCGTTTGGGAGGAGCGGGATCCTCACCGCCAAAGCGCTTCGCTTTCAAGCCCTGAGAAAGGCGCGCGGAGGATTTTGCGACGCGAATATTTTTACCAGTCAAGCCTTCCTAAGATTCCTGGAGCTTACAGACTATTTATTTGGGGGCAGGATATACATTTAAGGAACTGCGGCCAGCACGGCCGGTTCACGTCCAGACTGCATGGCTGAGAAACAATTCCCTTCTCCACTTTCTCCCATTACGGCAAAACCCTAGCCTCCTTCTCAACAGTCTTGGGATGGATGCAAAGTTTTTTAAGTTTCCGACTCCGGCTTCGGCAGGCACCAGGACGCCCGCTCGGGTACAAAGCCCGGAGAGCCGGCCCTGCGCAGGCCGGGCGCAGCCGGACTTGAGAACAGAAATGCAGCTAGAAGGCGGCTCGGCGGCCGTTCCCGCCCCTTCCCGGGGGCTTCGCAGACAGCGCCCCGGGGCGCGCGTTGGGCTCCCGGCGCCGCTCCGGTTCGGACGGGGCGTTGAGGGGGAGGGGGGTGGACGCAGCCGACGACCCGGGCCTCGAAACCGGCCAAACACAGCCCACCGCATCTACACCGCCCGCGCGC
>NW_024412427.1:805090-936494 GCF_014898765.1 Herpailurus yagouaroundi
CGGCGGCTGGACGCGCGGCGCGGGGCTCCGGCCCTGCCGCCACCGCCGCCGCCGCGCTGCTCTCCGCGCCTGCAGCCCAGCCGAGCGCGCCCGCTCCTGCCGGTCCCGGACGAGGCGAGGGCGCAGCCTCCTGGGGGGGGCCCACCCCCGACACCCCGCACCTCCTCCCTCCGCGACCCAGGCGCGGCCCCCGAGGAAGGCACCTCTGCAGTCCGGCCGACAGTCATTCATTCACCCACCTATTTTTTCATTCATTCCGCCTGCACTGAGCATCTGCTGCGCCGGGTTCAGCTCCTGGGCGATTCAGCTAGAAGGAGACCGATTCGTTTTCTGTCCTCCGGAACTTACATTCACATGGGGAGATAGACCATGAACAAACAAGTAGAGAAGCAAGGGAATTTCGGAAAGTTCGAATCGTCATGGAGGGGGGCAAGCATGTGTTGGGGGCGCAGGGGCGGTTATCTTAGAAGAGTCAGGAGGGACCTCTCCGAGGAGGTGACAACTGAATTATGAGAAGGGCCATTGCTGGTGATATCTGGGAGAGGGGAGTTCAGGGATCATCCGCCTACCTTTCACCCACTTTACAGATGGGGAAACTGAGGTCCCAAGAACGTAACCGGCTCACCCGAAGTCAGTGGCACAGCCCCGTCCACACGCCCCCCCCCCCCAATTGGGGGGCCCCCCTTACCTTCACCCTATCCTGATCGCCTGTGTCAATGCTCCCCACGATAAACTGTCGAGAACTGGGTCTAGGCTCTTCCCTCCGTCCCAACCACTTGATTGTGGGATATCTAGGATGCTTCAGTCCAAAAACAATACCAACTTCTGCCATTTGTGAAGCTCCCGCTTAAAAACCGGGTGCCCAGATAAAGTTGAATTTTAGAAAATCAAGATGTAAGGTTTAGTATAAATATGTCTTACGCAACAGGTGGTGATACTTACATTCAAAACTTATTCATTGTTTCTCTGAAATTCCAATTTAACTGGCTATCCTGTATTTTCTTTGCTAAATCTGGCAACCCAAGCTCACCCAAGGACGCCTACCCCATCCTTACCCCATTTAAACCCCCAAAGAGATCCAAAGGTAGATGCTGTAAGCATGCCCAGTTTACCAATGATCAAGCCCAAGTTGAAAGAAGGCAGAAAGTGGCTGAGCCAGGGCTGAAATTCAGGTCCAGCTGATTCCCAAAGCCCTTGATCTTGAGATACAATATAGAGATAGCAACCCCAGTGGCAGGGTTACAGGAAAGCTGATAAAACTTAAGCTCCTGGGCCCCTCACTGACTGGGTCCATTTCTAAGGTTCTGCCATTTTGTACATTTGACATGATGAACAAGTGATCTTGTGAACACATTGCTAGGTCCCTGTCAACATATTGACATTTAGTTGCGATCAGTAAAGACCGCTGTCTCCTTCCATTCTGGTCCCCCACTGCAGTACTTGATCCTGCCTGAGTAGGTGGTGTGGGAGTGGCCGCTGGCATTTTGGGGATCCGGCTGAGGAAAAGCTGAGTTGGGAATTTTGTGATGGTTGTGGTATTTTTCAGCTTCTTAAAATCTGAATTTGTTGTGATTTATTTTCTTAAATTCAAAGGCATACTCACTTTTGGACCTAATTTTTGACTGATATTCTTTTTCTTTTTTTTTTTAATAATTTTTTTCCAAGTTTATTTATTTAGTATTGAGAGAGAGAGAGCGCGAACACAAGCTGGGGAGGGGCAGAGAGAGAGGGAGACACAGAACCGGAAGCAGGCTCCAGGCTCTGAGCTGTCAGCACAGAGCCCGACGTGGGGCTCGAACCCACGAACCGTGCGATCATGACCTGAGCTGAAGTCGGATGCTTAACCGACTGAGCCACCCAGGTGCCCCTGGACTTGTATTATTTTTCCTAAACAGGGCCCTCAAATTGGGTGTGCTGGGTCAGGGCCTCACTACACCCGCACCTGCCTCTGGTCAGAGCTGATTCTCCTCTTTCTACTTCCAGAACGGTCAATGGAAGCAAGCGTATTCAGTAAGCATGGCTGGTCTCCTTCCCTGACCTAGGCAAGCACCAGACCTGTAGCTCCTAGATGAAGACGACTGATGCTTCCTGGAAGCAGAACACACACATGTACTTGGCCTTGCTTTCCTCATCTCGAATACGGAGGTGGCCGTACCCATATTGTATTATTATCGTGATAATTCACTGAGATGATGCTTGTAAAACACTTCCCACCCTGACTGTAGCTGGTTCTAGGGCCGCTCCACCAATATTATTACTGTACACACAACTTCACGTCCCGCAGCATCTTGCAAAAAGCTCCAAGTCATTGTAAATTGAGGGTCTTAATGTTCTCCAGAGGTGTTTAATTTCTCTTGGCCCATGAGCCTTAATGTGATGTTATTTAAACAGTAGTAGTAAGCAGAATTTTTTTTTTGCTAAAGGAATAGAATGGGATAGACAGCATAGAAAATACCAAGTGAATTGCATTCAATAAGAGAGTGTGAGTGTGTGTGTGTGTGTGTGTGTGTGTATATGTGTGTGTGCGCGCGCGTGCGCGCGCACACACACACAGGCACTAGGTCAGGCTGGGTTTCTTGCAGATCGTTGGGGAAATGTCAACAAACACTTTAACTAAGGGTACTCTGTGGAATACAAAGGGTTAATCTTCAAACCATTTACCCCTTCACCAGAATCTGGCCCATTATCTCCTAAATCACAGCCACACCCCCCAGCACCTTGAGAGATAAACAGGAGGCAGGTACTTATTAATTTTATTTTTCCCTTTTCTGAGGGCAGTGGTTCTCAACTACACTCAGCTGCACATTAGATTCTCCGAGGGAGCTTTGAAAACTCCCCATGCTGAGGCCCCACCCCAGACCAATTAAACCAGACTCTCTGGGGGAGGGACTGAGGCATCAGTATTTTTTAAAGCTCCCGGGGTGATTCTAATGTTGGGCAGAGGATGAGGGTCCCCATCTTTGGAAGTGTAAGGACTTGACCACAGATTCACAGCAGATGAGACAGAAGTCCAGGTAGGAGGTGAGCCTCCCGATTCTTAATTCAAGACCACCTAAAATGCAGCTGCCTTCCTGGGTAACAGCGCCCCCTTTCCGTCCCTTCCTTTCCTTTGATTTTTTTTTTTTTCTGGCTAAGTATTTGCCCTCATTTTGTAATGACCAGCAAAATAATCCCAGACGAAATCTGAAAATGCTAAACCATAAAGCAGATTCTTTGGAGTGTAGACCACAGGCATGCCTCCCCTGGAGTAAATCACTTTTTCCCCCCAGAGTCTTCCAAGTAAATGTACTCTGAAGCCAGAAGACCAGCTACACTTGGAAAACTACAAACTTCACAAAGTATCCCGCATGTATATACATATCCTACAAACACATATGTGTATTCTCTATGCCAAATCACGCCTTATTCCTATACACATTCCTTTCCCACCTGCAAAGAAAAAGTACTCCGTTTTTTTTTTTAATGCATTCATTTAAACCTTGGTTCTTTCCAAAAAGGATTTGAGGCAGCATGCAAAAACATAAATAGAATGACACAGGAAAAGCAGGTGAAAGGGGAACATGGGGAAGAAAAGAAAAGAAAGTCAAGGGTGAGGTTTGCATACCAAATGTGGGCTAGGAGGAGCTGAGCCCTTATCAAATGGTAGACTGAGAATCAGATGCTGAACTTCCTGGCAGTCAAGGCAAAGGAGAAAATGTGATCCATTACATCAGTGGCTTTCAAATTTTCTTTTGTTCAAAAGCAAGCGCGCGTAGGAGCTCAGTATGAAAAAAAGGAAGTGAGGGATCCCAGCCGCAATCTCATCGCTTTCTCCCATGGGTACTTGTAAAGGGTCTTAAAACAACCCACAGAGTTCCGCAGAGTCAAGATTGAAAACCATGAATTTCAAAGTGCTTCCCTGTGTTCGTGAATCTCATGGCCTATAAGGTAGACACGAACAGAACTACTTGAAGCAATCAGAGCTTTGATTCCTGATATTGGTACAGGAGAGAAGGGTTCCTGTGAGTCCTTATAAAAGAGGCAATCCGGGATATGGGCGGGGTGGGGGGGGGGCCAGGTAGGGGGCTTTTTGCACACGTGTGAAATATAAAATAACCCTTCAGCAAATAAAATAAAATAAAATAAAATAAAATAAAATAAAATCAAATCAAATCAATAAAATCTTACACTCTCCATAACCCGGGGGCACAAAACAGGCCTACTTTGAATATCTCCCGGGTCAATAGTTTCCCAGTAGCCTGCCTCTTTGTATTTGATAGCTAAACTTCATAGAAGGCATGACTCTCAAAATCATGAGACCAGTTTTATAGAGAAAAAATTCACATTTGTATCCTCAAAACTCCATGTAGCATTTCTGTTGGAATAACGTGTAGGACAGTAGGACCCGTAAGGAAAACATTTCAAGTACTATTGAGACAACATCTGAATCACATTTTGAAACGTGCAAAGAAGGGGACACACAATCTGCTATGGTCGTGTCACCACGTACACATCAACTATCTGTTGCGAACTGAAGTAATTGCTTGGTGGTCAGGAAACCAGCCTTTCAGCATTTTACCATCTTCAGCCAGTTTGATACATGGTCAGCATTTAAAATTTTTTTTTAATGTTTATTTATTTTTGAGAGAGAGAGACAGAGCACAAGCGGGGAAGGGGCAGGGAGAGAGGGAGACACAGAATCCACAGCAGGCTCCAGGCTCTGGCTGTCAGCACAGAGCCCGACGCGGGGCTCGAACCCACGAACCGCGAGATCATGACCTGAGCCGAAGTCGGACGCTCAACCGAGGCGCCTCTTGGTCAGCATTTTAAGTGTTTAGTCCCATTTTAGGAAATTGATTGGGGGCTCTGGTTGACATGTCATGAATTACAATTCTTCCTATTTAAAATACTGTAGGAAATCAACTCTTGGGTGCAATTTCAGGCAGAGCACCAGAATTTCAGGATGTCTGATGCTCAGTGGGAGACACTCACTCCCATGTAGAGAGGTACATCGAGACCCCTATCCATGCGGTTCCTTTGGCCGAGACTACCCCTCCCCGACACGGTTCGGTGGTTTCATTCCATTCCCTTCAGATCTCTGCCAAATGTCTCCCCACCCCCCACCCCCGAGATCAGATCCCTGATCTCCCTGTCCAAAATAGCATCGTCATCACATGGCCTGCCCTCCCTTGTTCTCACTCAGCACATTTATCACACTGCAACACTACATTACATATTTACCTGTCGATCTATTCCTAGCTGCCTCTCCATGTGGAGTGTCAGCTCCATGTAAGCAGGGACTTGCTGTTTTGTTCATGGCTATATCCTCAGTGCCTAGAACAGTGCCTGGTGTACGAGTAGGCACCCAGGAAAAAGTTGAGGAACGAATGACAGATACAAATGAGAGGGCCTGGGCTTGCCGCTCTCCGCGCAAAATGGCCAGAGTCACGCTGCCTTTTCTCATTTCCTTTGCACCCACCCTGAAAGAAACAAATAGGAAGGAAGGCGTTCAAGAAGCCCGTTCTTCTGGAGAACCAGAGCAGAACTCAAGGGCAAGGTTTTCTTCTCTAGTTCTCTCATGCTCTCTTTTTCAATTTGCTCATTGGCGAAGCCCTGAGGATTCACAGCAGACTGAGAGCAGCCTGGGTGACTGAAATCCGCGTTTCCCTTTGGGGACTAGTTGGGAGACCACAGAGAAGGTGCCAGGTGAGAGGAGAA
Organism: Herpailurus yagouaroundi; assembly: GCF_014898765.1. NCBI lineage: Eukaryota > Metazoa > Chordata > Mammalia > Carnivora > Felidae > Herpailurus > Herpailurus yagouaroundi. The sequence continues at coordinate 810,788 of NW_024412427.1, forward strand.
GGAGACGGAGCCTTTGCCCCTTGATTGTAAAATCCAACAACAGAGCAAATGCCTTGATGATTTCCCAGATCCTTTGTCATGATCAGCTTTCAAATCAATTCTGGCGTGAAAACCACCCATAAATCTCCAAGCATGGTCTCCCAGCCAGGCCACTTCCTTATGCTTTCCTTCAAAACCCTGCCACTCTTTCCTTTCCTTGTCCCCTAGAGAGCAAAAGCAAATAGGATGACAAGATTTCTGGCTTTTTAATACATTTGGCTTCTCTTTTCTCCTTGCTTTTGGCCGCCTGTCCTATCTTTGATAGTGAACAGAGCCAACCGGTCTTTGATAAGTATCGGGGCAGTGATCTTAGAAACACTGACGGGGAGACATCCGAGATCTCCACAGTCCAACCAGAGACTGTTCTACATTCTTAAAGAATGTGTGGTCCTGAACACAGAGGGACTATCTGAAGAGATTATAGGAGTTCCTCAAGTTCAAAGGTCTAGAGACCTTCTGAGAGTGGAATGCTTTTGAGCATCAATGTCCCGGCAAACTGGGACAGTTGACCACCCCGCCTGAGCATGATGACTTCAAGATGTTCTGAGGACCAAACACGTGAAATTTAATCAATAATCACTTGGGAGGCAGTTGCAAGAGCAGACCACGGGTGGTGAGCAACCCTTCTTGAAGTTATGAAATCATCGACGTAACAATTCTTGGTACATTTCGGGGCATCCCGTCCATATCTCTGATGATGCACCACTCAGTGCTCTGGCCCAAATCTCTAGGTGTTAAAGCAACCATATCACGCTGGGCAAGGGGCTCTGCACACCTCGTGGGCTGATATAATGGATTCCTGCATGGAAGGATACCAAGAGCACTTTCCCTGGGTGTCAGTCCTTCCTTATCTCTTACTCTGCTGGAATCCCTAGAGCATGTGCCCGGGACCTCTTTGGCAGTCTGGCGAAGTCTCGGGACATCTCAAAAAAAAAAAAAAAAAAAAAAAAAAATGCTTCTAACTACAAGAAAATGTGATGCACACACAAGTGCTGGGAAAGTGAACACTGATGACAAAAAATAATTACCTAGACCCTTAGCTCACGTGACACAGAAAAATTCACCCCCAACCTAAAACTATAAACCTTCTAAAAGACAACATTAGATGAAAGTCCCCCACAGCCTAGGGGTAGACAAAGCTTCTCCTGAACACAAAGGGTACAACCTCTAAAAGAAAACCTTTGGTAAACTGGACTCCATCAAAATGTAGAACTTTTGTTCTTCAAAAGGCAAAATTGAGAAAAGAAAAGGGAAGCTACGTGGTGGGAGACACACGACACATCCATCAGACCACGCAAGAATCATAAACATACAAAGGTTTTTACAACTCCATAGTGAGAAGACAAATCACTCGGTTGTTAAAAAGGGCAAATAATTTTGAACCAACCCTTCAAAAGGGAGGATACACGGGTGGCTGATAGACAGACAAACAGATGCTCAACACATTAGTTATTGGGGTGATGCAAAGTAAACTATAAGGAAATACCATCACGTAGCCATTTGATTGGCTAAAATTAAAAAGACTACCGTGCCAAGTGTCGGCAAGGATGCGGAGAAACTAGACTCATATCCTGCTAGTGGGAATGTAAAATGTACGGCCACTTTGGAAAACAGTTTGGCAGTTTCTCGAAAAGTTAAATATCCCCCACTTGACACCCAAGAGAAAGGGAAACACGAATCCACACAAAGACTTGAACACGAATGTTAAAAGCAAGTTTGTTTTTTTAAGAAAAATTTTTAGTGTTTATTTGTTTTTGTAAGAGAAACAGACAGAGCGTGAGCAGGGGAGAGTCAGAGAGAGAAGGAGACAGAACCTGAAACTAAGCACAGAGCCCGACACGGGGCTCGAACCCACGGACCGTGAGATCATGACCTGAGCCAAAGTCAGACACTCAACCGACTGAGCCACCCAGGTGCCCCTTATAGCAAGTTTATATGTAACAGCTCAAAGCTGGAAACAGCTTCACTGTCCTTTAGCAGATAAATAAATAAGCAGATTGTGGCATATCCGTACAGTGGATTGGTCAGCAACGAAAAGGAACAGAAGAAATGTGTGATACACACACAGTGTGGATAAATTTCAAAATAATTACGTTGAGTAAAAAGTCAAACCCCTTTCCCCCAGAAAGACGCGTGATGCATGATTCCATTTATGTAAAGTTCTTAAAAGTGGAAGCTAGTGTATAGAGACAGAAAGCCAAGCTACGGGTGCCTGTGGGTGGGATGGCGGGAAGGATGGATTACAGAGGGGCTCAAAGACACTGTTGGGGGTGATGGAAAAGGCCAGTGTCTTGACTGCGGTGATGGTTTCACGGGACATCTATATGTCAAAAATGATAAGATTTAACACTTTCAATATACCCAGCTTATGATACTTCATTTGTACCATGATAAAAAATATTCATGTTGTGCTATAGACATAGGAGGGGTTTTTTTTAATTTTTTATTTTTGAGACAGAGAGAGACAGAGCATGAGCAGGGGAGGGGCAGAGAGAGGGAGACACGGAATCTGAAACAGGCTCCAGGCTCTGAGCTGTCAGCACAGAGCCCGACGCGGGGCTCGAACTCACGAACCAAGGGATCGTGACCTGAGCCGAAGTCGGATGCTTAACCAACTGAGCCACCCAGGCGTCCATGAGTTTCTTTACTAAGACATTTACTAATAAGATCTAGCAGCAGGCCTAAAACTTCCATAACTTTGCAGTGGTGCTGAGTGGAAAAGGTATTTTGAGATGTTTTTAACAACCAGGAAAATATCTGTGACTTCTGTTGGTAACAGGGTCACAGGTCCTGTTAATGCTCCTGTGGTTTGTTGCCACATTCATATTTGAAGGGAATGCTAACTTTCAGTTAGAGGCTGGTGAAAATAAAGATACTTTTTCCCATCCTAGTTAGAGAATCCCTGAGTTATAGACCCCAGGTTAAGAAATCCACTTGGAGGCAACCCCAGCCACCTTATTACCTGGGTTATTACCTATTACCATTAATAATTCCTTTGAAAGGTAAGCATCCTTAAACCCCAGGAATATCAATCATGGAAATGTCCTACACGGCAAAGGAATTTTATCGGAAAGCATATTTTAACTGAGATACAAGCAGATATAAATGTGAACATTTTTGACAAGGTCAAATCATCGGATCGGTATTTTTTTCTGTGAAGAATGAATCTGTTCATATTTAGTAATTTGCATAATTTAAGAGACTTATGTCTAAGAGACTTAGACTATTAGAGTAACATGTTGGTCAGACTTGTTGATTACAGTTAAAATGCGGTTGAATCATTGCTTAAACATGCAATTTTTTTTCTTGCTAAATTTATATGCAATCATTGGAACCCTTAAGGTGATTCAAGTTTTGATGTATAAATGTCATTTATTAGATTTATAAGAATTGATTAAGGACAAGTGTGGGACAGTTGAAGTGCTTGCAAAGAAAACCCAAAATATCAAATTTAGAAATGCAGTTTAAAATGTTAAAGGCTTTTCATTAGCCTGTAATTAGCTAAGCTTATATGGGACTGGGTGTTGATCAATGACTTATCTGAAAACAAAGGCTGGTTTTTGTTATTCTATTCTTAGAAATAAAACAATAGATTTGAAAAGGAAACTTACAAGCTCAGGCGGGAAAACTAGGTTTGGTAAATTGTGATTTTGGTAATTCAAAATTATTTCCTCCCTTTTGGGTATAGTTTTAGTATATAAAAACCACCCAAACTCAGATGTAGCAGTATGGACGGCTGAAAACGGAATGAGCCACAGGAAATCCAGGATCCTTCTCTCACCCCATGTTTATTTTCGACCTAAGCATCCCTCCTGGCCCCCATCTGGGCCTCTGCCATTGAGGAATTAGCCACAAACACAAGAAAATTCTTTTCAGTAACCTAAGGAGAAGAGAGGTCATTTGTTACACTGGGCTTAGGAACAAATTTAAAATACTGAACCACTTAATTTTTCAAAACAGTGGAATCTGAACAAATGCTAAACTGGTGAACAAATGTATATTCATTGCCAAAACCCCAGTTGGTTTGGACGGCATTTTTTCCCTGGCTCCTTCAGCAGAGTTGATCCCTTGGCCTGCCCTCTCCGACACTGTAAGAAAATCCTGAAGGGAATGCGAGAGTTGTACACTAAGCATTTTTAACAATCTACAACATTAATGGCCACTAAATACCAATACACAAACTTCCTCCTCACTGAATCGTTGGGGAGATCAAATTGTTTTTCGATCCCTCCAGTTTGAAATGATTGCTTTCCTTACCAGATAATTCTCTTCCGGCGTTCAGTGACTGCATTATTTAGGATATCAGTTTGGCTGTCCTGACAGAAAGACATCCCCGCAAAGTGGTATTTGTTTAATACGTTATTCTTTCCTCACTTAAAAGTCTGGGTAGTCAGCCGATGGCTGGGACCCGGGATCCTTGTTTTCGTCCTCTGCCATCATCAGTAAGTGGTTTCCATCTCACAATCCAAAATGGCTGCCCTAACTCTAGTTATGACATCTGCATTTTAGCCAGCAGGAAGGGGGGAAAGAGCCGTAGGGCTCATTTCTTTCTAGTAAGGGAACACGTCACCTGCATTCACACCCTATTGGCCAGAACTTAATGAGATGTCCATGCCTAGTTGCATGGGAGTTTGGGAAATGTAGGCTTTATCTCTGCAGACAGTGACGAGTTAAATATTCTATTGCCATGGTGGAAAGGGAGAACAGATACTGAGTGGCAGCCATCGGTCTCTGCCACATCTAACATTACCCTCTGTAGGTTATTGAGTTTTGTGTGCATTGTGATTTCTCTTATGAAATATTACTTGTGAGCTGCTTAGGAGAGAAATTTGGAAACACCTATTAAAATGGAAAGTGTGACCCAGGAATTCTGTTACCTATGTCCTTTCTACAGAAACACATAAAGGAGTCTACAGAGAGCGTGGGCAAGATGTTCATTGAGCATTGGTTACAAGAGTAAACAGGTGGGGAGAAACTAACTGGCAATCGAACAGGAATGGCTAACTGACCCGGCATATCCATATTTTTGAGTTCTTAAGGAGGTGAATCTGTATGTATGGGAAATGCAATTTGTAGAATGTCCCCAATAGTATGTCTACACATTTGAACAAGAATATATTTGTATATACACATGTGTGTATATATTTAGAGAACCGTCAGGAAGAATTTATATATTAAAAAGATCTGGAAATGGGGTGCATGGGTGGCTCAGTCGGTTGAGCGTGGGACTCTTGATTTTGGCTCAGGTCATGGGAGCCCCGTGTCAGATTCCACGCACTCTCTCTCTCTCTCCCCCGCCCCCACCTCCACTGCCACTTGCCCCCTCTTGCATGCTCTCTCTCTAAAATAAATAAATAAATAAATAAATAAATAAATAAATAAGTAAGTCTGGAAAGATCTATATTTTAAGATACATATGCATAAGATATATTTTTTATTTTACTATAATATAGTCTCATTATATATTGTATAATATGCTATTAGAGTATGTTATCTGCAGAATGTCCCTCATGTAGCTTAATCTGATGTTTTCTCATGATTAGACTCGGTTTCACCTTGGCAAGAACACCACAGAAGTGCTGATGTGTTCTTTACAGCACATGTTTCCAATTTGTCCCATTAATGGTGATATTAAACTCTGATACTTAATCAAGGTGACATCTGCCAAGCTTCTCCACTATCAAGTGACTCTTTTTTCCCTTATGATTAATAAATATTTTGTGGGGATAATACTTTGAGACTATGTACACAACCTGTTCCTCATCAAACTTTCACTTTATTAACTTACTTATTCAGACTCTTTTATTCAATGGGCTTGGTCCGTTACTTTCATATTTATTTTCACGTCCAGACTGTCCCAGTCAGTGGGAGCCTCTTCCCCTTGGCTTCTCTACCCACTTGACATGGCCTCATCATTCTTGGAAGGACCTCTTTCCTTTCTGGCTCAACGGAATGTTCAGGTTCATCTTCCAGTTGTCTTGACTCAGTCCCGGAGTTAGCCATTTCTCTAAAAATCTGGAGTGGAAAATAATTTTTAGAAACCAAGAGCTGGGTGCTGAGCGTGCACTCTGTATTGTTGCTGTTCTGTCTCTGCTCTCAGGGCCCCTCACTGGACAGAGCCATATCCACAAGCAGGTACCAACACTCATACACAGACACAACTCCACACACAAGCGTATCCACACGTACAGCCACGTATACACATACACATGAATATATACACATGCTTATACGTGTATACATACAGATACGTATAAACATGCCGACACTCACGTCACTATATTTTGAACGTGCTAAGCTGATTCTATAATTCTTCTGAAAGAGAGAATGTCCAACCAGCACATCTTGAAAATGAATACAAATTGGCTTACCAGATATCAAAACAGTGGAGCCATAATAGTTAAAACTGAGAAGTGTTGGCGTAAGAAGACAAGTGGATCCATGTAATCAACTGTGGAGCCCAGGAATGAGCACGTATTTATGCAAATTGGTTGCTCGGTGGGGAACGCTCGGTGGGTTACTCGATGCTGTGGGAACAAATTTCTCTATCAGGAAAGGCTAACACGCTCCCTTCTCTTCAGGCGTTAAAACAAATTCCATGCGTAATGAAAGGTACACAAAAAAAGAAAAAAAGAAAGCATAAAGATGCTAGAAAAAAACACGGGACTATTTCTATAGAACCAGGGCAGGGCAGAATCTTTCAGCAAACTCAAACAGTAATAATAATCAGAACCAAACAAGATAAAGAAACGAACAAAAAGACAAAGTCTATAATGAAGAAATTGATGAATTTGAATTACATTTAATTGATGAATTAAAAGGCTTAAAAGTGCCCAGCAAAATGTCCCAGAAGCCAAATTAATACACAAAGTACAGTTCAGAAGAAACATCTGCTGAAAATAAAGCAGATAAAGTGTAATAGTCCAGAATACACTTACCACGAGTTCCTACAAATTAGTAAGAAGACAACCCAGTAATAGAGAATACAGAGTATGAATATGCAGTTATTGCAGTCAGATGAGCATCTGACTTTGGCTCAAGTAACGATCTCATGGTTCATGGGTTCAAGCCCTCATTGGGCTCACTGCTGTCAGTACAGAGCCCACTTTGGAGCCTCTGTCCCCGGCTCTCTCTGCCCCTCCCCCACTAGCTCACGCATGCGTGCTCTCTCTCTCTCAAAAATAAATAAACCTTAAAAAAAAACAAAACCACAAAGTAGAAGTGTCCAACAAACACTGAAAATGATGTTGAGCCTCCTTAAAAATCAGGAGTATCCAAAATAAAACACACTGAAATATCCTTTTGTACCTGCAGACTGGTAAACATGAAAAAAATGAATAATAGCCAGTTTGGGTGAAGTTGTAAGGAAATGGATATGCTCACAAAGTATCGGGAGATACACAAATTATTCAACTTTCTTAGAACATTTTTATGTACATTATTACATTTTAAATTTATGTATAGTTATATTCTTTTATGTTTTGAAATTTTTATATATTCAGATAAATTTAAAGTATGCATACCTCGGTTCAGAAATTCAAATTCTATCTTACAAAAAGAGTCATGTAGGGGCACAAGGAAACACATATAAGGAACTTCATCAAAGTATTATAATAGCAAAAAATTGGAAACCAGTGAAACCAATGGGGAGTTGGTTAACTAAATTAGGATACAAAGCTCTATGTAGCAGTTGAAAAGAATAAAAAAGAGGTGTATGTTCATAAAAACTTCCCAAGACATACCATTAAATGAACAAAAATTATAAAACAAATGTGTAAATTTTGATCTCATTTATGTAAAAAAAAAAAAATGCCACAAAATACAATACTCTCTTCCCCTCCTCCCTTTGTCCCCCCTCCCGCCGACCCCATATACTCGGGGAGCAATGTACACATAAAACTAATTACCAGTGGTTCCTTAAAGGAAGGGGATTGGTTTTGGAGGAAGAGTGAAAGAAAAATCAAGGGAAACCCCACTTTATTTATATTCTTTGATTTTTTAATTGATGATGATGAATTAATATATTACTGGGATAATAAAAATAAGTTGCTAAACCATTCATTTTAAAAAAAGAAATGATTTGGAGCACCTGGGAGGCTCAGTCGGTTAAGCGTCCGACTTGGGCTCAGGTCATGATCTCACGGTTCATGGGTTTGAGCCCCGCGACGGGCTCTGTGCTGACAGCTCAAAGCCTGGAGCCTTCTTCGGATTCTGTGTCTCCCTCTCTCTCTGCCCCTCCCCCGTTCATGCTTTGTCTCTCTCTGTCTCAAAAATAAACAAACGTTAAAAAAATATTTAAAAAAATTAAAAAGAGAAATGATTTTAGGTTAGAAAAAATAGCTGATGCAAGTTGCATAGCACAGACCTGGCACATAATGAAATGCCAGCTCTTGTGATTCTGTTTCCAGGCTTGTGATTTTTGACCAAATCCATTCTCTAGGAGGCAGGATTCCAGATTCCTGGCTTTGTCACCATCTTGCTGTGTGACCTTTCCGAATCTGATTTCCACTTGCTCCTCTGTAAAATGCAGGGGTTGGACTAACGGCTCTCAGTGTTAAAATTCCGTGATTGGACCATTTTGCAAAAGCGCTCACAAATGGATTTTGTATTAGCTTTCTGTTGCTGTGTAACAAATTATCACCAACTAAGTGGCTTAAAACAAGACACATTTACTGGCTCACAGTTTGTGTGGGTCAGGAGTCCAGGCACAGCTCAAGTGGGTCCTCTGCCCAATGTCTCACCAGGCTACAGTCAAGGTGGGCCCAGCCTGCATTTTCACCTGGAGGCTTTTAACTAGGGAAGGACCCCGCCCAAGCTCATTCGGGTGGTTGGCACAATTTATTTCCCTGTGGCTGCATGATTGAGGGCCCAGCTCCTTAAAGGCCATTGGCTGGAGGTCGCCCCTCAGATCCGGGAGGCGGCCTGCAGTTTCTTGCCATGTGGTCCTAACCAGATCACCATAGGCAGTTCACACACAGATATTTGCTTCTTCAAGGCCATAATCTCTTACTCTAGTGCATGCTAGCTGCTCAGTGACACGCGCATGCACACACACACACACACACACACACACAATTACAGGAATGACATCGATCACCTTTGCCACATAATGAAATTACTACAGGACTGACATCACATCGCCTTTGCCAAATTCCGTTGGCTGGAAGCAAATCACAAGTGCCACCCCCCGCCCCCAACTAGTGGAGGGAACTCTCTGTCATCAACACTAGAGAGTGGAGATCATGGGGACCATCTTAAAATTCTGCCTGCCACAACATCTCTAGGAGGCAATTATTAAAGAACAATCCTCTGTCTTTCCATTGATGAAATTATTTAAACGGTAGAGTTGGGTGGGGGGAGAAAGGATTTATCAGGAGGTTAGAATTTCATTTTCAAACTGGAGTTTTGCAGCAAAGATGACAAAAACTTAACTGTTGGAGTTTTTATTTATGATTCAGAGCTCACTATATACACTAATTGTAAATTGCCCCTTCAAGCCATAGATAGCACTGACAAATACATATTTAAAAGAGTCTGTGAAATTGAATCACCTCTAGACAATTATTTTGAAAAATTCATTCCTGCTTGATTATTAAAAAAAAAAAAAAAAAAAAAAAAAGCAAGTCCATCATTTGGATTCCTTTTTTTCCCATAACTTTTTTTTTGTAAGATTATATTAAACATTGAGGCACTGGGTACCTCTGGCATGCTCGGAGGGCAAAGTTAAGATGGAAGGATCAAATAAAAAAGATTCCCCTTTGAAATGTGCATTTAGGCATCAATCATTTGCATGAAATCGAGTGAAGCAAGGAGGATAGGAATTAATCCGATATCCTTTCAAAAACACGGCAATGTCGACCAAGAAGCAGACTCAGATGAGAAAGACGGGTGGGGGAAAGCAGAAGGGGGAAGAACGGGTCTTTATTAGGATTGAGTGGAACTTCCACTGTGATTCTCAGGGTCTCGCCATCAGGTGCCAGCTCTGCAGTTGTGGGATATAAACTTGCACCCCATCTGGACAGGCAGGCACCGTCCAATCCGAGAGGACCGTGCACCCATTAACAGAAACAAATCTGCAAGTGCTTTCATAAACTAGCCTCGAGAGATGTTTACTGGGGGAAAAGACTTGGCTGTTCTTGGCCCCCCCGCCCCCAAGGCAAATGGATGATTCGCCACAATGGTTAAAACAAATGTTTCCGTTAGAGAGACGCTTCCCAGGCGAATGAACATCTTCAGTGCATGTAAACACGAAGGGTGTCGGGGGCAGGGCGAAATAAAGTACTTTCCAGCTCACTGTGCCGGTGAAGTTGAAATGCAGTTAGGTGTGAAAGTGTTCTAAAGCAACTGACTTCATGATGGATTTTGTTTGTCCCCCACACTGTGTTTTTAATTTAATTTATATTTTTTTATTCTTAAAAAAATATTTATTTATTTTGAGACAGAGGCAAAGGGAGAGAGAGAAAGAGAGAGAGAATCCCAAGCAGGCTCCGTGCTGTCAGCGCAGAGCCCAATGCGGGGCTCACACTCATGAACCGTGAGATCATGACCTGAGCTGAAATCAAGAGTCAGACACTTAACCAACTGAGCCACCCAGGCGCCCCATCCCCCATAGTGTTTTAAAAAAGTTTTTCTTTTCAGTTAAATGTCACCATTAATAATATGAAAATTTCACTTAACATCTGGATTCCTGGCTTCTCCTAAAAAAAAAAAAAAAAAAGAAAAAAAAGAAAAAAAGGAACATCCATCAACATGAGGCTCATATTCCTGCCTAAATGGCATCAGCTGATGAAGCTGGGTAGTGATTATTCTCTCCAGTTAAACCACAGTCTCCACCGCTACCCCAGTGTCTCACACCTGGCCTTCTTCATTCATTTGTCTTTACCCCCTGATCTATAACAATTTGAATTTGCAGCTCTGAATTTGATGCACATCTTGGAGAACATCGAGTCTAACCCTCTGATTTTATAAGTAGGAGAGGTGAGGCAATCACACCGTTAGGTAGAGGCTGGACTGAATTAGGTCCCCGTCTCCTGACTGACTCTCCTCCCAATGTTACTGAGGTGTAACTGACATGTAACATTGTATAAGCTTAAGGTGTACCATGTGTTGATTTGATGATCATGTATCACAACGTGCTGACTGCCCTGGCCTTACCTAACACCCCTATCACATCACATGATTGCCATTTCTTCTTGCGGTGAGAACATTTAAGGTCTACTCTCTTAGCAACTTTCATGTATACGGTAGAGTATTGTTAATGCACAATGTTGCGCAATGGATCTTCAGAACATACTCATTTTTAACTGGAGGCTTGTACTCTGACTCCATAGCAATTTCTCTTTCTGCTGTGACCCTGCCTCTACTTCTCCAAATTCATCACTAGGAATTGAAATTCTTTAAATTTCTTTCCAAGTATGTGACTAAAATGTATTAATGAATTTCCTTCCTCCCTTCCCCTTTCTTTCTTTCTTTCTTTCTTTCTTTCTTTCTTTCTTTCTTTCTCTTTCTTTCTTTCTTTTCTTTCTTTCTCTTTCTTTCTTTCTTTTTCTCTTTCTTTTCTTTCTTTCTTTCTTTCTTTCCTTTCTTCTTTCTTTCTTTCTTTTTTTCTTTCTTTTTTTTCTTTCTTCCTGTCTGTCTTTCTTTCTTTCTTCCTTAGAAACTGTAATTGCTTGGTATTTGTTTGAGCAGGAAATGTGCTCCTAGGATTTACAGTTACCTCTAATCAGTATTCATGACTTAGGGCAGCGTTGCCAAGGTGGAGCAGGCCAGATCATCCACTGGGGTCTGGAAGACAACATACGACCTTCTATTTCTAAGTATCATTTTAATCTAAAATAATAAGAAAGCAATTCCATTTTGCTAACACTTAATATTCCAGTTGGCCGTGGTGGCCCCTCTGACTGTGTGTGAGATAGTCTTGGGTTTCTTAGGGTATTGGAGATGTCCAGAGGAAAGACCTGGCATTTTCCAATGCTGAGGGCTTAGAAGCAACCCACTTTCACCCATTCATTTACCTGTGATGTGTGAAGCTAAATCGATTAAATTATGCCAGTAAGAAATTAACAAATGCTACTTAGAAATTATTAGGGGCGCCTGGGTGGCATAGTCGGTTGAGCATCCGACTTCAGCCAGGTCACGATCTCGCGGTCCGGGAGTTCGAGCCCCGCGTCAGGCTCTGGGCTGATGGCTCGGAGCCTGGAGCCTGTTTCCGATTCTGTGTCTCCCTCTCTCTCTGCCCCTCCCCCGTTCATGCTCTGTCTCTCTCTGTCCCAAAAATAAATAAACGTTGAAAAAAAAATTTAAAAAAGAAATTATTTGGGTGCCCTCTCCATTCTCGCACAACTTTTCACTCTCACCGCCCCCCGCCCCCCACCACCAATATTTTTTGAAATAGCCTTCATGTTGGCCATGGAAGTCATTGGAGAAGGCCTGGAGATGGGTTTTTAGGTTTTGGGAATTGCTGAGAACTTTTCTCTTCCTCAGTTCCCCAAAGTGAATCATCTCATATTGGTGGGTCTGGACTTTGAGATCTACACCAGTCCACCTTTCACTGAGTCCGTGGGCACCATGGTCTCTAACTGGGAGAGGCTAAACCCTGTGCACTGTCTTGTAGGTTAGCAGCTGTCTAGAAATCTCTTACACTATGAGCCCTGGTGAAAGATTGCCTGACACTTACATGGGACAAAGGGAGCCTCATCGAATGGCCTTCTGAATGACTGCCCATGTAGAAGAGGCAGCTGAGTGACACCAATTTGTCCCCATCGACAGCCCCCATCAGTTTGTGGGACCCAGGACAATTGTACAAAGGAGCCCACTTGCTATATGTCGAAACATCAAAATTTTAACTACAATACGTTCAAGATTCCTACGTTTACAACTATACCTTCATGGTGACCTGGAGTGTCAGGTTGAGGATTCAGGTTTCGCATTCTTGGACTTCTCCGTGATCTGGTTGGAATGTCACGTGGCCCATAGCCCACCTCCCTTTTCTTTCTACCTCTAGCTCCATCCAACCACGAAGGGCTCTGTGAACATGTGTTTGCTCGCCAGTGTGTCCGAGCTCCGCCCACCCCCTTGACCTCCCCTGGGGTGGGAGGGTATGCACCTTGGTGATGCGGTCTGCTCTTGGGAGGACAGCTGTGGGGAAGGAGCTCACACAGTCCCATGGTGTGTGGTCTGGGAGACCTTGGTGCGCATGTCCCCTTAGTCTCCCTGTCTGCTCCCCCATGGAGACAGGACCAGATGGGGGCTTTGTGGCCACTGTCGTTTTAATTGAACCAGCTTCCCAAATGGTAATGGACAAGTGGCCAAAGAGATTCCTTGGGGAAGCAGATAACAGGAATATGGCAAGCGTAGGGAGAGAGCAGAGTTCACATTCCTCCCCCCACAAGGAGCTGGGTCAGCCACCTAGTTATTCGAGGCCTTCAAGGTAAAGGTGGCAGTTAAGAAAATGAAAGAAGAAAAGGACTGTTTTTGAAAGAAAATCGGACTATGGAGAGAACATTTTGAAAACAGATGTTTGAAAATATTCTTGTTAAGTGATTATTGTTGACATATTTACATTTTTCAGAATTATGTAAATCTCTTATAAATGCTCAAAACTGCACACACTTCAAAGACCTGGAAACAGAATTTCCTAATATAATTAAAATCCACCCCAAACTAACATTTCAGTGGATTTCAAACTCATGTATTAAAAGTGTAAAAATTCAATATATTTAAATTAGTTTTCAAGAGCAAAAGCTTAACCTCAGGAAAGATAGAAGTAACAAGACAAATTTCAACAAAAACCTTTCAAAGTTGGTGTGTGAAATTGAAAGATGGAAAGCATTTTTAAAAAACAGCTACGGGGGTGCCTGGGTGGCTCAGTCGGTTAAGCGTCTGACTTCGGCTCAGGTTGTGATCTCACGGTTCGTGGGTTCCAGCCCCGCGTCGGGCTCCGTGCTGACAGCTCAGAGCCTGGAGTCTTCTTTGGATTCTGTGCTTTCCTCTCTCTCTCTCTCTGTCCCTCCCCCACTTGCATTCTCTCTCTCTCTCTCAAAAATAAACATGAAAAAAAATTTAAAAAAAAAATTTTTTTTTTCCAACGTTTATTTATTTTTGGGACAGAGAGAGACAGAGCATGAACGGGCGAGGGGCAGAGAGAGAGGGAGACACAGAATCGGAAACAGGCTCCAGGCTCCGAGCCATCAGCCCAGAGCCTGACGCGGGGCTCGAACTCCCGGACCGCGAGATCGTGACCTGGCTGAAGTCGGACGCTTAACCGACTGCGCCACCCAGGCGCCCCTGAAAAAATTTTTAAATAAATAAATAAAAATAACTACTGTCAGTGATTCTCTTCTTCCAGTAGGAAGACATATTTAAGAGCCTACTTTTTCATTTAGGACAGCCATTAAACTCAAGTCTTGATATATACTTTACCCTATGATTATAAGTCACGACTTTGAAAATGGTGAAGGCTGTTGAATCACATTGTTTTCAACTCCAAATACTAATAATTTGTCATTGAATAATTTTTTTCACAATAATTATTTTTCATCACTTCCTCTTTACATTTTTTATATGCTTTACCATTCACAGAATACGTTAATACAGTAGAATGTGTATATAATTTGTAACTAAAAAAATAAATATGGGAGAGCTGTTTCAAAACATTTTGCCTGCTCCGAAGCTTAGAGACCACTGATTTAGGGTAGAATACGATCCAAGATAAAACCAAATGTGGCCTCTTTGTCATCGGCACTTTGGCAGGTCAATCTGAGAGTGGATGCTTTCTTCTTTTTCCTCTTAGACCTTTTCAAATAAATTATGCCATCTGCTTCTGGGGGAAGTGGGGCTCGGGCTGTTAGTCGAATGCGTTCAACACTCAGGAACCTCTGGTTTCTATTTCACAATTGGAGTGATGCAGGCAGCCAGAAGGCACATTTTGCCTTTGTTTAAACTCTTGGTTTTTAGGACCGATGCGAGGAATCCTGTTTACTCAATCCCAGAGAAGTCACTGCTGAGTTCAGGAGAGAGCAAAAGCCCCCATGCAGTGGTGAGCACTTTGGTGCCATGTGAGCAAGTGTTTGATAGCAGATGTGAAGGAGCCAGGAGTAATAATCACCACCATGCATAGAACGCTTATCTGGCACCGAATTGCAGACTTTATGTGTGTTCAGTCTGCATACCATCTCTACAGAGGAAGAACTAGTATTTACTCTTTTTAATATGTATGTAATTTATTGTCAAATTGGTTCCCGTACAACACTCAATGCTCATCCCAGCAGGTGCCCTCCTCAATGCCCATCACCCATTGCCCATATACTCTTCAACCAGCTTCCCTGAATGGCAACAATTTACGTACAATATAGTACAATATCAGTCTCCAAGCTCAGGAAATTAACAGCGGTGCGAGGCTATTAACTAAACCACAGACCTTCTTAAACCTTCACCAGTGTCCCCACCCTTGCCCTTTTCCTGTCCCCAAATACAATCTGGGAAGGCACATTGCATCTACATGTTTTCTCTCTTCGATCTCCTCCAATCGGAGACAATTTCTCCATCGTTTTTGTCTTTCATGGCTTTGGCACTTGTGGCAAATAGCTGTCAGTTATGTCTTTAAATTTGGGTTAGTCTGATGTTTTCTCATGATGAGAATGACCTTGTGAATTTTTGGCAGGAACACTACAGAAGTGATTTGCAACCTCATGGCACCTTATCAGAGACTACATGATGTTGATATATCTTATTGCTGGTGATGTTAACCTTGATCATTGGTCCAGGGAGAGTCTGCTGGGTTTCTCCACTATAAAGTTACTAGTTTTCCCTTTGTAATTAACAAAGAGCTTGGGGGTAATACTTGAAAGCTCTGTAAGTATCTCGTTTCTCTGCAAACATTCACCCACTGATTTGAGCATTCGTGGGTGGATCTTGCCTGCAATAGTTATTACTGTGGTATTTGCCTAATGGAATTCACCTTCATTTCATACATGAGGCAAATGGGGCTCAGAGAGCTGACTTGCCCAAGGCTACAAAAACCATGACCCCCACCCCCCCAGCTCAGAATCTTGCCACAGCCTCCATCTCCAGGGGAAAAGCCAAGGTCCTAACAAGAGTCCCGCAGACCCCCTCAATCTGGCTCCCATGAAGGCCCTGACTTTATTCATAGCCCGCTGTCTCTCACTCAATTTCCCTGGGCCACAGTGGCTTCCTTGCTGTTTCTTTTTTTTTTTTTTAATTTTTTTTTCAACATTTATTTATTTTTGGGACAGAGAGAGACAGAGCATGAACGGGGGAGGGGCAGAGAGAGAGGGAGACACAGAATCGGAAACAGGCTCCAGGCTCTGAGCCATCAGCCCAGAGCCTGACGCGGGGCTCGAACTCACGGACCGCGAGATCGTGACCTGGCTGAAGTCGGACGCTTAACCGACTGCGCCACCCAGGCGCCCCTTCCTTGCTGTTTCTTAAAAATGCTCCCAAGTCTGTCTGAACCTTTGCACCGGCAGTTCCTGCAGCCGGGAACACCCCCAACCCCGTCCCCCATTATGTATGCATGTATGCAAATAAGTGTTATCGATTCCCTGTCGCCCCTCCCAGCTGTAATCTCCATGAGGACAGGGAGTCTGTGTGTTTTGAGTACTGCTGTATCCCCAGTATCGAAGATAGTACTGAGGCATCGTGGGCACCCAATAAACGGTTGTTGAATGAATGGATAAGCTTTGGAACATGAATGAAGAACCTCGCTATATTCTGTTCACGGGCAACAGAAAAACGCAATTCAGACTGAATTCTCTCCACAGGAAGATTAGACGAGCTCCCAGCAGCAAGTCTGCAGGTGAGACAGACTACAGTGAGATGCTTTTAGGACTCCAGCCTCGTTTTCTCTGATACCCTCAGTTGTCTGGACCTTCAGCATGTTGGCTCATTCTTGTTGGCTGCCCCAAGAATCTCTACAATCACCTCTTTCCCTCTTAAGCTTGATTTTGCCTACCGAAGGCTTCACTCTCAGGTGGATCCTTCCCATGTGATGGCCCCTGGCCACCCCCCACCCCCCCAGGCTTCTATCGTCTTCATAGCTAGTGCTTCCCATGGAAAGAGAGGACTGCTCTGTCTCAAGATGTCTATAAAATTCTGGGACGAGCTCTCACTGGCTCAAATGTCCATCTTTGAAACAATGACTGTGGACAGAGGGACCAAATTCTCTGTTTGACCAGGCCTGTGTCAGGTGCTCATTCTTGGTACTAGGTACATCCCCACAACCACATGGTCTAATCTCGGGGAAGGGGGCTTAGAAGGAAAGCTGCAATTTCTAGAGGAAAGGGGAATGTGCACTGACTGGGAAAAGCCATTACCACCCTGTCCATCGAATCGTATACACTGTCTCTGGTCACACCCACTGGGATTCCGTTTCTTTAGGTCTGGGGAGGGGTCCAGGCATCTGTAGTTTTAGGAAACATGCCAAGGGGATTTTGACTTACAGCCAAGGTGGAGAGTGACTGGTTTATGGAGTTTGCTCTAACCTCCCTGGTGTAAGAAGGGGGCCCATCTTACAAATGTGATTCTAAAGTTTCTCAGTTGAAAGGCATTGACAGGAGTTCATATCCATTATGTTGAAAACTGTGGAAGGAGACATCTGTTACTCTGTATGCTCAGCATCCTTTCCCCCCACATAGGGGCCATCAATTTCATGGTCCTGCCTCTTCTACCTTGGGGCTGACCATGTGACTCAGGAGGGCCAATCAGAGCCATCCATCTCCCTGGCTGCAGTACCTGGTTCAAGAATGGGCACACAACCGGGGCGCCTGGGTGGCGCAGTCGGTTAAGCGTCCGACTTCAGCCAGGTCACGATCTCGCGCTCCGTGAGTTCGAGCCCCGCGTCAGGCTCTGGGCTGACGGCTCAGAGCCTGGAGCCTGTTTCCGATTCTGTGTCTCCCTCTCTTTCTGCCCCTCCCCCGTTCATGCTCTGTCTCTCTCTGTCCCAAAATAAATAAAAAACGTTGAAAAAAAAATTAAAAAAAAAAAAAAAAGAATGGGCACACAACCAAGCCAGGCCAATAAGAGTCTTTTCCAGGGCTTTGTTTGGAGCTTCTGGGGAAATGTTGCTCCATTTGGGGACAAAAGAATGAGGACCATGGGACCCCAGAACTGTTGACAGCAGTGTTTATCTCAAAGTGGGAAGAGACCTGCATGTAAACAAACAAACAAACAAATAACCAAACAACCCAAAGGAAAAAAGGAGGTAAGAGCCAGAGAGAAAAGGTACCAGTGATGTGTTTTTGGTGCCCTGGATTTGGCCGTGACTAAAGCTGACACAAACACCAGGCTTTTCAGTTGCATGGCCTGACAAATTTCCGTTGCTCTGGGCAAGCCAGTTAGGGTTGTGTTTCTGTAACCAGAAACCTAACTGAGTCCTAATTAACCTGGTATGAACCACAATCACCTCAACTTTAAGGCCTGCTGATGAGGTAAAGACTGGCATAAGAAATACCTTTTGAATTATGAAGGATAAAGCCCATGTATTAGCGTGAATATTACATGCAAGTAAACATGTACGTACAAGGTGTGGTAAGAGGCACCATGGAACAAGTCAGGAGTATGTGAGAGATGACTAACACATGGTCCTGCCCTTGAAGGCCATAAAATGCTGTTGGGTCATTCTCAAACTCTCTGGTGCATAGCAATCACAGGAGGGACTTATCTCCAATTCTCTGGGTCTCAGTCTCAGAGATTAATTTAAAGTCTGGAGCAAGATCCGAGAATCTGTGCTGTTGACAAGGCTTCCCTACCCGTCACCCTGCAGGTGATTCAAACCACGCTCTGAAATTGATCTCACGGGAGACATCGGGAGAGGGTGAGGAGAGCCAGAATGAGGCGGGGAAGAAATGTGAAGAGATTGGCTGACCATGTCTCCAAGGCGATGAAAGACACAAATTCACAGATTCAGGGTGTTCAGTGAACACCAAGACGAATAAAGATGATAAAAGCCATACTGAAGTCAAACTGAAGTGCGGGTCAGGAAAGCAGCAAGAGAAAACCAGCATATTACGTACAGGGGCAATGACTTGATTCACCCATGAGAAACTACAGAGCACAGAGGGAGTAGAATAACATCTTTAAAATGGTGAAAGAAAGAGGGGGGGGGAAACCTGTCAACTTAGAATTCTATATCTGGTGAAAATATCCTTCGAGAATGGAGCATGTTACCAGACAAAGGAGAGCAAAGACTTTGTTTGGCCTCCAGGCCTTCGCAAGAAATGCTGAGGGAAGTTCTTCAGGCTGAAGAGAAACTGTACCAAATGGAAACTTGGTGCCTCAGATGAAACCGAAGGCCACTGCATATGGTACAGAGCTGGATTGGAGCGCCTGGGTGGCTCAGTCAGTTAACTGTCCGACCCTTGATCTCGTTTTGGGTCTTGATCTCAGGATCGTGAGGCCAAGCCCCACGCTGAGCTCTGCGTTGGGTGTGAAACCTACTTAAAAAAAAAAAGCTGGATGATTGCCAAAGACTATGTTTCTACTTTTTCCCTTTTCCGTTTGTTTATAATACATACGACTGCTTAAATGACAATTAGAACACTGTCTTACTGGGTTTATAATTTATGTTGACTTAATGCACATAACAATTATAGCATAAAAGATGGGAGCATGTGAACCTGTACACTTGCAATAGTCTACATCTTACATGAAGTGGTATAATTAGTGGTACTAATTGTAAGTCGGCTATGAAAAATTAAGGATATACAGTGTAATTCCTAGAGCAACCACTAAAAAGTAATGCAAAGTAGTCTAGCTAAAAGTTAATGCATAAATTCCAATAGACTTATAGAGCCAATGGTTACGGGCTGAATTATGCTCCCCCAACTTCCCCAGATGTTGAAGTTCTAACCTCTAATACCTCACAGTGTGACTGTATTTAGAAATAAGGTCTTTAAAGAGGCAATTAAGTTAAAATCAGGTCATCAGGGTGAGCCTTGATCCAAAAGGGCTGGTGTCCTTATAAGGAGAAAATTTGGACACAGATAGGGGTAAAGACCAGGTGACTAAAATGAAATAAAATAAGGCTCAAGTTTAAAAAAAAAGAGGAACACTTCAAAATGATCAAAGCATCACTTTCGTAAGAAGACATAAAAATCATAAGTATTTATGTGTCTAGTAACAGAACTTCAAAATAAATGGGGCAAAAACTGACAGAATCAAGAAGAGATACAGACAATTCTACCATTATGATTGTGGGTTTTAATATAGCTCTCTCAGCAGTTGAGAAAACAAGTAGATAATTAGCGAAATCATGGAGGGTTTGAACAACACTATCAATCGCATTGACTGAATTTATATCTATGGAAAATTTACGTAACAATGAAAAAACATAAAATTCTTCTCAAGTGCGGATTGTATGTTCAGCATGACGAACTTTAGTCTGTTCACAAAGATGGAATCATACAGGTGATGTTCTCTGATCACAAGGAATTAAATTGGAGATTGATAACACTAAGATATCTAGAAAATTTGTCAGATCCTTGGGGATTAAACAAAACACCTCTTAAGAAAGCAGTCATGAAAAAAATGAGACAATATTTTGAATAGAATAATAATGACAATAAAACATATCAGAATGTACGGGATGCAGTTAAAGCAGTATGTAGAGGCAAATGTATGTCTTCAAACGTTTTTATTAGAACTAAGTAAAATTTGTACTTTATTACCTAAGATTCCACCTTAAGAAATTAGAAACAGAAAAACAAATTAAACCCGAAGTAAGTAGAAGGAAGAAAATAATAAAGAACAAAAGTCAATGAAATAAAACAGTCCAGGGGCACCTGGGTGACTCAGTCGGTTAAGCGTCCGACTTCAGCTCAGGTCATGATCTCGAGGTTCTTGCATGCAAGTCCCATGTCGGGCTCTGTGCTGACGGCTCAGAGCCTGGAGCCTGCTTCGGATTCTGTGTCTCCCTCTGTCTCTGCCTCTCCCCTGCTCACACACTCTCTTTCAAAAATAAATAAAAAATATTTAAAACTTTAACTTAAAAAAGGGTAATCTGGACATTTAAAAAACTTTACATTTAAAAATATTCAGAATTTATTATGTCATCGAATGATGCTCAGATAAGAGTCTAATCAGACGGAGAGCTGTCAAGGCAGGTTTTCTTTTAAATCAACTTGAATGGGGTATAATGCACACATTTTATCAGTTTGGTGAGTTTTGATAAATGCCTAAACCTGTGTAGCTACCAGCACAATCAGGAAAAAAAACATTTGCATCTCCCTCCAAATGTCCCTTATGTCCCTTGCCTTTCCTGGCCCCAGGAAACCATGGTCTCCAGCCCCCTTCCCCCAGATTAGTTCATGTGGTTGTAAGCATGTACCTAGTACCCACAGTGAGCACCTGACACAGGCCTGGTCAAACAGAGAATTTGGTCCCTCTGTCCACAGTCATTGTTTCAAAGATGGACATTTGAGCCAGTGAGACCCCGTCCCAGAATTTTATAGACATCTTGAGACAGAGCAGTCCTCTCTTTCCTTGGGAAGCACTAGCTATGAAGATGATAGAATCCTGTGGGGGGGGGGGCAGGGGCCATCACATGGGAAGGATCCACCTGAGAGTAGAGTCTTCTGTAGGCAAAATTGTGGAGCCTTATATACCTCTGGAAACCCTTTGCAAGAATAGGGATAGAAACAGGTTTTACTTTTACAAATATCACAACACATGCCCTCATGAGTTTATTTCAAGGGCCCTCCCAGGGCTTGGGAAGACGTCATGTGAGGGAGGGCCCTGATGGCTAATTTCAATAGCCTCACGGTAAATCCAACTTTGCTCACCCACCTCACATTTTATCATTATTTTTTTTTAACGATGAATGATGAGATAGGGCACTTAAAGAACTAAGGACCGTGTCCTAGCACAAAAGTGCTCAGTACGAACAGATAACAATTCGATAGCACTCTCCCCGAAGCAGGCAATGTTCTGAGCACTTGATAGATATTGATTTGTCTAATTCTCACCTTGCGTTTATGAGGTAGGTGTGACCGAAGAGTCCATTTTACAGATTAGAAAATCGAGGCCCCGAGGGTGAAATGGATCCATGCCATGGCTCCAGCTGGTGAGCGATCTGGCAGTCTGGCTCCAGGGTCCCTGCTCTTAACCACTGGACTTTATGGCTCTTGTTGAAAGGCAGGGGTTTTTATTACCTTTTGTTGAATGTCATGAGCATGCCCTATTCCAAGAAAGTCCCTATAAGCCAAATGAGACCTTTATCCGGTAATGTAGGTGAACGGCCCCTTGGGAGCCCCAGAAGCCTGTTTTCTGAAGATTGCAGTCCTGCTGAAAGCAAACTCTTCTCCCCCAGGGACGTCGTGTGAAAATGCTACCCCCAAAACACAGGCTACACACGAACCGCTTGCCAAAGTCCCAATTCCCCGACATGACACAGTGAACTCCGAACTCAATTAACTTCCGCCTCTACTTCATAGTATCCCTAATGGGAAAACCGGGGACAAATTCCGTGGTGTTTTCTGTGCAATTTAACTACGCGTAGAAACAGACTCGCAGACGCTCTCTGTGGAGCGGAACTGAGGCTTGCCCTGCGTGGCTTCTTCCAAGGCGGGATCGATCTGTCCTCCCGTGGAAGACAGCTGCGACCTGCCTGCTGTAGGGTTAACTCTGCCCATTTCTAGAAGCATTTGGGCCTTTGGTCACACGTGCCACGCGAAGCACATTTTGCAAATAATTGCAGGCACGTGGGGGGCAATGGCCCTTGGTAGGAGTAACCCCTTCTTTCAACTGAGGAATGAAGTCGCTTGCGTGAATCCTAGCAAAGAACATGGTGACTAGAGGGTCACCCTGGCCCGGAAAACCATCTCTGGGTTTTTATACCAGTTGGAGGAGCACATATCATCCGAGCACATTTCACCGGCAAATGCGGTCACCAAATTTCATGGTTTGCCAGGACAGGGTTGTTCCCAAGATCTGACCTTGAAAAGCCATGCTTTCCCCCACTCTCCCCACTGCCCACGAGGCTATTAACTCCTCAAAGGTGAAGGCGGTTCAGACTCTTCATGCCCTCTCTTCAAACACTGCAGTGACTTCCGGCTGCCCCTTGAGATTTAGGTTAAACCCCGGGACCTGCCTTTGGGACCTGGCTTCTGCTGGCCTGGCCTCCCAGACTCCTCTCTCACAGTGCAAAAGGTCAGATGCAGTATCTCATATCCTGAGCTTTCCCCAGTTCCTCCAAAGCATCACAGATTCTCGCTGGTCTTCAGGGCCTCTGCCTAGAACGTTCCTGTCCTTCCTACTTCCTGCAGAGATCAGCTATGTTTTGCCGGCCCAGCATAATCCCCTCATCTCCCGATGAAGGCGTTTCAGTGTCCTTGGGTATTCACCCTCCCCAGACTTAGTCCACATGAGCTGACCAACCCACAGCGGTGAAAACAGGATCCAGGTCTGGCCCCACCGGAGTCAACCTCAGGACTTGCCGGTGCTGTCGGAAGATGCCTTTCTCTTGGGGTTTTGAGCAGACAGGATGTCAGCCTGGAGCTGCTCATGGAGATCTCTGCCACCGTGAGAAGGGACCCTGCTTGAAAATGAAGCTACACAGAGGAGTGCAGATCCAAGAGACAGAGACAGCCTCCTGATAGCCCTTGGGCGCCTGGATCCAGCCATTCCTGAAGACAACTACTTAGGGAATTTCCATTCACATGGACCGAATATATTTCGGTCACACGAGCCAATGTACTTCCCTATTTGCTTAAGGCAACATGAGCTAAGCTTCTGTTAATTGCAACTAAAAATTCCTCAAGAATAACTTTCCCTTTTATTTGATTAATTCTTCATCATTTTTCATGTACAGCTTAGGAGCTTCCCTGGTTCTCAAGTCTGGGCTGGGCGTCTCCTCTGTACTTCCCCAGAACCCTGTGTTTTCCACACGTCCCACACTCAAACCACTGCATTGTAGTTTCCCCTTGACTTCTTTGAGGCTCTCCCCAGACCCTGAGAGGCGAGCGTGAGTCTCCCAGCGGCATTCACTCTTGTGTCCAGCTCTGTGCCCGGCATCCAGTAGGCTGTTAGTAATTTTTGTTGCTCAGATAAATTATGTAGTTGATTAAAATCACTAGGCCTCTATCTAGGTGACTATAGCTATCAGTTTTGAGAAATTCAGAGTCCATGCCTGATTTACTGTGTTGAGAATTCTGAGACTAAATCCAGATTCATCAGGGAGAAAAAATGTGATTGATCAGTGATGCCTGTTGTGGGTCTGGAAATGAAGAGCTGGGATATGTGTGCCACCGTGTGACCATTCCTGGTGCAGAGGAAGCCAGAGACAGAGCCCATTTCCAGAGCCTTCTGGGGGCATTCAGTGGAAGTTCTCTTTCCTTAGGCTTCCCCACACCTGTCTGACTCGAGGCCCCCCCCCCCCCCCTCCTGGCCGAAGCCAAGCGTGGGAAATTCTCTCAGTTAAGAAACGCCTTGTCCCCACCCAGTGACGATACCTCTCAAGTCCTGGATGTGAGGAAGGGGCCACACAGAGCAACAATTTTTTTTTTTAACATTTATTTATTTTTGAGACAGAGAGAGACAGAGCATGAACGGGGGAGGGGCAGAGAGAGAGGGAGACACAGAATCGGAAGCAGGCTCCAGGCTCGGAGCTGTCAGCCCAGAGCCCGACGCGGGGCTTGAACTTACGGACCGTGAGATCGTGACCTGAGCTGAACTCGGACGCTTAACCGACTGCGCCACCCAGGCGCCCCCAGAGCAAAGATTTAAAAGGCAAAATCAGGATGTGCTTGTGTCTGCAGAGGATTGCAGAGAGGAGAGGCCACGTTGCCCCAGGATGACAGGTGTCATCATCTTGGTCCCAATGGCTTTGCATTCTTGTCTCATACCCGCTGAGGCTCACCTGTGCGTTTTGATTCCCCATCCCCAATTCCTCTGTTTGGTTTAGAAGGACCCCACTGTGAATCTATTTTTCTCCCGTTTCCGGTGATGGGCCTACCAAACCCGACCCCTCCCAGAGGATTCTGCGATGTGTTCTCATCTTATAGCAGACTCGTCCTTGATGTGGGGAGGGAGAAAAGTTCTTCCTAAGCACAAACATTTCACTGTTGATGATGTCTCTGAACAACGCTGCCCCCCCACCCCCCACCACATACGTTTACTCAGACACTTTGTCCAGAAATGAAAATCAGTTTCTCCCCCTTCCGCCGCCACTCTTCAAGGGTGTTGAATGATTTTTAAAGTAGACAGTCTGGGGCACATAGTGGAGCAGATTAAAGCGTATTTACTCAACGGACTAACACGCAGACGGATGGAAGGCAAACAAGAAGCCTGGCTCTGGCCGGAGCAGATCATGACAACAGACACTGTTTCTGCGGGACCCTTTCTGGGCTGCGGGGCCGGGGCTGAGGGTGTCGTTCACGGGAGCTCGTTTAATCCCGCCAGCCCTGTGATCTGCCTCCTACTCTTCCCGTCACACAGGTGAGACACCAGGGCAGAGGGGACGTTATGTGGGTTGTACAACTAGATCTTATCACTCGTCCTGCAACAGCCCAAGTTGGATCGCAGGGCCCCCCTGGTTCCAACCCTCTTCTAATCGCCTGGCTATATTGCATACTTCAAGTGTATCCTGGGGGGTAGGCAACCTGTGGCCTGAGGGCCACCCGTGTTTTGCAAAAAGGTTTCATTGGAACTCAGCCACACCCACGCACTTGCTCTGGCCTGTGGCTGCTTTTGTGTTACAATGGCAGACTTGAGTAGGGCCGCAGGGACCGTTGGGCCTACAAAACCTAAAATATTTACTGTTAGGCCCTTTACAGAGAAAGCTTGCCGATCCCCGGCATACACAGTATTTTAAGTGTAGAAAAGCAAATCACAATGCTGTCACTGTAGTGTACCCCCTCCCCTCACAAATGACATGCTGTCCGTGGATAACGGTTAAGCAAGACCAGAAAGAAATGTGTGTATGTATTGAAACAAATGGGTGAAAGATGTGGGGGGCGGGTTTCCCCCAAGGGTTGGGGAGGCTTAAACTTGTTCTAATAATACGTAAAATTTCAAATTAAGAAGGAATCGATTGAGGGGCGCCTGGGTGGCTCTGTCAGTTAAGCATCTGACTTCGGCTCAGGTCGTGATCTCACAGCTCGTGGGTTCGAGCCCCGCATCGGGCTCTGTGCTGGCAGCTCGGAGCCTGGAGCCTGTTTCAGATTCTGTGTCTCCCTCTCTCTGACCCTCCCCTGTTCATGCTCTGTCTCTCCCTGTCTCAAAAATAAATAAAACGTTAAAAAAAATTAAAAAAAAAAAAAGAAACACCGGAAAATATAGGCCCTTCTTGCTGGTTGGGAAGAATGAGTGGGGTCACGCCACATCCCTTTGTGTTCCGTAAATCGGTATTTCCCCAAGTGTGTGCAGCCGAAATGGTCGTAGGCGAGCACGGGGTTTGGAATGTGGACCTGGCTTTCCAGAACGTTGAGTCACATGGAGAGAAATGTATTCCCTCCCTAATTCTCTGAAGTCCCAAGTCTCCCTGGGGGACTGGCCTGTCCTTAGCACTTCCCTAACATGCACCCATCTCCTTTGGTAACAGAGAGGAAAGGCCCCGGGGGAGGCAGGAGGGCTTAGCTAGATTCAATAACGTTGCCTGACTCTTGCTGAACATCATTTTCTCAGTTACCTCTGTCCGAGACAACTGATACTTTAAAGTGATAGTTCCGTTTTTGTTCGTGACATGAAGTTCTTTTGAAGAATAACTTTATCTAAATGAAAAGTATGTGGGTTCAAAGGACGAATATTAAGCGAACGTTAGAGCAGTTGGTTCATTCTCATAAAGTGCATGGGGCAGTGTGTGGTTATGGTAAAAATCTTGCAGAGGCTCCTGGGTGGCTCAGTGGGTTGAGTGTCTGACTCTTGATTTCGGCTCAGGTCATGATCTCACGGTTCGTGGGTTCAAGCCCCGCATCGGGATCTGTGCTGACAGCATGGAGCCTGCTTGGGATTCTCTCTCCTTCTCCCTCTCTCTCTGTCCCTCCCCTGCTCATGTGCTCTGTCTCTCAAAATAAATAAATAAACTTATAAAAAGAATTTTTTTTTTTTTTTTAAATCTTGGAAGTAGGATTGTCAGATTTAGCAAGTAGAAATACAAGATGCCTGGTTACCTTTTGGGATGAGCACTGGGTGTTGTATGGAAACCAATTTGACAATAAATTTCATATTAAAAAAATAATAATAAAAATAAAATAAAATAAAGAAGAAAAAAAAGATGCCTGGTTAAATGTGAATTTTAGATAGGGTCACCTGGGTGGCTCAGTCTGTTAAACGTCCGACTTTGGCTCGGGTCGCGATCTCACGGTTTGTGGGTTCGAGCCCCGCGTCGGGCTCTGTGCTGACAGCTCAGAGCCTGGAGCCTGCTTTGGATCCTGTGTCTCCCCCTCTCTCTGCTCCTCCCTCATTCACGCTCTGTCTCTCTCTGTCTCTCAAAAATAAGTAGAAGTTTAAAAAAAATTTTTTAATGTGAATTTTAGATGAATAACCGTTTAGTATAAATAGGTCCCAAATATTGGGGGTGGGGGTGGGGAGCAGGGTGGTCAGGAGAGAGACGGACTGAAAACAGGCCAGCTAGCCCTGCTAACTTCTTGTTGGTGATATTTGGGACTTACACTAAAATCATTTGCTACTTCTCTGAAGTTCAGGTTTAACTGGGCATCCTGTATTTATCTGGCCGCCCTGCTTGCCTGCAGGTGGTAAGCCAGTTAGAAATGCTCCCTAACGACCCCGTTTCCCATGTGAGCCCCTCACTTGTGTCACGGGCGGGGCTGCTTGGGCCCACACCCCTGGGCCGTACGAAGGTTTGGGGTTCTGCAGTTTGAGGCAGTACCAGTCATTGGTACACACTGGTCACACGAGGGACCTACTGGCCCAGCTCACGTGGCCCCTTTAGATATGGTGTCTGATGCCCCCTTCCTGCCTGGAGCGGGGGACCTTGGCCGGGAAGCAGAGCTAAAATGAGAGGTGTGGAGAGGGGTGGCAGCCTCCTCTGAGACCTACCACAACCTGGGGCATTGCCAGCGAGCAGGGAGCAACCCCGGGGGCTCCAGAACCCAGACAATTCTCTCTTCTCTCACCCAGCTGGGGGAAATCTCCTCTTGGTCTAGAAAAATCCCAACCTCTGCCAACGGGCTATGGCTTTTGAAAATAAAATCCCAGAAAACCTGCCATAAAAAAAAAAAAAAAAAAAAAACAAAAACCCTCCTGAGGGGTGCCTGGGTGGCTCAGTCAGTTAAGCCTCTGCCTCCGGCTCAGGTTACGATCTCACGGTTCGTGAGTTTGAGCCCCGCGTCGGGCCCTGTGCTGTCCGCACAGAGGCTGCCTCAGATCTTCTGTCTCCCCCTCTCTCTGTGTGCCTCCCCTGCTCACTCTCTCTGTCTCAAAAATAAATAGACTTAAAAACAACAACAACAACACCTTCCTGAAATGAAGTTGCACAGAGACTGATCCCCATTCGAGTTGGGGGAGAAACAGCCCTTTCTGTTCACGTTCAGTCTAGAATGTCTGTGTGGATGGGCCTCTCTTAGAGCTGCTCCCTCCTTTTATCTCAAGGGCTCGGGGACCAGATCACCTGGGCTAGCTCACGTGTTACCTGGGAACCCCATTTCCTTATCTGTAAAACAGGGTCCAACCTCATACACTTGCTTATTATGAACATAAATGAGTTAATACACGGAAAGGGCTTAGAACAGTGCCTGGCATGTGCCCAAACACTCTGTTTGTGTTAGCTGTTATCTTTATCTTCTGTGCCAAAATGCTCTCAGGTCTCCTTTCCAGGGGGTCCCAGATAATATTTTACCAACATCTTTAGGTTTATTAACAAAAAACACACATTTGATTTTTTTTTTTTTTTACAGACTGCAAGCATTTCCACATCCAGTAAGTTGGTTAATGTGCAAAATAACTCTGCTGGATGGAGACCACTCTTCCCCTTTCACAGATGAGGAAAAGGCAGCTAGGAGGGGTGTATCAGCTATCTACCGCTGTGTAACAAATCACTCCAACCCTTACTGACATACAACAATGGTTTCTTCTTTCTCCTGGTTCTGTGGGTCGGTGAGGCAGTTTCTCAGCTGATTTGCTGGAGCCCCGGTGTGGCTGCGTAAAGCTGGGAGACTGGCTGGAGCAGAGAGGACCCAAACAGCATCCCTCACGCGTCTGGCAGTCTGTTGACTGAGGCACCTGGCTCTCCTCCCCGGAGCGTCTCGTCCCCCGAGGCTAAGCCAACAGCCTGATGAGGTGGTCTCAATTCTCCGAGAGGGTGAAGGCAGACGCTTCGAGTCATTTGAACACCCAAGCGCTGGAACTCACACAATGGTGCTTCCGTTGCATTGTATCGGTGAAGTCAAAGTCATGCCCAGATTCAAAGAGATAGAGAAACAGGCAGAACCTTTGGATGTGGAAAGCAGTCACGTGGCAAAGGGGTGTGCATGCTGGGTGGAAGGAATTAGTGGCTGGGAAGCCATCAACCATGAAAGGTGAGCTTCCTTTGACCTGGGTCCTTGGCAAGAAAGACCTACAGAGGGATGGGAAGGCCAGAAGCCATCAGGGTCTTGGGGAAAATACTTTTTTTTTTAATTTTTTTAACGTTTTATTTATTTTTGAGACAGAGAGAGACAGAGCATGAGCAGGGGAGGGTCAGAGAGGGAGGGAGACACAGAATCTGAAACAGGCTCCAGGCACTGAGCTGTCAGCCCAGAGCCCGATGCGGGGCTCGAACTCACGGACCGCGAGATCATGACCTGAGCTGAAGTCGGATGCCCAACCGACTGAGCCACCCAGGCACCCCTTGGGGAAAATACTTTAAAGGAGAGGCAGAGACCAGGGGCGCTTGGGTGGCTCAGTTGGTTAAGTAGCGAACTTTGGCTCCTGTCATGATCTTACAGTTCATGAGCTCGAGCCCCGTGTTCGGCCCTCTGCTGTCAGCCCAGAGCCTGCTTCAGATCCTCTGTCTCCCTCTCTCTCAACCCCTCCCCTGCCTGGTCTCTCTCTCTCTCTCTCTCTCTCTCTCTCAAAATTAAATAAACACTTAAAAATTTTTATTTAAAAAAAAGAAGAAGAAGAGGCAGAGGCCTATGATTCAGTTATAATTCCGAGAGACGCGTCTGGTGTTATTTTGTAGCAGGGCTTGTGGTTTGCCCTGGCTCGGATGCCTGTCTTAGTCTGTTTGGGCTGCTATAACAAAATACCAGACACAGGGTAGCTTATAAACAGCAGAAATGTGTTTCTCCCAGTTCTGGAGGCTGGGAGTCTAAGATCATGGCACCAGCAGATGTAGCCACGTCTGGTGAGAACTTGCTTCCGGGGTCACAGCTGGTGGCTTTTCGCTGTGACCTCACGTGGCCGAGGGGGCCAGGGAGCTCCATGGGGCCTCTTTCACAGGGCACTAGTCCCAGTCTAAACCTCCCAAAGGCCCACCTTCTAACGCCATCACCTTGGGGACTAGGATGTCAGCAGATGAATCGGGGGGCGGGCGAGGACACAAAAGTCCCCAGGAATGCCGGTGCCTGTGTGCAGTCTCTACCCTCGAGCTGGGGTCCGGTTGGGTGACAGCTTGTGGGTTCTACTTCCTCCTCCTGGGCTGAGAACACCCCCTCGATTTCTCGAGAAGCTCTAAGTTTTCAGAGTTCAAATTTCCTTTTCAACGAAACGCTTGTCTCCCCTCAGCAACCTTTAGTCATTCGGTAAACACATTCTGGGCTTGGAACACAATCTTTATAGCGACAGCTCCCAGTGTTTACCTCCAGCCCAGACTTTCCTCTGCATTCCAGCTTCCGCCCCCTCCCCTCTACGCGACACCTGCTATTACGTGCGTCCAATGGGCATTTCAGACTTCGCCTGGCCCCGCGCTAACTCCTGGTCTGAGCCACGCCAATATCATCTCGCACATGGCTCATTGTATAGGATCCTCACTAGTCCCCCTGCCGTGATCTATTGTCAACACAGTTTCCTAAGTGGATCCTACTCAGACCTGACACGGATCATCCTGTCTCTCCGTGCAGAGCTCCCCATCTTCCCATCTCCCTCGGAGTAAAACCGGAAATCCTTATCGTGGAGAATAAGCCCTGAATGGCCTTTTCTACCCAACTCTGTCACCTCTCGGACCCCGGCTTATCTGGCTCCCTCGGCCCCAGGCACCTTGGCATCCTGGCAGCTCCTTTGATACAGTGGGGGTCCCTCTCAGCTCCAGATCTTACCCCTTGCCCTTCCCTCTCCTTGAATGCCTCTCCCACTATGAGATGGCCTGATGTAAAAGCTGTGCCTGGTGATAATCTTCCCTTGCGGGAATCTGAATCGGAAACTCAGATCACTGGCTGGGTGGGAGCAGTTAAAGTGATGGTCCTAACGTTCTTGTATTTAGTCTTGAATAAAATTAAATGTACAATCAGAAGCCGCACACTTCTAATAACACCTTCACAGAAAGACCAATTTTGAACACGTCAAAATACAAAGCATTGAGCCGGCCATTACATTCTGTTACCTAAATAAGGGTGAAAGCTGTTGGCTGTTTGTTAAGTCAGACCTGGAAGGCTTCAAAAATGTCAGTGTAACCGGGAGGGACGGGAAAGTTCTTTTCTATCAGATTTATGCATATTCTGCAACTTGCCTTCAAAGAATTCGATTCAACTACATGGTAAGCAAAGGTAACCTTGAGTTTGAACTTACAAACTAGCCTCTGAATATTTAACTCAATATTAAGACGGGGACTTCATTGGTCTTCTTAATCTCTTGGACTAAGAGAAGGAAAAAAAAAAAGACCCTGGTGGTTTTTTTTTTGCGGGTTTTTTGTATTTCACGTGTAAATTACAAAGCGAGTGAAAATAAGCTGTGGTTATGGTAGGAGTAATTAAAATGATCTCAACTTTTCCCACCTTGTTCAGTGACATGGAAGAGGCAGAAGGGAGGGAATCTTGACCAGGTGGCCACGCCTACTTCTGTAACTGTCCCCATGGAGCTGGGCAAGCAAAGCGGGAACAAAATGGATTTGGTATCCAGACAGACTTGGGTCAAATCCCTGCTTCTGCACTCTCCAGCTGGGTGACCTTGGACAGGTCACCGCATTTCCTCTCAGCCTTTCTTTCCTCAACCGAAGAAGTAATGTCCTGATTTCAAGGTTGGTGTGGGCCCCAAATCAGATCATGGCTGTGAAGTGTTTGTTTAGCAGAGCATGGGACATGGTGGTTGGGCTCCTTCTCTCACCTGAGGTCATCTGATGTCACCACGGCGTGTCTTTGATCCTTGAAAACTTTCAGAGCCCAAAGGAACCATGAGTCCCGGGCTGGTTGGCTCACTTGCCCCAAATCACAAAACCAGTGAGTGGCAGAGCTGAGATTTGAACCCACACGCGTCGACCCCATCTAGGGCTCTTTCCAGCCCGCCAGTATTTCTCGAACTTCGAGCACTCGGTAAGCACCTTCATCTCACACTTTTTGCTGGATATGCCCACCACCTGCAAAATTACGTCCTTAAGGTAGTCCTTTAAGGCAGCTTATTTGATTACTGCAATACGTTTATTTAAATAAGAAATGTTGCGTCTCTACTCAAAATGGAAAACCAGCCTCACCGTAACACATAGACAGTAACCATAACATTATATAGATGTGAATATATATTACATATATCTTTAATGAAACCAAAACGATGTTGCTCGATCCCACCTAGACACTGTGGCTGGCTAAGAGCTCTGGGCTGGCAGCTCTCTCTGTCTTGGTTACGAAGGGGAATTAGCAGATGTGAGAGAGTGTTCAAGATATCCTCGCCCCCAAGTGAGACCCTCTCCTGGATGTAATCAGAAGGATTGAAAGATAATTGGACAGGGATTATTAATGTTATCAGTGTGTGATAAGGTGTTATTTTTTTTAATGTTTATTTATTTTTGAGAGAGAGGGAGACAGAGTGTGAGTGGGCGAGGGGCAGAGAGAGAGGGAGACACAGAATCCAAAGCAGGCTCTAGGCTCCGAGCCCTCAGCACAGAGCCCGACACGGGGCTCAAACCCATGAACCGTGAGATCATGACCTGAGCTGAAGTGGGACGCTTACCCGACTGAGCCATCCAAGAACCCCAATAAAGCATTTTTTTTTAATTTTTTTTTCAACGTTTATTTATTTTTGGGACAGAGAGAGACAGAGCATGAACGGGGGAGGGGCAGAGAGAGAGGGAGACACAGAATCGGAAACAGGCTCCAGGCTCTGAGCCATCAGCCCAGAGCCTGACGCGGGGCTCGAACTCCCGGACCGCGAGATCGTGACCTGGCTGAAGTCGGACGCTTAACCGACTGCGCCACCCAGGCGCCCCTAATAAAGCATTATTTAATAACATATCCACGTGCGGTGTGCAACAAAAACATCATTTGCACGAGGGAAAAATGACCCGCACTTGGCTAAACATTGCCTTCCACTGAGGAACCTCCATAAAAGCACTTGTAACAGACTATTTTCCAAAATTTTATGACCAGAATCTACGGTAACAAATACATACCCTCATTCATATTCATATCTATGCCTCTATCTATACCCTCGCCTGTATCTGGAATAGTGTATCAGAAAAGTACTTAGGGTGCTATACACAGTCCTTACTGAGAATCCATGCTTGGTTCCCTGGTATTTCCTTCTCTTTCTTTTCCTTTCCAGTTCTTATCTATTTAACTCTTTTTAAATGGTAACCGACCAGTAAAATAAATGCTGAAGTTACACCAAAACTGCAATGATAGATAAAAGATAAGAAGGCTTGTGAAGAGAGAGAGAGAGAGAGAGAGAGAGAGAGAGAGAGAAGATCTAGCACCTCTAAACACCCTAATACAGTGATGCTCACTCAGTGTGCTTCAGTGATCCTGGGCCCCCACCAGGTCCTTCGGGGAGGCCACAAGATCGAAACCATTTTGTTTTGATCAAGCAATACCAAGATGTCATTTGCCTTTTCCACTCTCTCGCAAGCGTATGGTGGAGTTTTCCAGAAGTTACATGACATACAATGATGTCATCCCCCTGATGTTAACACGAAATGGGTTCGTTACTGCCCTTTTCACATAAATTAATAACTCTTTTCTAAATTTCTGTTTTAATTTCTAATACGGTAAAAGTCGATAGATACAGCCAGTGTCCACGAAAATCCTTTGGGCTCCTCCATAATTTTCAAGAAGGTAAAGGGGTCATGAGGCCAAAAGCCTTGAGAACCGCCTCCCTAAAAATGATCTACTGGGTTAACGAATGAAGAATTACTTTGTGTAGCAAAGTTGAGGGAGAGAAAGCAAAGCTGTTGTCAGACTGTGGTTTTCGGGGAAAGTTTCACGTGGTGGACGTAGAGCTCCAACGGAGTCCTGAGAGTTCAAATGGGTTTGTTTAGCCACGGGAGGGAGGGAGGGAGGGCATTCCGGGAAGGTGGCTCAGCATGTGCAAAGGCCAGGTGGTGGTAAGTGAATAGGTGAGGTCGATCAGGGGGGGTGAGGGGAGCGGGCTTGTTTGGTTGGAAGGTACTGTTGAGAGTGGAGGTTCTGGGATCCGCGTTGAAGACCCTTCCACTCTGTGGTGGTCTCTGAAACTGACTCAGAGGCCCCCTTGGCCAGAGAAAACCAAACAGTCTGGTTTGCACTCCCTGAATGTTCCCTCCCGCTGCTCCTGGGAGCTGAGACCTCACCCACAGGTCCCCCATGCCGCATGGGTGGGAGTCTACAGTCAACCACAGAGCTGAACAAAACCTAAACTGTTTCTTTTCTTTGGAAGGCCCCTAGAAACAGGAAAAGAGGCTGTTTTCTAGGATTTGCCAAGAGTTAAGTCATTCCTCGCTGATACAAACAATTTCTCGGGTTACTCTTTGGGGCCCAGGAACATTCATGAACTGTGCTGGGCTTGAACTCTTCAACTCTGAACTTCAGTTCCCTGGGTCAGCTGCCTGGGGCTGGGGCATGGCTCTCTGGCCCTGCCCGGGTTTTCAGAGACATGGCCCAGCCGTCCCCAGGGGGAGGCCTCAGAGCAATTCTCCTCCAGAGCTGTTGTCGAGGAGCTGGCTGACTTCGGTCTTTCTCCTGAGGGAGACCAGTGGATGCCAGGTCTCCGGAAGTGTGGAGACAGGTGCGTCAGAGGTGAAGGAACACACAGATGGAGGGGCAGTTGAAGAGAGTGAACAAAATCAGGAAGGCAAGCTTTGCCGAGTTGGCATTTATTGTGCTACGCCCTGTCCGGAGCAGCTTGTGTGTTTTCTCTCATTTGATTCTTACTACCTCCTAGTAAGGCATCGTGTCGTCGTGGTTAAGAACAACGTCTCTGGGGGGCGCCTGGGTGGCGCAGTCGGTTAAGCGTCCGACTTCAGCCAGGTCACGATCTCCTGGTCCGTGAGTTCGAGCCCCGCGTCAGGCTCTGGGCTGATGGCTCAGAGCCTGGAGCCTGTTTCCGGTTCTGTGTCTCCCTCTCTCTCTGCCCCTCCCCCGTTCATGCTCTGTCTCTCTCTGTCCCAAAAATAAATAAACGTTGAAAAAAAATTAAAAAAAAAAAAAAAAAAAAGAACAACGTCTCTGGACTCTAGATGCTGGCGAGGATGCGGGGAAACGGGAACCGTCTTGCGCTGTTGGTGGGAATGCAAACTGGTGCGGCCGCTCTGGAACACAGTGGGGAGGTTTCTCAAAAAATGAAAAATAGACCTACCCAATGACCCAGCAACAGCACTGCTAGGAATTTACCCAAGGGATCCAGGAGTGCTGATGCAGAGGGGCACTTGTACCCCAATGTTTATAGCAGCACTCTCAACAGTAGCCAAATCATGGAAAGAGCCTAAATGTCCATCAACCGATGAATGGATAATCGTGGTTTATAATAATTGTGGTTTATAGCCACAATGGAGTACTACGTGGCAATGAGAAAGAATGAAATCTGGCCCTTTGTAGCAACGTGGATGGAACTGGAGGGTATTATGCTGGGTGAAATAAGTCAGGCAGAGAAAGACAGATACCGTATATTTTCACTCATATGTGGATCCTGAGAAACTTAACAGAAGACCTGGGGGAGGGGGAGGGGAGAAAGTTACAGAGAGGGAGGGAGGCAAACCAGAAGAGACTCTTAAATACTGAGAACAAACTGAGGGTTGATGGGGGGTGGGGGAGAGGGGAAAGTGGGTGATGGGCATGGAGGAGGGCACCTGTTGGGATGAGCACTGGGTGTTGCACGGAAACCAATTTGACAATAAATTATATTTAATGAATAAAAAAAAAAAAAGAGAATGTCTCTGGAGCCACCTGCCTGAGTCTATGTCCCAGTCCTGCCCTGTGGTAGATTATATATTTTTTTCAAGACGGCTGCAACAATATCTTCCATTTCACATGTTCTTCTATAACTTGACCCTCCTTCTGCCCAGATCTGGGGTCTATGTCTCCTTCTTTCGAATCTCAGCAGGCTCGGGGCTTGCTTATAACCAATAGAACATGGCGGAAGTGAAACTGTAGGACTTGCGAGGTTAAGGCATGCGGTTTTCCTTTGCTGGAGTCTCCCTGCTGGAACCCTGGGCCCTCATGTAAGAAGTTCCACTTCCCTGAGGCTGCTATGCCGTGAGCGAACCCAAGCACACGGGGAGGCCACGACCAGAAGGGCAGGCCACCTGCAGGTGCTGTAGTCAGTGGGCAGGTGAGTGGAGAGTTCGAGTCAGCCTTGCCCCAGTGCCAGAAAGGTGAGTGAGTGATTTCCGTCCCGGCCACCAGCTCATCCCTTCGAGTCTCCCCGGATGAGGCCCCCGACATTGTGGAGCACAGATAAGCCATCCCTGCTGTTCTCTTTCTGAATTTCTGACCCACAGTATACATGAGGAGCACGGAATGGTGGGTCTTTAACGTCACTAAGCTTGGGGTTGGTTTGTTACAAAGGAATAGTAACTAGAATGTGCCACTACTTTGCTGTGTGACCTTGGGTGAGTTGCTTTACCTTTCTGAGCTCAGGTTTGCTAATCAAGAAAATGTAATCATATTATATATATTCCATAGAGATATGGGGAGAATTATTTTAGACAGAGAAGCCCAGTGCTTCATACAGTACCTGGCACACGGCAGGTGCTTGATAAAAGGTATTATTAATTGCTGAAGACTACTTAATAGATAGACATGAGGATGGGAATGAAATTGTGTTCCCTCCCATAGTCCCTTCCTTCTGCTCTGCCCCAGGGCTAGGGCCACACAGGGAGTATAAATAAATGACATATGTCAGCCATATAGAAAATGATGCGATGTACAAATTGATGAATGGAACAGACACTTGACTTCAGCATTGAGGAAGGGTGTGGACTGTGGCAAATTAGAGAGGTGAAGCATTTCTTTGTTGTTGGTTTTTTTTGTAGGTTTATTTATTTTGAGAGAGAGAGAGAGTGTGTATGCTCACACACACAGGCAAGTGGAGGAGGGGCAGAGAGAGAGGGAGAGAGACAGGGAGGGGGAGAGAATCCTAAGCAGGCTCCATGCTGTCAGCACAGAGCCTGATGCAGGACTCCAGCTCGCACTATAAGATCATGACCTGAGCCAAAGTCTGACGCTTAACCCACTGAGCCACCCAGGTGCCCTGAGAGGTTAAGTGTTTCTGAATGAGCCAATCACTAATCAACTCCAGTCAATTGTTAATATGCACAGATAGGGTCCCAGTGTCTTCAGATCTTCTGATTTTTCATAAAGAGCCATAAATCTATATTTTATGTAAGATATCCCAATTTTTACATATTAGCGATGAGTTCAAATTCTTAAAAACGTGCAACAAGCCAAATAAATATGCCAGTGAGCTATTGTGAGACCTTAACTTTAGTGACCGGGTCATTCTGAGCTGCTTGCTGATGTTCAGAGCCAGAGGGAGAGAAGCCCCCTCTTTCCCACCGAGCCCCCCCCCCGAGACCACCCACCTCTCGTGTGATACTTGCAACTTGATCCCATGTACGTCTAGCGAGGCAATTCCAAACCACCGGTCTAGACCAGTTTCTCGATCTTCTAAAAATTATTACTAAGGAGCTTCTAACTTCTACCTTAAGGAGTTTTTTCTTTAATGTTTTTGATGTTTATTATTTTGGAGAGATGGAGAAAGACAGAGCATGAGCAGGGGAGGGACAGAGAGAGAGAGGGAGACACAGAATCTGAAGCAGGTTCCAGGCTCTGCACTGTCAGCACAGAGCCCGACGTGGGGCTCGAACCCACAAACCCACGAACCCAACCGAGAGATCATGACCTGAGCTGAAGTCAGATGCTTGACCAACTGAGCCACACAGGCGCCCCCCCTAAGGAGTCTTTAAATATTTTTTTTGTAATCATTCCTCACCATGAAATTTTAATCCACAGACATTTTGTATATCTGTTTATGTAGCATGTGTAGATCTGTGCTTGAGACATAAAAAGTATGATTTTTTTTCATCCCCTGACTACGTATACTCAACAGGGGGTAAGGAGGGAGTTTTGCCTCTGAGGGGTTGAAAATTAGTTCTTGAGCAAAAAAAAAAAAAAAAAAAAAAAAAAAAAAAATCTTATTCCTTTTATGTGTAAAACACAGATCTATGGTACATTTGTGGCATTGAAAGTCCACGGAGAAGTGAATTAGGAAAAACGTGTCTAAAAGTCTCCTTAGGGAGGCAATAATGAAACAAAAATAGTGAAGCCTGGTCTAGATTCCATTGTTATGCCAAGATCCCTTCTCAGATGGCTCCGGCCTGGGGACAAAGCACATTAGTCACTCCGGTCTTATCTGCAGGTGCTTTTCCGAATGTGGCTGTAGGGAAGCCCATTCCCAGCCATGGCTCAGCTTCGTGGGTGTGGGACCCTGCAGTCACGCGGAGCCCGCGCATAGAAGGGTCCTGCACTTGGATTTGTGTTCTGCTGTCATGATCTCGAAATCCTTAATAGTTTTTTTAACAAGGATTCCCTCATTTTCTCCTTGCCCTGGGCCCCTGCCAATACAGCCTGGGGCTTCGGATCCTGGGTTTGAAGCCCAGCCTTGCTACCTGCCAGCAAATTAACCTCTCTGAGCCTCAGTTAAAGGGGCACAACAGGGCTCTTACTTCAAAGCGTTGCTGGGAGTGAGGATCGTCCCGGCTAAAGCCTGTGAAGGGCACAGCCCCGCCTTGGCGCAGAGTAAGGCGCTCACTCAGCAAGATGCTACCCGGGGCTCTCAGGCAGGCGTTGATTTTGCCTGGTGAGGGTTCTGATTGGTTGGTCTGTTCTCTGCGTCTGCTCTGATTGGTCAATGCCTGAGCTGTATTTATTTTTAAACAATGGACCATCCCCTCGTTCCTCCGCAAGGTGTAAGTCTTCCTTTGTCCAGGTGAGTCTCTTTTATCCCTGACATTCTGGAGAAATGGGCACAGCCACCCTCACCCCCGTGAGGGTCCTGCTCCACCAGCAAAACATCTCCCATCTTTGTGTCCACGGCAGCTTAGGAGTCATCCAGGCCCATCTCCTGGTGGTTTTACACATTTTCACAATGCGCCAAATGTGATTTTTGCACCAAGATCCAAGCCTAGGATCTCGCGTCCATGCTGAGTATGAGCTGTGTGGGTTTTGGGGATTATCTCCATGTCGCCCCCTAGAACCCGGAGACTTGAGGCGCCTCATGAAACCTTTTCTGTTTTACATTGAAGGGTACGTCTCACTTCTTTCCCAAGATACGGGAACAGCAGGTCGGATTCTAGGATTAGGTGTGTGTGAGGGCTGGGGGGTGGGGAGGTTGGGTGTGATAGAGGGGTTGGGGGGACGTGAAGGGCCAATTGTGAACCAGTGGCAAAAGCAACCAAAGAGAATCAGGAACGGACTCTGTTCCCAGCTATGCCACAGACTCCCTGTGGACACTTGGATGAGCCATGCGCCCATTCTGGGTCTGCTTCTCCATTTGTGAAATAAGGAGTGTATCAGTGTTTTTGTGTTGTTTTCGTTTTGGCTGTAATTGACAAAAAAAAAAAATCAAACTGACATAAGCCATAAAAGGGATTTTTTTTTTTTAATTGGCTTATGGAGCTATATGTACCATCAGGCATAGCTGGATCCAGGTGTCCTGTCACTGTGACAGGATCACTTCTCATCTCCTGGCTCTGATTCCTCTGTTCCTCTGTCTTAATTTCACTTTCCAGTGGGTATTCCCCAAATTGGTGGCTAAGACAGAGCCAGCAACTCCACATTTACAGTCACTAGTTCAACGTCTCCTCAGTTTGAAGGACTCTGATTCCTTCTTCCTGGAGATTCTTCTTGGAAGCTACGCCTTGGAGATCTGGAAGATCCTCAACCGTTCCCCGGGTTCAGGAGGGGAAATATCTCCATCGGCTAGGCTGAGGTCATATGTCCGCTCTAGAGCCAATCACCGTGGCTGGCTGAAGAAGGCTTGGATTGGATCACATGCTCACCCCTGGAGTCCAGACCTACCTGTACCACGGGGAGGGGGTCGGCTGAGAAAGTTTTCCTAGTGGGAGGTAGGTCTGAGAGTTGGCTGGAAGAAGGGGGGTTCATGCTGAGACGATAACCTGATGTTGCCAGCGGGATTAGGTGTTATCAGTGGCTTCCAGATCGTGGTTAGGGGAGACTTAAAGGGAATCCCCAAACATTAAAACCTCCTGCTTGTGTGAAAACGATACGTTCACCAAAATTCAAACGGTATACACTTTCACTTAATATTTCTTAGTCCTTTCCCTCGATTAGCTATTCCCCCCTTCCCAGAGGCAACCAGGGTTGTTACCAGTTTCTTGAACACCCGTCTGAATGTCTCACTGCTGCTGTAACGCATCGCCACGAAGTTTAGTGGCTGGAAACAACACCAATGTATTTACTTTTAGTTCCGCGGGACAGAAGTCTGACACGGGTCTTGGCTAAAGTCAAGGTGTCGTGTATTTTAATTTCAGGCTCAAAAAAGAGCTGCAGTGCAGATTTAAACGTGGCGTGTACCTAATTCTAATCAACTGAAAACGCACCGCCGATCGTTGCCCCGGGTCACGGTCATCATTTGTTTTCAAGGAAATAGAGTGCGTAACACATAATAAAAGTAAGTGTTGCTTTGTGAAACTTTCGTTCCAGTCTTTTGTGGGTGAGTGCGTGT
The DNA here is from genome assembly GCF_014898765.1 of Herpailurus yagouaroundi. Classification (NCBI taxonomy): domain Eukaryota; kingdom Metazoa; phylum Chordata; class Mammalia; order Carnivora; family Felidae; genus Herpailurus; species Herpailurus yagouaroundi. Next base: position 851,864 of record NW_024412427.1, read on the forward strand.
GTGTGAACTAGGTCACGATATAAAAAGTATTTTTTGCCCTGAGTCACAGTCAGAAATGTTGGGAAGTTATTATTATATCGTTTAGTGGTTATACGAGGCTCTTCTGGGGTCAGACTGTCTGGCTCCATCACTTACCAGCTGTGTGACCTTGAGTAACTGACTTAATCTCTCTGGGCCTTAGTTTCTTTGTCTGTAAAATGGAGACAATAATTGTTCCACCTCACAGGGGTTTGTGGGAAGTGAGTAACACGTGACTGACACACAACAAGCACTTATTATCATTACCCCTGTTCGTGTTATCTTTGAGGGGATGAGATTTTCATGAGAGGAAGGGCAGACGCGAGGTAGGGATTTTTGTGCAGGCAGGACGGGTGGCCTCAGCTCAGAGGAGCGAGGGCAGCTTGGGGTGGGAGGGCTGGGAGGGGGGTTCTCCTGCCAACCCAGACCAGGGGGGGAAGTCAGGCCTCCGTGGCGCTCACTTTTCCGGCTCCAGGTGGAGGTTTGGGGGGTGTCTGACGACACGCAAATGGGGCTGTGATCTGAAGGGTCTGGTCATTAACCTCCAAACCTGAGCACAGGTTAGTTGACTTTGTTCTTTCATCCAGTCAGTGAATATTTATGGAGTGTGTGGGGACACTGGGAGAATTCAACTCTCTTCACAAGGTGCAGGACCGAGCAAGGTCAAGGGCTTGAGGACGAGGGGGGAGGACTTCAGGGGCAGAGCAGGGCTTCTGCAGAGACCTCCGGTGGGAGCTGTAAGGACCGAAGCAAAGGCGGTTTGTCATGAGGAACCGGAAAGAAGGTGGCATCAGGCAAGAGCCAGGGAGCAGGGGACTCAGGACAGGGGTGTTTGGAAGTCGTCACAGAGAAGGGAAGCTGAGGTCTTCCGGAGTCCCAGCATTAAGGTCTTAGGGATTTGAGAAGTAGATTTTCTCCCCCCCAAGACAAAAGGAAACAAAACAGAACCCGAGAGCTGCTTCAGAAGGAAGACAGGCCGGGGTTTAGCGAAGGGAGGAGGAAGAGGCAGCTGTTCAGAACAGCGGTCCAGGGGGCTGCGGATTGGGGTCCCAGAAGAATTGTTGAAAAGGAGGTACCGATTCAGCTGTGGAACAGCTGTCCTGAGACTCCAGACCCTGTGGCACGTTTTAGCAAAATTCCGAAGGTTCTCCAGCGTCAGGATCTGTGGGTGAGAACTAACAGGGTTAAATTCCATTAGGATTGATGTCAAGGTCGCTCTGTGGGGTCATTCATTCATTCAACAAACATCCACCGACTGGTGCTTTGAAATCAGAAAGGCCTGGGTTGAAATGTGGGGCCTGTCCCCTACTAAATTTCTGAGAAAGTGTCCATCCTGTGCCTTGGTTTCCCTACCTGTTACTTGGGGATGACAAGACCTCCTTCCTAAGGGGGCAGGAAGGATTAGTGCTGAGAGTAGGCTTTCACACTGTAGATTCCCAGTAACCACTGGTTCTGGACTCTAGACTAGCTTAGAGGACACAGAAATGAAAAAAAGTAGGTTTCTGGGTTCAAGTAGCTACAGTCTCTTGAGGAAGACAGGGAAGAGAGAGGCAAATCCGAGACCCTGGGGTTAGGGAGGGACACAACAATGGAAGCATTGAAGACTGTAGAAGCAGAGAGAGGGGATTTCTTGGGTCGAAAAATCAACTGCGAATAAATTCATAGGTTACCCCCAGAGTTATTCAGGTCTCTTTTAGTTGTAAGTGACAGAGACTCAACTAAAACTGACTTATTGGTTCACACAATGGATAAAATACAAAAGGAAAGGCTTCAGGCTTGGCTAGATCCAGGTGCTCGATGAAGGTCCCAAGGACTTGTTCTCACTCTATCTTTCTGACCCATTTTCTCCTCTGTTGGCTTCATTCTCCAGCAGGCTTGGGGTGGTAAGTTGACCTCCAGGAGCTCCCGGCTTATTTCCTGCCAGTTTTAACCAATCCAGTGGAAAGGATCTTTTTTTCTTCAGTAATTCCAAACAAATTCTAAGGCTTGAGTATCATTCTGTGTCTTGGGTCATGTGTCCATCCCCGAATCACTGGGGCCGGGAAAATAAACTCTGTTGATTGGCCTCTTTCTGCCTCACGTGCTCAGCCTCATAGCCAGAGTGGGGTGGCATTTGACAGGGACGTTGGCTTTTTCTTGCCTTTGGATTCAGACCAAGACATTAGCTCCTCCTCGGTCTTGAGTCTGTTAGCCTTCAGACTGGAAGTACATACACCCTCGGCTATGCTGTTTCTGAGGCTCTACGGACCGGAGCTAAATCCTCACCTGCAGCTTGCCGACTCACCCCGCGACCTTGGGACAGGTCAGTCTCCGTGACCACACGAGTGACAGGTCAGTCTCTGTGATCACACGAGTCAACTCCTGATTCTCTCTCTCTCTCTCTCTCTCTCTCTCTCTCTCACACACACACCCACCCCTCTCTATCTCCTATTTTCTATTTCTCTGAGGAATTTTCTGGAGACTAACACTCTTACTGCCGAGGTCTCACTGTGTGTTAGGAATTGTACATCACTGCCCTGAGAGTGAGGCATATTCTTCTTCAGACTGGGAACCCGAGGTTCACCCAGGGGAAATGATTTCCCCAGGTCCCCCACCACTACAGACACAGCATGGAGCTAAAATGTGGGAGAAATGAAGCAAATAAATCCCTTGCGAGAGAGAGAGAGAGAAAAAAAAAAAAACCATGGAAAATCTGGAGGAAATAACCAAAATTGACTCAAGAAGAGGTCAGAAATATTAAAAAACAACTAACTGCGGGCAAAAGCGAAGTCGTTAGAAAAATACCAAAATGTTATTCAAAGTGTTTCGGCAGAAACCGATGCCCAAGTGCCCCAAGTCATTTATCAAGGCAACGAAGAATCTTTTTTTTTTTATTTTTATTTATTTATTTTTTTATTAATTTTTTTTTCAACGTTTATTTATTTTTGGGACAGAGAGAGACAGAGCATGAACGGGGGAGGGGCAGAGAGAGAGGGAGACACAGAATCGGAAACAGGCTCCAGGCTCCGAGCCATCAGCCCAGAGCCTGACGCGGGGCTCGAACTCCCGGACCGCGAGATCGTGACCTGGCTGAAGTCGGACGCTTAACCGACTGCGCCACCCAGGCGCCCCGCGACGAAGAATCTTAATGACCAGGTTTGTCATTCCTATAGCACAGTTAGGAAACCTCTAGACCATATTTCCTTGTGAATAGGGATGCTAAAGTTCTCAACAAAACGTCAGCAAATAGAATTCAGTGACTTATTAAGGAATAATAGATCATGAGCAAATAACGTCTGTTTCAGGAGCAGAAGTAGTTCCTCATTAGAAGATCTGACAATATAATTCGTTACATCATTACATTGGCAAATTAAGTGAGGAAAACCAGGGGTCGTATAAAAATGCTGGAATGGCATTTGATAAAAGTCCACAGCTGTTGCTGGAAAAAAAAACTCCAAGTAAGACTGAGGCCAGAAAGAAACTTCAGGAATAGAACAGAAATAATTTCTACAAACTCACAGTAGCCATGCTGCGATACCGTGAAACGCGAATCAGCCCCAACAGAATGAACACTAAGGCGGGATGGTCACTGCCTAGGCTGTTATTTCAGTTTCCAGCTAATGTGATTACACACAAAAGTGAAAGAAGTTGTGTAAATATCCAAATAAAGAGGGAAACTTACCTCTTTATCTGCAGATGCTATCACTGAGGCTTAGAAAACTCAAAAGAGGCGACTTAAAAAATATTGTTCACAGGAGCATGTATAAATGATGACTTGTAAATTACTTACTTGAATATGTTCTCAATATGAAGCTGTCAATAGTTCGTCTTTTTTTTTTTTTAATTTTTTTTTCAACGTTTTTATTTATTTTTGGGACAGAGAGAGACAGAGCATGAACGGGGGAGGGGCAGAGAGAGAGGGAGACACAGAATCGGAAACAGGCTCCAGGCTCTGAGCCATCAGCCCAGAGCCTGACGCGGGGCTCGAACTCCCGGACCTCGAGATCGTGACCTGGCTGAAGTCGGACGCTTAACCGACTGCGCCACCCAGGCGCCCCAATTCGTCTTTTTATTAGGAGTAACCAGATAAAAAATTAATGGAGAAAAATATTTCATTTGCGTCAGTGATCAGAACAATAAAATACAATGGAATTTAACAGCAAAACTATCAGACATACGGAAACGACCCTAAGATTTACTTAAAGGATCGAAAATAAAAGCCTAACTAAATGGCGTATGTTTTCAAATGGGAAGATTTAATTTCACAGTGCCAAGCCTTCCCAAATCAATCTTTAAATTGTATAAAATTCCAATCCTTATCTCAACAAGGTTTTTTGGGGGGCGTGGGGTGGGGGTGTGGAAAAATCTCTAAGGAATTTTTGAAAATGAGGACTTCGGGTGGGGATGGGGCGGGCCGTCTTTCCAGATGGTCAGAGGGTCTTGGGCTGGATATTTCCACCTGGATCCTCTGTTCACCACCCTCCCAAATTCCCCTGGAAGCTGACCCCTCTGACTCAGCTGTTCCCCAGTCCTCTGACGTGTGCTGGGTTTCGGGCAGTGGGAGGCACTTGCAAAGGCCGGAGGGTAGGAAAAGATCAAAGTGCCTTCCCTGCAGGGCTGCGGTAGGCGGGTCATGTCCTCCTACTCCAGACTGCCTCCTTCCTCCTGACTTCTCTGACCTACTCTCCCTCCTCCCAGTGCTGGGCTTGTGAACGTTGGACATCACGCTCTGGGGTCAGAAAGCCCTGATGTTTAGCATTTGCCAATATCCTTGGTGTAAATATTCCCACCATGGCTGATTTCAAGTTACCCGTGTGAAGTCTTATGTAGCTGGAAAGAGACGCTAACAATGGTCTCGTGCCAGCAAGTGGGAGCAAGCATCTGCATTCCTCTGCTTCCTCCTTCAGGTCTGGGGGCAGTAATAGCCCCCCCTTCATAGTCCCCTACTTCTCTACCCCTTGTTGGCTTCTATCAACCCTGCCCGTCCCTTGGCAAATAGTCTCTTCAGTTAACCTTTCCACGTAGGGGCGCCTGGGTGGCTCGGTCGGTTTGGCATCCGACTTCGGCTCGGGTCATGATCTCACGGTTCGTGGGTTCAGGCCCCGCATCAGGCTCTCTGTTGTCAGTATGGAGCCTGCTTCAGATCCTCTGTCCCCCCACCCCCGCCCCTCCCCTGCTGGTTCTCTCTCTGTCTCTCTCTCTCTATCAAAGTAAGTAAATAAACATAAAAGAATTAAAAAAAAAATCTTTCCATGTAGTCCGGCTTGAGTGGGCCATTTGTTTCCTGCTGGAACCTGGCTGCTGTATTACTAGGAAGCTAGAGAAGGAAAAGCAGTAAACAGGTTAGTAGGACATTATAGAAACTCCAGAAATTAGTCTAGGTAGGTATACACAGGAAATTTATACACCTATTAATAAAAATATATAAGGGAATATATATATTTGTTTATACATATTTATGTATTCATTGATTTGTTTACTTAACGGTAACATTTAAATTTTCTAGAAACAGGATGTTTTATTGGAAAATGGCACTGCCGTAAGTGGCTATCCATTTATAAGAAGGTAGGTTAGGCTCTACTTTATAACATACACAAAAGATTCTAGATGGATCAAATATCTAAATGTAGAAAAGTAACAGAAACATTTGAATAAACACTTCAAAGAATATTTATATGTGCTCAGGGTAGCATGGGAGGAAACTCCCAACAAAATGACAGGGCAAAGATACAATATTTCTAATCTACAAACGGCTTCTAGAAATCAACAAGAAAAGATACACAGTTCAATAGCAAAATGGGCCAAGGGTATTCGCAGAATGACCAACATGCATGAAAATATTTGCAACCTTGCTGATGGTCAAGAAAATCTAAATGGTAGAATACTATTTTATACTCCTTTGTTGACAAAAAGTGAAAAGATGACTAACACCCAGGGCTGGCAAAGATATGAAAAAAATAGTCATGATTCCTAGCGGAATGTGAATTGCTGTGGTGGTTTTCGAACTATTATTAAAAAAGTATTATTAACAAGAATATTATGAAGTTATTATTACTTTAAAAGTATTATGACAGTGTTATTAAACTAAAAATGCTTGAAAACTTTGACCCAGAAATGCCACATCTGGAAATCCACTCCCCATAACTACGATTACCGATGTATCAGGACATATGGGCAAGGATGTTTTTTCACAGCATCGATTATACACGCAATAATTTGGGAACAGTCTGAATGTTCTAGTGGACGTAGTGTAATAATTTAACAAGTTGCATATCAACCTGCAGAGGCGTCCATAATGTGTTGATTAATCAAATTTTAGAAAGGACAGGGATCTTATTTACATGACCATATATTAGCACTTGCTAATGATGCTGATGTATCAGCATCAGAAAAAAAAAAGGTATACGGGAGGATGGCTACCCAATTACCATAGCTTCAGGTGTGAGCTGAATCTCAGGGTGTGAGGTTGTCTTTTTCTTTTGAAGCCAATCTCCCTGGATTGATCTGTTGCAAACAGCATGCGTTGCTTTTGTGGGTAGGAAAAAAACGCCATCCTGTGCACACAAACATGCTTATTACACACATACATATTTAAAAATCTGGAAGAAAGTGTCACATAGGCTTCGCTGTATAGAGGTACCGTGTTACATCTAACCGATTTCCTACCATTAGACATTTAGTTCGTTTTCCCCGTTTCACTATTAGAAACAATTCTGGAGTAGGTTATCCTTGTATGTATATTTGCATATGGCAGCCATCCATTCAAATTCGCATTCATGTTTCTGTGCCTCCTTTATGCCAGGTCGTGTTTAGGAGCTGGGGAGACCGTCCTCGTGGGCTTGACATTAAGCGGTGGACACACGATTAAACACAAGCACAGCACGTGCCCGGCAGTGAGGACAACACAACAAGGTGAGTGGAAAGGAGGGCGGAGGGTTTGCTGTTTCCAGGAAGCTGGTCGGGGACAGGGACGAACGTGATGCTGTGGTGACTTCTCAGCAGGGGCCTGGAGGCCGAGCCAAATGAGACCAGCATTCAAGTATAGAAAGAAGGAAATAGAAACAATCTTCCCGACCAAAGACATTTCTACTTAACGTTTTGGGGCTTTCCTTTCAATGAGTTTCCATGCAGTTATTTTTGTAAACATAAAATTGGAATGATACTCTATAGATGCTTTTACCTCCTTTTTTCTCTCCCGCGGACTTTATGCGGTGGGCATTTTCTCACATTTTTCTGATTATTTCCTTAGGATAAACTCCTGTGAGCAAAACTGCTGATTCAAAGGATATGTCCATTCGGCATCTTGGTAATGATTCTTTGTATCGTTCCTACCGGCAGCAGAGAAGAAGCCCCATTTCTCCACATTTTTGTCAGCACTGAGTATAGCGGTTTTAAATCCTCGCTAGTCCCATCGCTTATTTCGTATATTTTTTATAATTTTTAAAAATGTTTTTAAATTTATTTTTGAGACAGAAAGAGACAGAGCATGAGAGCAGGGGAGGGGCAGAGAGAGAGGGAGACACAGAATCCGAAGCAGGTTCCAGGCTCCGAGCTGTCAGCACAGAGCCCGACGCGGGGCTCGAACCCACAAACTGCGAGATCATGACCTGAGCCGAAGTTGGACGCTCAACCGACTGAGCCACTCAGGTGCCCCTCAAAGGAGAATAGGGATTGAAGTAGAGAATTCCGTGATCTGTCCAAATCAAAAGGTGCATTTGGTGAAGATCTGGGACCAGAACTTGCACATCTCAATGCTCTCTGTATGACAGAACAGTGTCTCAAAAAAAAAAAAAAAAAAAAAAAGACCGAGGCAGAATTTTTCAGCGGAAAGTATGATTGGAGGAGGAGGAGTGGGAAGGGAAGGGAGGCCAGAGCGAGGGAAAGTGGTGTCATGAAACCCCAGACCCGAGTAGCTGTGGGGACGTGGCTCTGGGGTGCGGGGAAAGTGCTGCCATTGTGACATTCTGCAGTTGGTCCCTAAGGTTGGAAAGAGAAGTAAACATCAGGAAATGAGCCCTGTGGGCTGTCTTTGTCATTCTGAACCCCTCGCCCCTCCCCAGCCCCATTTCAGAAATCCGGTCCCCTTTTTCTTGCCTCTGACCCTGGTGGCTGAAATTTCTCTCAGTATCATAAAACCTGGGGTTGTAAAATTCATATTGTAACTTTAAGAGCCACATCTGTTTTAATCATTTTTTTTTTTTCTGCTTTAAGAACACAACGGGATTTTAATGGCAGCAATAAAATGGAGAAGTTGAAGGAAATTATCACAGATTTGTAAAGCTATAAGGCAGGTTCCTGGGCTCATGTGAGCAGTCAAATTACAAAGAAACGACCCAATTGCTTTTATTGCAGGCAGATCTCTGGTTTAAGAATTTCTCAGTTTAATCTATTGATGAGGATTAGCATTTTATTCACTTCAGCCCTCATAAGAGCTTTGGTACGCATTCCCTGATGGGCCAGACTGGTGAGGATCACGGATCTCCGGGACGCAGAGAAATCCAGAGAAACAGCACGACGGGAAAAATAGCGGGTCTGGCAAATCGGGCAGACCTGCTTCTAATCCGGAATCTGCCCTGTTTCACAGTATGTGGCTTTAGGCAAACGCCTACCTTCTGTAAACGCTGCCTTCCTCAACTGTATGGGGCTAAGTGAGCAACTTCTGCTGTGAAGATTTACAAGGAAATCACTCAGTGGGACACGAGCAAACAGTAGGTGCTCAATGAATGGTGGCTGGCATCTGGTCTTCCATCTGATGAGTCAGCTATTTGGAGCAGCCACTGTTGCCACCGGCCCCCCTACATCCTCCTGAACTGGCCACCTCCCACCAGAGAATGCTCACTGCAGACGCCTGCAATTCTGTGCCTACACTTTTTCCGGCCCCGGGAGCCAGCCTGTCCCCTGTGCAGGGCCAGCCAGGGCGCGGATGAGTTCAGGCCCGCAGAAGCAGCCTTCATCCAATGACAGGCAGATCAGGTTTGGAGGAGAAATGTCTCTGCTCCCTCTCCCCGCAGGAGGGGGGCAGTGTTCTGGGCCGCCTCCCAGAGGACCCCGTGGGATGAAGCTGCCCGTGGCGGTAACCTTCTTGGTGACACGCTGCACTGGCTTCCTTCTCTTCCCCGTCTTCTCTCCCGTCTTAGCCCGGTTCAGGCAGCTCTAACAAAGTGCGACCTGCTGTGCGGCTTTGGAACGACAGAAATTTATTTCTCATGGTTCCAGAGGCTGCAAGTCTGAGGCCAGAGGGCCAGCCTGGCCGGGTTCTGGTGAGAACCCTTTGCCACGGGGCAGATTGCCAAGGTCTCACTGCAGCCTCACCATGCGGAGACAGGGAGCGGGAGAGGTCTCGGGGGTCCCCTTTCAGAAGGGCGCTAACCTCCAGCATGATGGCCTAGCTCCCGGGGCCCCCCCCCCCCGCCCCCAGATACCATCGCACTGGGGATTAGATTTCAACATACACATTCTGGGAGGACACAAACATTCAGTTCCTCACGTTGTGTGCACAAGGAGAGAAGGGATGAGGAGTATGGGAGGCACCAGGAAAATGGTCCCTGGGTGCTCTGGTAACTTCTAGAACTGCTGATATCTGCCTCTGTGCCAGGGAGCCCCTTTCCCTAGAGACATGGAAGGCCTTACCCCCAGCGGCTTTCAAACAGGGACTTTCAGGTGTTAACGTGCAAACGCCCGAGCTCCCTCCCCTTGGGCAGAATGGCTGAGTGTGCCCAGGCCACTCCTCAGGGCTGTGACTGAGGCAGCCAGCCGTGGTCGCCCATGCGGTCCCTGGTCTGAGAAGACATGCTGTGTCCCCTGTTTCTCTTCCCGGTCTCACTCCCCATCTCTCTGTGCACCATCCCCCTCCCCCGTCTCAAGTACATGACAAGCCCTCTCATACTCTCAGTGGCTGCTTCCGGGGAAAACCAAATGTCAAGTGTCTCTGGTATTTGACGGATGAGGAGTCGGTGGTGGAAAGAACTGGGCAGGAGTGGCCTAGGAACGGGGCCTGGATCTTTTGGGGTTTTTTGTTTGTTGTGTTTTCTGTTTCATTTTGTTTTGAAGGGGTCACTTTCTGCGAGCGGGAGAAGCAGAGGAGCACAAGGTCACCGTGTAGCAGCTAAGAGCAGACTCTGGGCCTCTGGGTTCATATCCCAGGTTGCTGCTCACCACATGCAGGAGCTTAGGCAAGGGACGAGGCCCCCTGCAGGCCTCAGTTATTGCATCTGGAAAGTGGCGCTAAAAAGCTCCTCAGAGGGTCCCCAGGAGGACTGAATGAGGCGGTATATACAAAGCACCTAGAATATTCCCAGCGTGGTGAACACTGTGTCGTTATTACGTCTCCTACTGCGACTGCTTTGGACCTAAGAGTGAGACACCCTTTGATATCTGGGTATATCAAGGCCCAGGCACTCCCAACTCTCTGGGGACAGTGCGGTGTGATGACAACAGACATGAAAGGGTCTTGGAAACCCTTTGTTCACGCTACGTCCCTCCCTCTGGGCTCCAGGGACTGTGACTGCCTGGCCTTGGTCCCCGGGCTGGACGGGGCCCCTCGGAGCTTCACAAGGAAGTGGAGGCAAGTGGCGGCTGTTGGCTGCCAAGGGTGAGGGGACACTAATGACAGTATTTCAACATCTAGGCCATTCAGGAGCCGCTTTCCTTGCCCCAAGGTGGCTCTGGGGGTTTCAGAGTTTGTCTACGCCAGAGCTGAAAGGTTTTCCTGAGAATGCAGGGCCTTGGGGGGGAGGGGGGGCATTGCAGATCTGAGATAAGGCCTCACTCAGAGCCTGCGGTAACCTGAGCCCCCCCCCCCCCATTTCTTTCCAGAAGTAGATTGTGAAAATATTAGTGATGAGTTTGCTTCCATTCAAGTCAGGAAACTAAAACTGATACAAATTCTGTTTGGGCCATAAATAAAATATTTAAACAGGGGCAGCTGGGTGGCTCAGCCAGTTAAGTGTCCGACGCGTGATCTCAACTCAGGTCATGACCTCACAGTTCATGAGTTCAAGCCCCACATCAGGCTCTGTGCTGACAGCATGGAGCCTGCTTGGGATTTTCTCGCCCTCTCTGTGGCTCCTTCTTTCTTTCAAAAATAAATAAATACGCTTAAAAAGATTTTAAACGTAAAATGCTGTGGGTTTGATACGCCTGGTTTTCAACTTTTCAGTATATTTTTTCAACCATTTTAATGTTCTAGAAAAAGACTACCGGTAAAGAATACATAAAACGACGCACATAGAGGCACACGTTTCCTTCGGCCACAGGATCCAAGTATGGATTGCGGGTGACTTGTTCCGGAAGGGTCCCTCAAGATGAGCAAACATTTCCAGTAAATTTTAACTTGATAAATGAGCGATGTCTCAGTAATAGTACCTGACGCCGATGGTCACATGGTCACAACTGACCCAATGCTTCTTGAAATTCGCTCTGATATACAAGTGCTTTGGATTACAAGCACGTTGCCAGAAGGAATTATGCTCACAAACCAAGGTTTTACTGTATTGCATTAACATACGATTTATCTTGATCATTGAGCTGGGTTTTTTTTGTTGTTTTTTGCTTTTTTTTTTTTTTTTTTTTTTTGAGTGTCTTCTTAACTTTGACTGAGTCCCTACGGTTGCCCAGCCCTGGTCCAACCCAACCACATGGAGCCTTAGCCCACAACGCCACCTCTAGGACCTGACTCTATAGAAAATCTCACAGCCGGCCACAAAGATGTGCCACGCAGTGGTGTTCCCTGTACCGTTGGGAAGCCAACCCCAGAGCCCCTCAGAGAAGACAGCTTAAATATGCGACGGTCCACCAGAAGATGGCACAAAGGGATAGGATTGCTCTGACTTTCCTGGCCCAGAAACGCATCTAAGAAATGTCACGAAAAAGAAGTTACAAACTACTATCCACACGATAAATCTGATATTTCCCTCTGCCCTGTTCAAAGTGTTTTGTGTGCATTGGTCAGTGAGGCCCACAACCTTCCTCCAAGGTTATAGATGAGGAAACTAGGGCCCAGAGAGGTTAAGCAATTTTCCCAGGACACACAGCAGGGTAGGTAAAGCAGAGTTGGGTTTTTTGAATGCAGGCCCCAAGGGTCCAGGATTCTAACCACGAAATTGCACGGCCTCTCATTTGCTTTTGGAATCTGTTTACGTATGTGCATTTAATGTGGGAAAAATCATGGGACAAAACACAAAACAGTCACAACTGGTTACCCCAGGTGGAGGTGAAAGTGTTGGCCACTTTAGCTTTGAATCTTACGTAATTGGATAAAGTGTGAATTCTTAACCAGGAGTGTGTGCTATTTTTATAATGAGAAATAAGAAGAGATACTTTATGAAGTTCTCGCTCTATAGCAGGTGCTACGCCAGGCATTTCCAAGGCCCTATGTCATTTAACTCTCGCGAGAGCCCCGTTACGCCATTCTACGCATACAAGAACCAATGCTGGAGAAGAGAAGTGACCCGACCAGGCTTGCAGAGCTCCGGAGGGATAGGGCCGGAATTGCACCTTGGACCCCCGGAGGAGGATTATGCCGAGCATCGCATCGCTGCTTTGGGACCTGCCTTTCCTCCGCACCCCCTCTTTCACGGCCGCGCGCCGGTGCCCCGTCCCGCACACATTTCCTACCCAATCTCCTGCTGATGGGCATTCAGGTTGCAGAAAGGGGCCCACACCTTTGGCAGCAAAGCCGGCTGGGGAGGCCACGCGTCCTGGAGCGCACTGCCCAGGGAGGTGGAGGGAAGAGGGCGTGGTTCGGTCCCACCCGCCGGTGTCAGTTTCTCGGTGGCCCCTTCCCCCGACTCCAAGCTCAGAAAGGAGCGCGGGCCCCGCTCTCGTCCCACCGCCTCCGGGTCCCCGGAGGGGGGCCCCCCGTGCCTGCTGCCGCGGGCGGCGCCATCTGCGCGGCGCAGGTGTGCCCGGCCCGCCCGCCCCACCTGGGGGCTGCGAACACTTGGCCGATTGTGGCCCCCGCGAGCCCGGCGGGCAGCTGCGCCCGGGATGCCATCTGTGGGCTGCGGGCCGCCGCCGGGAGAGGCCGCGGGCGGCGCGGGGAGGGGCGGCGTGGGGAGGGGCGGCGGGCCGCGCCCTCGCCGGGCCCCATTCAAGCGCTGCCAAGGCCTAATTGATGAGAAATGGCCCCGAGCAGGTGCGAACCTGTCCCGGGAGGCGGCGCGGAGGCGGGCAGGGGCCCCGGGAGGGGGAGGTTGCTTAGCTGGCGCGCAGCTGTCGAGGGGTCATTACCGCTGGGGGTGGGGGGTGCGGGGTGCGGGGTGGGGAGCGAGAGTTCAGGAGAAAGTGAGGGGGCGAGGGGGCCGGGCCGGAACCCCTAACTCCTTTGTCGCAGCCAGAGTCTCCTCCCGACGGGAACCTAGAGCTCCAGGGAGCGTCTCAGCTCCCGTGACCTCGCTCATGGGTGGAGAGTAGCCAGGTGGCGTCAGCCTCGCACCGAGGACAGCCGGCAGGTGGTAGCTCCACGGGGGGACCCCGGTTTAGGGCTGTCCCCAAGAGACACGCAGTGGCGCTGAGTGACCCCTCCACTTCCAGCAAAAAAGCTGTTCCAGGTATGCACATGAGACGCTGTCGTGGGGTTTTGAAATTCTTTGAACTGTGTCAGCCTCGTTTGTTTGTTCATTTCTGAGAGAGAAAGAGTATGAGCGAGGGAAGGGGCAGAGATGCAGAGGGAGACTCAGAATCCGAAGCGGGCTCCAGGCTCCTGAGCTGTCAGCACAGAGCCCAATGCGGGGCTCGAACCCACCAACCGTGGCATCATGAGCTAAGCCCGTGTCAGCTGCTTCAGCGACCCAGCCACCCAGGCGCCCCTGTGTCAGCCTTTTTGAACACGCTTGGCTTCCTCTGAAAGACCAACCAAGCTGCAAACTGTGTTTTTCCTAAGATGTTTACAGGGCTGACCTGTACAGTTATGGTTCCCTGGGGCCCTGCAGACAGAGGTGGACCAGTAATGTGGCCACAGGTCTAACTGGGTGGTGAGCCTCCCCTCAGCGCCCTCCTTGGTCCTTGGGACTGAGAGGAGAGCTCACTTAGGAGTAATTTCCAAAGGCCCCATATGAGGCTCATCTCAGCCGTGCAAATCCAGGACCAGGGGTGTCTCTCTCTCTCTCTCTCTCTCTCAAGACACCACGTCACCTGGCTGCCTCAGGGGCCAGTTGGACGGAGCCCATATCCTTAGTGTCAGACCCTTTGCCAGGTTTTCACCTGCAGGGGCCAGAGTGATCCTTTCAGAATGAAAATCTGAGCTCATCCCTTTGCCAACGAAAACCCCTCCGATAATTCCCTATTCCCCAAGAATAAAATGTTGACCCCTACTGAGTGGCCTCGTTCCAAGGTTGACTCTCTGGCTTCTCTTCCTACTCAGTTTCCCTGATGTGTGCTGGTCAGTGACACATTCAGGCAGCATTCCACAAGAAAGTGCCTATTATGTGCTGTAGGCTAATAAGAAAGGGCAGCAAACAAAACACAAAAATCCCTTCTGGATGAATCTGGCATTCTAGCTGGGGAGACCAACAAGGAGCAGACAAACAATTAAAACGTGTAGTGTGGCTGACTCCCAGTGACGATCAAAAATCATCCCGCTCGCCCTGAAGTCGGAGCCCTTGAATGTGCTATTTCCCTTGCCTACGACACTGTTCCCCAGAAATTCACGTGCCTACCATCTCAGATTTTTGTTCAATGTTGCCTTTTCTTCTGTGGGGCCTTTTTGGAAATAATTTTATGATTTTTTTATTAAAAAAGTTTTAATATTTATTTATTATTTTTGAGAGAAAGAGAAAGAGACAGAGCGTGAGCAGGGGAGGGGCAGAGAGAGAGAGAGAGGGAGACACAGAATCCGAAACAGGCTCCAGGCTCGGAGCTGTCAGCACAGAGCCCGACGTGGGGCTCGAACTCACGAATGGTGAGCCCGCCTGCGCTCTGTCTCCGTCTCTGAAAAATAGATACATGTTAGAAAACACACACACAACAACCACAACAAAACTGTGTAAAGTCATGATTCCTAGAACGCCTGGGTGGCTCGGTCGGTTAAGCCTCCGACTTCGGCTCAGGTCATGATCTCGTGGTTTGTGAGTTCGAGCCCCGCGTCGGGCTCTGTGCTGACAGCTCAGAGCCTGGAGCCTGCTTCAGATCCTCTGTCCCTCTCTCTGTGCCCCTCCCCCACTTGCGTTGTCTCAAAAATAGATCAAACAAAAAATGAAAATAAAATCACATTCATTTTGTTGGACTTTGTTTGTCTCCATAGCTCTTACCACCATCTGACATACTGTGTATTTGTTTGTTTGCGGCTTGTTGTCCCCGATATCTGTGCTAAACACACTACTCAGCTCTATTTCCTTTCAACTGCATGGGACCCTGTGATGAGTTCTAATAGAATGTGGTGGGAGTGATGAACGTCACCTTCGGGCCTGGGTCATGGAACCTTCTGCAGAGTCCTCCACACCTGCTGTCCTTCCTCGTGGGCTGTGGCTGCAATAGGACAGGGCTGGACTTATTACTCTGGGATTGGTCTGATGGTCCCCGAGGGATCTATGGCTTTCTGTGCCAGAGCAGGGGCCCCGAATTTGGATATTTAAAAACTCGCGTCTCTATTTTCACACACCTCTGATGGGAAATTATCTCTTCCTTCAATATAGTCAACCACTCACAGTAGTCGCAGCAAAGCCTGTAACTTCTTCTCCGGGAGAAATTACACATTTTCATATTATAGGACAGTTGTGGCCGGTGTATTGGGAATATTGTTTGAAAAGATTCTGTTTACAGCAAACTTCTCCTGTAAATAGGCAGGTAGTAAATAATGCAGGACATGTGATCTCTGTCACAACTACTCGCAGAAAAGCAGCCGCAGACATTATGTGACCTAGTGAGTGTGGCTGTGTGCCATAAAACTTTATTTACACAAACAGGCGGCAGCTCACCCAATGTGGCCTGTGGTCATAGTTTACTGACCCTGGGTTTATTCTCATCACTACTTTGAAATTATGGTCACTATTAGACCTGCCGCATTTAATGTGTTAATAAAGCATACAGGCGACTATGTAACAAATTGAGAAGTATAGTTTAATAACTATGTTTCAATATAATTCGTGTCCTTTATAATCCTATGTATTTTATTTTTTACATTTTAAAACATTAGGGGCGCCTGGGTGGCTCAGTCTGTGAAGCCGACTGACTTTGGCTCGGGTCATGATCTCACAGTTTGTGAGTTCGAGCCCTGCATTGGGTTCTGTGCTGACCGCTCAGAACCCGGAGCCTGCTTCGGATTCTGTGTCTCCCTCTCTCTCTGCCCCTCCTCTGCTCCCGTTCTGTCTCTGTGTTTCTCTCTCAAAAATAAACACTAAAAAAAAACCAAAAAATAAAAACATTATTATCCCACGGAGCGGTCCATAGCCTTCATCACGCTGCAAAGGGGGACTATGGCACAGAGGGGGTTAATAGCCCTGGGCTTATTAGGGCAGAGCCACCAGAGAGTAGGGGCTGCTGTCCCAGAAACATTTGTCTGCCAACCTGTGGTGGGCTTCGATGTAAATGAGAAACATACCTTTAAAAAAGAAAAGGAAAGGAAAGGAAAAGAAAAGAAAAGGAAAGAAAAGAAAAAGAAACTGAGGCTTGGGGGTTGAGGAAGGCAAAAGGAATGTCAGGCAGAGGCAGCCTGCAGCCTGGGCTGTTCGAACTTGGATGGGGCCAGGGGGCGGGGCGACCAGTCTGGAAAGAGTCATTTGCGTGGGCAATATGGTGGGGCAGCTCTGCCCGCCCCTGCCCCCCTTATAATTCCCATCATCTCCTATTGAGTGTCTGTTTCTTCAAGTCTCATGTTGAAGGACTGAGGGCAGCCCCGACCAATAGGACAGAACTCTGATGACCCATCCCGATGCTGAAAGGGAAATCGTGTCTGGCAGAGCTGACTTCTGCATTGTGACTACCGGCCACTCCTCCCTCTCCACGACCGGGCTCAGAGACTCCCCTTTCTCCGTCTTTTCTCCTCTACCTCCCCAACTCGCCCCTTCGATACCAAGAACCAGACTGTCGGGCTGTTGTCTCTTCTCTCTGTCCCTTTCTCTACCAGCTCCCCAGTTTTTCCCTGTATTTGCTGCCTCGAGTTACTTGCCCTTTCTGTACCTCAGTTTTCTCAACTGTAAAATGGGATGATAACAAAAGTTCCTTTCCTGAGGATTAATTGACCTGGGCTTCCAGATCCCCGGGCACAAAGCTAGAGATCAATACTCTCTAATCATTTGAGCGTGTTATGTATTAGGAAAAACGCAAACAAAAGAGGCATATCAAAATCCTTCATGGCTATTTGGCATAGATATTATTGCTTTGGATGAGGTTGGATTTTAAAAAAATAAATACATGTGCAAAAAAAAAATTCAGTGAATTAGTAAAACGCGAATTAACTGTTTAATTTATTTCTAAAATTTTTTTTCAATATATGAAATTTATTGGCAAATTGGTTTCCATACAACACCCAGTGCTCATCCCAAAACCGTTTAATTTAATTAACAGTTAATTAATTAATTAACTGTTTAATTCGTGTTAATTAGTAAACTGTGAAGTTTGGGCTGCTCTGCCCCTCGAGTGTTTGTTTTCGGAGCCCTCACCTACAGGTGCTGGAAGGAAGTGTTGGAAACCAGGCAGACCCTAAAGCAGAACTATACTAGGGGCATTTCAGTTGGGAGTTGGTGGTCTTTCGTTTCAGTTAAAACACTGAGGTCTAGGCTTGCCCTCCTGAGGCCACGACTGGTGAGGACATTGTTGAACCCTTGTAGGGGGTTGACTAGCGTCCCTGCTAAACAGTTATGTCCTAGTCCTAACCCCAGGATGGCTATAAGGGTCTTGCAGATATAATTAAGATAAGGATGTCAAGGTGACATCTTCCTGGATAAGGGTGGGCCCTAAATCCGAGCCCTGTGCTTTTACAGGGAACAGAAGAGGAAGAGAACACAGAGACGCAGGGACGAAGGATGGGGAAGACAGAGGCAGAGATTGGGGGACGCCGCCCAAAACCAGGGAAGAGGCAAGGAAGGACTCTCCCCTTTAGGACAGGTGTGGACCTGCTAACACCTTGATTTTGGGCTGGTGGCCTCCAGAGCTGTGAGAGTACATTTCTGTTGTTTTAAGCCACCAAGTTTGTGGGCATTTGCTGCAGCGGCTCTAGGAGATGAATATGCCTCCCGCTGTAAAAACAAAGCCCCGTTTGCTTTTTCTCTCTGTCTTTGCAGCTCAGGCCGGGCCAGAACCATGTGGGGTTTGAGGAAAGGGAAGCTCGTGACCCGGACCCACCTGGAGGCGGATTTCCTACGAAGTTAACGAAACTCAAACCTGCCCAACGCTTGCCCAGGCACCTTCAAAAACCCTGAGCCACGGTCAGGGGGGCCACGCGTTTGTAAAATCCGCAAAAGTGTGACAGTTCGACTGCTGTCCCTGAAGACTGCTGTCTCTCTCTGCTTTGACTTTCCCGGCATACTTCACCTTTTACTGTGTGGTATTGGGGTGGCTGTGGTGTGTTAGGGGTCCGGCTGAAGGGAGGTTTGCCTGCGATTTGCATTCAGTTGGCCACATGAGACATTCCGGGTGGCTCACAGCCATCTCTGGGCATGGTTAGGTCACTGCTTGTCCTGCGGGTATGAGAATGGCTTCCCAGAAACCCCCTCCCACCCACCGCGGCCCCAGAGCCATCATCACAGTGCAAGGATGGACATCATCCGCAAACTGGTTGACCAGAGGCATCAGTTAGTGAGAATTTGAGATGAGTCGCTGCGCCAGGAAAACTTGAAATGCCTTGAAATGTCTTAGCTCTTGTAGGAAAGACACCGGGTAATGCTTTCCCCGAACTTGACAGCCCTTCAACAAGTATCTGTGACATGTACCGAATCGTGTACATATCTGTGTACATATCTGTGTGCATATCGTGTACATATCTGTGACATGTACCGAATCTCCAAAGTCATACGTTGAAGTCTTAGAGCCCAGGACCTCAGGATGTGGCTGTATTTGGAGAAAGCCTCTTTAAAGAGGTGACGAAGGGGGCGCCTGGGTGGCTCAGTCGGTTGAGCGTCCGACTTCAGCTCAGGTCACGATCTCGCGGTCCGTGAGTTCGAGCCCCGCGTCGGGCTCTGGGCTGATGGCTCAGAGCCTGGAGCCTGCTTCCGATTCTGTGTCTCCCTCTCTCTCTGTCCCTCCTCCATTCATGCTCTGTCTCTCTATGTCTCAAAAATAAATAAACGTTAAAAAAAAATTAAAAAAAAAAAAGAGGTGACGAAGTTAGAATGAAGTCATTAGGGTGGGACCCGATCCAATATGACTGGTGTCCTCGTAAGAAGAGGAGACCAAGGGGCGCCTGGGGGGCTCAGTCGGTTGAGCGTCCAACTTCGGCTCAGGTCGTGAGCTCGCGGTCTGTGAGTTTGAGCCCCGTGTCGGGCTCTGGGCTGACAGCTCGGGGTCTGGAACCTGCTCGGATTCTGTGTCTCCCTCTCTCTCTCTGCTCCTCCCCCACTCTGTTTATGTATCTCTTTCTCGAAAAAGATAAACATTAAAAAAAAAAGAAGAGGAGATCAGGGCACAGACACACACAAGGGAAGACCCTGGGGGGGCGGGGGGGACACAGGCAGAAGGCGGCCGTCTATACACCAAGAAGAGAGGCCCCAGGACAAACCAGACCTGCTGATGTCTTGATCTCAGACTCCTACCTCCAGCACTATGGGAAAATCAATTTCTGTTGTTCAAGCCAGTCACTTTGTGGTGCTTTGTTATGACAGGCCTAGAAAACTGAGGCAGTCTGTGACATTACCTACAATGGGTTACAGAGCTAAAGGAAACCTTTCAAAATGTCTTTTTCTTTTTCTCATCAACCTTTCTAGAGGAAAGAATGAATTGCATTTCTTTTCTCTCTGTGGAACATGGTATTTATCAGACGTCTGTGGTCAAAAGGGCCCATGGCCACCAAGTTTCTTTCCTACAGGAACTGCGACACCTCAAGGCATTTCAAATTTTCTTGTAATCTTTTTTTTAAATTAATTTTATTTATTTATTTATTTATTTACATTTATTTATTTTTGAGAGACAGAGAGAGACAGAGCACAAGTGGGGAGAGGGGCAGAGAGAGAGGGAGACACAGAATCCAAAGCAGGCTCCAGGCTCCCAGCTGTCAGCCCAGAGCCCGACGCGGGGCTCGAACTCACGAACCGCGAGATCATGACCTGAGCTGAAGTCGGATGCTTAACCGACTGAGCCATCCAGGTGCCTCTCTATTTTTTTTTTTTAAGCTTATTTATTTATTTTGAGAGAGAGAGACAGAGCATGAACGGGGGAGGGTCAGAGAGAGAGGGAGACACAGAATCGGAAGCAGGCTCCAGGCTCCGAGCTGTCAGCACAGAGCCCGATGCGGGGCTCGAACTCGTGGACCGTGAGATCATGACCTGAGCTGAAGTCGGATGCTTAACCGACTGGGCCACCCAGGCGCCCCGTGAAGTAACTAATCTTAAATACTCACTGACTCGATGACTCTCAAAGCATGCCAGGCAGTTAATAAAAAAAGGGTTTTTTTCGGCTGGATCTTGTGGTTTGTGTCAGCTTTTAAGAAAGTGATTCGTTTCTTTTTTCTATGTAAATATTTACTTTATACCCGATTTTATATTCGTAATTTTGTCTTCTTTTTTAAAGTTTACTTATTTTGAGAGAGAGAGAGAGAGAGAGAGAGAGAGAGAGAGAGAGAGAGGATCCCAAGCAGGCTCTGCGCTGACAATGCGGCTCGAACTCATGAACCATGAGATCATGACCTGAGCTGAAATCGAGAGTCAGACCCTTAACCGACTGAGCCACCTGAGTGCTCCAATTTTGTCTTCTTCAAGAGGGCCCCACAGATCATTCGAGCTTCAGGCCCAAGACTGGATCTGCCCCTCTCCCACCCCTCCCTATCTGTCCCCAGGAGGTCAACACTGTGGGAGAGCTTTACCCCTCAGAGGTACCCCCCCATCGTCTCCGACCACTCCTGTTTGGGCCCTGTTTTCTGGGGGGGGGGGGGGGGGGGTAAGTGTTGAGTGCAGGAGAGAAAGATGCATAATTGATGAGGCTCCGAGCGTGGCTGGGCTGAAGAGGTCAATTAATTATTAAATATGGACTCAACGGGGAGAAATTTCATTAAGGGTTTATTTAATTAAGTGGCAGGCCAGAGGGACATTCCAAGATGGGATTTCAAAGGCTCTTGTTTCTGACTTTGGTTCTGGACCAAGTCTGGCGGGGGGAGCGGGGGAAGGAAGAGGCTTTTAAAGCTGGAGCATTTGTGTGACCCTCCCCCTCCCCCCTCATTTCCTGTCCCTCCTTCCTTCCTTTCTTTCCTACCTCTTCCCTCCCTCTCAACCTTCCTTCCTTCACGATCTCGAATGTATTTACTGAGCATCTTCCGTGAACCCAGCGTTGTTCTAAACATCAGGGCTGTGGTGGTAAAAACAGCTGAACTCCACTGGGGGAGACAAGGAGTGACCAAGTAAAGGATTGAATAAACGGGACGGCATCACATAGGTGTCCTGTGCGAACCTGAAAAGCAGAGTGATGCGGAGAGCATCTGAGGCTTGCCGAGGTAGCCCCTCTGAGGAGTCAGTGTCTGAGCGGAGCCCTGAAGCATGCGCAGGAAACAGTCGTGTGATAATCAGGCAGAAGAGCACTTCAGGCAGAGGGAATAGCCAGTGCAAAGGCCCTGAGGTGGGACAGGCCGGTGTGCTCCAGCAGCAGCCAGGAGGCTGGGATAGCTGGAACAGAGTGGGTGAGGGAAAGAATGGTAGGATATGAGGTTCAAGAAGCGAGCAAGGGCCAACAGATGATTGTTGGACAGGGTTTGTTTGTTTTTCTCAAAGGCATTGGGGGAAACTGCTTACCATTCACCATGTTACTCAGGATGCTCTTCAACTGCATGTGATGGAAATCCAGCTCAAGCTGTCTTGTTCGAAACAGGGGACTGTATTGGACCGTGGATCTGAAAAAAACCCCAAACCCAACAAACACGGAGGTAACAGGTGTGAGGCGTAGCTGAACCCAGCAGGTCAAAAGATGACGGTGTCCTGATGTATTTTTGACTCTCTCTTTCTCAACGTTCCTTTCCCTTTCAAGCAGGCTTTTCCCATATCATGGCAAAGGTGCCTTCCAGCCATTCCGTGATTGATTCTCCAAGCTTAGAAACCTCAGCAGAAACACCTCTTTCGGAAATGTTCCAGCTAATATCCTGTATTAAAATTTTATCAGATGGTCCCCGTCAGTTGCCAACTACTGACCCAGTCGCTGTGGCTGGAGATGTGAAGTACTCTGACCGGCCAGAACTTGGATTGGGAGAGTGATGGGTCCTCATAGACTAGGACTGGGGGGCTAGGGAGCCTCCAGGTGAAAACTGGGGTTCTATGGACGGAAGAAGGACTGGATTCTGGGCAGGCATGAACAACAGATGCCCATCACGCTTCTCAGTCTCTTTTTCTTTGCCTTCAAAAGGCTATTGTTTTGAAAAAAATCCATCAAGAGGAATGATCCCATCTTGACAATGGGCATGCACGAATTATGGGTATTCCATAAATCCTTATCACGCGGGATTTGTAGGCACGAGTTTTGAGTCAAGTGCTTGGGCTCTGGGGCCCAACACATTAAAATTCACGGTGAAGAACTTTGAAAAGGACAAGGGGAGAAATCCATGAGAGGACCTCGTATGAGGCCATCATTCCAGCACTGGGGGCGAGGCGAGGCGAGGGAGGTTATCAGGATGTCTGTTACGGGGGGAGAAGATGGATAAAATGCGGAGGCGCCCTGGGAGTTCTGAGCAGCAATTAGAACAACGGACAAGCCATGCACACCACAGCACGGGCGGATCCTAAGAACCTAGTCCTGGTGCAAGAAGCAGGAGATACAGCACAACACCATTTGTACAAGATAAAAATGTGTCTGTCCACAAAATAATACAAATGCTATATGAATACACACTAGCCAGAAATACATCTTAAACACACTAGAATGGCTGCCCGCGAAAGGGAAAGGAAAACAAATGGGGAATGAGATAAAAAGAAACCAATTATTAACCTATCAAGAAGGGTCTTTCTTGGACCAATGACGATGTGCCAGGAACTGAAAAATAGGAATAACCCAGCCTTCTGCACTGGAGGTTAAAAGAAAGAAAGAAAGAAAGAAAGAAAGAAAGAAAGAAAGAAAGAAAGAAAGAAAGAAAAAAGAAAGAAAGAAAGAAAAAAGAGAGGAAGAAAGAAAGAAAGAAAGAGAGAGAGAGAGAAAGAGAAAAGAAAAGGAAAAGAGACATTGACAAACATCCTGTATTGGTTTGACTTTAGGTAACAATATCTGACTACTGGTGCCTTAAATACTCTTATTTAAGAATAATGAGAACACATAATGAGAAATCTGAAAAAAGCAGCTGCTGGTGTTGGTCCCCACCAGCTCACTGATGTCCGATGTGATGTCGCGGTTTTGCATTTTTTTTTTTCTTTTGGCGTGTCTCTCAAGCTTTTTGCCTCATGGCTGCAAGGTGGCTGCTGCAACTCCAGACATCACACTTGATTTCAAGGGAGAAAGAAGGCAAGAGAGAATGAAGGGTAATGACAGCTGTAAATGGCTCGTTTGTAAGAAAAGCAAAGTTTTTCCGGCTCTCCTCTGGCTGACTTTCCTTTAAGGACCCATTGACCAGTGCCTCACCCTGCGATCCTTAGGTGCACGTGGGGCAGGAATACCAGGAAACAAAGTCAGACCAGTGGTGAGCTATCACTTGGAGCTGGGAACATCGCTGCCTTAACGACAGCCACCACCAAGGAAGAATGGGGGATACAGAGCATGCGTCACCGACCAGACACTGTTCTAAGTGTTTTACTCATATCGGCCCATTTACTTCTCGTGACAGCCTATCTATACTATTATCTATCGTCTGTCTATCATCTATCTATACTATTGTCTATTTATTTACATTATTATCTATCTATCATCTATCTATCCATCTATCTATCTATCATCTGTTTATCTGGAGAAAAGGCTATATTCATTTATTTGAGCAGGGATGTGAGGGACAAGGAGTGAGCCACGTGAAGGAAACGGCAGGGCGAGTGTGAGGGCAGAGCCTTCCTGGGCGGGGAGGCAGCGACCTCTATGCTGGGAGGTGGGACCAGGCCTGCAGCAATTAGGGAGCAGACAGGAGCTGTGGCTGGAGTGGAGGTTCCCAGGCCAACCATGCAGGGCTCTGAGGCCACAGGCAGGAATTCAGATTTTATTCCAGATCGAATGCTCAGCCGTTGGTGGATTTTCAGTGGGGCAGGGACCTGATCTGGTTTCTTTTTTAAAGATCTTTCTGGCTGCTGCGTGGAGACGGGCCCGAAAAGGGGGCAGGAACTGAAGCCAGGAGACCAGTGAGAAGACGCTGCGGGAAGTTGGTCTGTGGCTTGGACCGGGCTGAGGGCCGTGGAGATGCTGAGACGGGATGTGCAGTGGGAGAGAAACAAGGATGACCTTGAGATTGTGGGGCAGGGTATTGGTTGGATCATGGGGCCGTCAGTGGGTTTGGGGGTGTAGGCAGAGGGGGGTGGAATCGAGGCATCAGTCTGCTTTGGCTGTGCCCTGAGTTGAGAAGCGTTCTCTGCGGCTTCCCTAACCTTTTCCTGCCTGAACATCTTCACGCAGCCTTGGCCCTCACAAGTTGAGGCAGGGCAGGGAGCCCCCTGAGCCTCTGGGTCAGCCTCTGAAGGTGGCTCGCCGAGTCGCTTCTCGGGGGTGAAACTGACGAGGTCAGGTGCACACATGCCGTAAATAATAGAAGAGACACATTCAAAATGACAGGCATAACCGAACCAGAAAATCCTCATTTCTAACCAGATACATTAAGTATCTGTTTTTCGTCTCTGCTCCAAAGATGTGCACAGCTGTCTGGCATTTGTGGGCTGGCTCAGGCTGCTTAACCCCCACCTGCCCGTCCGGAGCCAGGCCTCTTTGGTGAACTTGGAGGTTGTTGCCGATGTGACCAGCGGTGTAGATCTGCCCGACCGGCGAGAGACTTCTGATAGGATGTGGGCGCCTGGCTTTGTCGAAAGGACCCTGGAAGGGGTGGCTGACGGAGCAGGCTTCAAAGGCAAACTAGGAGCCAATGCAGTCTGGTGGGGGACGGGGAAGAGTTGCCCTCCTCTCCCCGGCAAGCTGAGGAAATGGGACTAGGTCAGCAAAGGTGGCGTTCTGGGTGGGAAGTAATTGGGAGAGAGAACACAGCGTCTTTTACTTGTTCGGCTGCTTGGGATTTGGGTGGTAGGAACAATAAGAAGAGAAAAATGGAATAATTTTCAATGGCAGAGACCACTGTTGAGTTGACTGCCCATCAGCCAGTCCCCCTACTTTGTCACTCCTGTAAACCCTGAATGTTTTCCAAGGCCCTGGGTCCAGCCCCATGAGATGAGTCAGTTGGTCCAAGCCAATCATGGCAACCCAATCTTCCTTAGAGAGTGATTAGACTAGGAATGAACATGTGACCTAGTGTGGTCACTTGGCCATATAAGGAAAGATTTTCCCCAAAGGTGCGGGGGTGGGGGGGAATTCATTTTTCTTGGAATGATGAGTATGATGCTTGGAGCCATGGCAACCATTTTGCAACCAGGAGGTTAAAACACCTCCAAAGTCACAGAGGCACAAAGTCAGAGTCCTGACATTGCAGAATGGTGGAGCCAGGGTTTCTCAGCCTCAGCGCTACCGACTCTTTGGATCAGGACATCTTCTGTTATGAGGAGTTGTCTTGTGCACTGTAGAATGTTCAGCACCATCTCTGGTCTCCAGCTAAGAGATGCTAATATTACCCACATCCCAGTCATGACAATGATTTTTAAAAATGTCTCCCCAGACGTTGTCGCGTGTCTCCTGGTGGGAAAATCACCCCTGGTGGAGAATGACTGCTTTAGAAATCATGTTTTTGCTTATGTGCTCACTTATTCGAGTAGCTATCTCTTGAGCTCTAAGTTTGTGCCCTGGAGGTATCACGAGGAAGGGGGCTGTGCTTTTCATCTCAAAAATCTGGACTCTCAGTGAGGCAGATGATAAACTAAGCATGAACAGTTGGTCAGCTGATGATACCAGCGATGAACAAACACAGGAGGGTGGGGAGGTGGAAGGTGGCCATGGAGGGGAGTTACTTCATGTTCATTCATCCTGGTGGTCAGAGGGATTTTCTCTGTCAAGGTGACGTTCGAATAACTGGGAAAGCGCCACTGATCGAGATGCGCTGGGAGTAGGAAACCAAGAATTTTTCCAGACATGTTGATCTGAGCTGTTTGTTAGATACTCCGAGGAGATGTGGGGCAGGAGGCTGGACAAAGAGGACTGTAGAAACTTACACGCTACTGAAGTGATTCTCGAACAAACCACTCTCCTCTCTCCGAGCCTTCAGCACGCTGTTCCCACTGTTGGGAATGCTGTTCCTCCGAGTTATTAAACAGGGCTCAGGTTCCATGTGGCTTTCTCAGGGAGGTGCCCCCATCCTGCCCCCACCCCAGCCTCAGGTCTCCACATCACAAACCCCGAGAGCCCCTGGTCCCCTTGGGGCCTGTGCCACAACTGAAATGAACCAATGCTCCGTATCTAATGCTTTATGTGTTGTGGGTCTTTAGGCTTATGGAATTAACCAAGGGCTGCATCTGTCTGGTGGTTTTCGCTTCTTCGCTTAGCAGACACTGCAGCCGCGCAACCTTCCCCACTGCCCCGCCCCGGGTAATCTTGGTCTTTACCTAACCGCCTGCGTTTCTTTTCTTTGCTAGAGGGGTTTCTCAGGCCACTGAGCCCAGTTCTGCCCTGCACATGGCAGGTAGGAGGCACCAAGGAGGCAATGCCCTCTCTCCTCCCGGGAGCAGCTCTCAACTAACGACTGATGGGAGTTTGGGACAAAACACTCCACCTTGCTCACTCCTCGGGGGAGGCTACCTCTGAGAGATTTAGCTCCATTTGCCCACCGTGGAAACCCGCTTGGGGGCGGGGGGGGGGGGGGGAGGGGGCTGCCTTCTTTCCCGTGTCACTTCCCCCACCCCTAGTGCTGTTTCCCATACGCCCCAAACACACTCCTTGGGCTGAGATCCTTGTCTCAGAGTTAACTTCTGGGGAGACCCAGCGGAAGACACTCAAAGATTCGGAGCACCAACTAGAGCCAGGCCTGGTCTCCAGAAACGAAGTGACCGTGTTCCCTGTGACCCTATTTCCTCTGGTTGGGATGGACAGATCATAAGCAGGGACGCCAGCAAATCAATGAGAAAAGGATCTGATAATGCTGATGCCACAAAGGAGTAGACAGAAAATGTCTAGGGGTGGGGTGAAGGCTACCTTAGTCAGGGGGTCAAGCAAGGTGATCTGTGATGCAGAGGCCGAGGAGAAGCCAGCTGCGGGAGGCTCTGAAGGAAGGGTGTGCCAGGCAGAGAGCACAGCCAGTGCAAAGGCTGGGGGGTCAGCCCGGAAAGGGGAGGGAGGGGGAAACTGGGCGTGTTGGAGAAACAGAAAAGACTGAGCAGAACCGAGCCCCCAAGATCAGAGCAAAAAGGTAGGAAATGAAGGCGGATAGGTTACAGCAGCCTGAATGAATGGATGGATGAACAGATGACCCAATATAGCTCCAGAAATTGGAGGGGAGGCCGTCTGGGGCAGATCGACCCCAGCCCCTGCAGGGGGAGGGCGAATCCTCCTCCTAGAATGGCGGCAGTAACCCATCAGAAATGTTGCAGCTGGACCCATGTGGAGGCTGGGGAGGCTGCGGAAAGGGAGCCAGACAAGGCGAGGAGGGAGGGAGGGAAGCGCCCAACTGCCTGCCCCACCAGGGCCTCAGAAGCTGACAACCTCTGTCATCAGGAAATCATATGTAATTGCCCCAAGGGATAAAAATCCAATGGGGAAGGCACTTAGGGCCACGCAGGGTGGGTGAGTGGGATGGCCGTCTGGCCCAGTCTTGGTCTGATTCCTCGTAGGAGAGGAGAGAACACTCCCTTGAGATGGGAAATCCTTAGAGGTTCCTGCGGCCCAGCATGCCTCGAGGGGAGGGGGAGCTCGCCTCTCCCAGGGGCTGGCAGGGGCGGGGCGGGGGGGGGGGTGGATTGCAGGGGAAGCTGTTTGTTGAGTGAATCTACTGGGATGTGTGGGGAAGCCGCCTCCCTCCCATATCGTTTGCCTGAATGCCACCGACCTACTGAGTCACGACTCTGAACTTGAGCTCTCCTACCTGAGCCCTTGTAAATACACACCTGTGACCCCCCCGGAAAAAATGAGCACGTGGCACCCAGGTGCTTCGACAGGGGCCAGTGGAACGGGGGGGGGGGTTGGGACACAGGACGGATATGTTTCCAAATGCTGAAGGCTGGTGCCACTGTGGCCTTGTGGTTGTCGGAGGTAAAAACCTGATTCGAATGGACTTAAACAAAACGGGAGTTTACTGGCATTTTTTCACTGCAGTAAAATACGTATAACATTTACCATTTTAACTGTTTTAGCTATTTTTGAGGTGGACAATTCAGGGGCATTAAGTACCTTTCACGCTACCGAGGAACCATCACCACTATCCATTCCCAGAACATTCTATCGCCCCAAATGGAAACTTTGCACCCATTCAGCATTAGCTCGCCATTTCCCCAAGAATCCATCAGGTTTTATGACTAAGAAGTCTAGGAGGGTGGGTCGGCCATGGCCACAGCCACAGCTTGTCGTAAGTGCTCAGACCATTTCTCCTCTAGATGCTGTCTCCCCTGGGATGATTCTGAGGTGGGATTTCCCACTGGGATGTCCAGATAGCTGACCGGGCTCGAGCCTGACACCCTCATAACGCCTGGTCTGGAGAGAGAGAAAAACCAACTCCTTTGACAGCCACGGTATTCACTTGAATCGGCCACCTGGCTTGGCTGAAATATTTTTGTGAACTAAAGGTTTTGTTTTAAATTTGTTTAATGTTTATTTATTTTTTGAGAGACAGAGCACAAGGGGGGAAGGGACAGAGAGAGAGGGAGACACAGAATCCGAAGCAGCTTCCAGGCTCCGGGCTGTCCGCCCAGAGCCCGATGCGGGGCTCGAACTCACGGACCGCGAGATCATGACCTGAGCCGAAGTCGGACGCTTCACCGACTGAGCTCCCGGGTGCCCCAATATGAACTACATGTTTGTCTCCACCCAGATTCATATGTTAAAGCCCTGTTCCATCGTGTAATGGTGGGAGGAGGTGGCGTCTTTGGGGGGTGATTAGATCACGAGGGTGGAGCTTGTAGGAAGCTGATAGAAAGGGACGTGGGAGAGTTTCCTTCCTCATTGTGAAGATACAGAAGAGGCTGTCTGGGACCGGGAAGCCTAAGCCTCGAGCCATCTTTCTTGGGGATGCGGCTGACTCACGCCAGCCCGGCATCTTGCCGCAGCGATATGAACTCGGATGAAAACCCAAGCCACTGGAGGCCACCTAGCAAAGAGGGCCTCCTGGGTCCGAAGGAGCGAGGAAACAGCCCTGAGGGATGCAGGGGCCGGGGGGTGGGGGTGGGGGGTCCTGATGACACAGGAAAGCCCTTGGGTCAGCCAGGCCTGAAGCCTTCCTACTTCTGGATATTAGACTCGCAGAAGCCAACAAATTGGCTTTTTGGCTTAAGCCAGTCTGAGGTTTCATCATTTTGTCACTTGCTATCCGAAGGGGATTAATGCTAGTTCAGTGACCACAAATCACTTAAGAAGCATAAAGCTGGACGATTTCTAAACTCCCCTCTGAAAGAGTTCCCTCCCGAAAATCGACAACAAAGATTTTATGTGATCTGGAATGTCTTGTCGAGCCGGTGAAATTTTTCTATAGCTACCAACTCACTGTCCACCTTTGGCCCCCCCTCCACTCCCTCTTCCCTGTGTGTTCTCCTGTCCCCCTGCCCCCCCCCCATCTCACACCAGGGCCAGAGGACTGGAAGCCCCTCTGGGGCTTGACGGTGGCGATCACAGCAGGAGATTCTGATAAGGTGACAGCTGAGCAGAGCCAGGAAAAGGTGAGGGAGGGAGCCCTGCGGGTTTCTGGAGGAAGAACATCCAGGCAGCGAGAACAGCAAGTGCAAAGGTCCTGAGGCAGACGCGAGCCTCCTGTGTGCCAGGAGCCTGGCGTGGCTGGCCAAGAGAGAATGAGGGGGTAGAGTGATGCAAGATGAGGTCAGCGGCGAAATGGGGAGGCCGCGTAGCACGTCAGGTATTACCATTAATATCAAGATGTTCAGGGTTATGCGCATTCTTTTCTTTGGTCCCATGAATTTCTTCCAGCTTTATAAAGATACGATTTACACACAACATTGTGTGAGTTGAAGGTGTGCAGTGTAATGATTTGATCATATGTACATTGTGCAGTACTTACCATGGTAAGGTTAGCGGACACATTTTCCACCCCATGTAATTACCGCTGTCTGTTGTTATGGGGAGAACATCAAAGCTCTATTCTCATAATAACTTTCAAGTATACAATTCAGTATTGTTGACTATGGTCACCGTTCGTTAAGGATCATGCACATCCTTTTAAAAAATTTTTTTGATGTTTATTCGTTTTTGAGAGACTCAGAGCATGAGCTGGGGAGGGGACAGAGGTGGGGGCAGTCACAGATTCATTCCAAAGCTGGCTCCAGGCTCCGAGCCATCAGCCCAGAGCCCGACGCGGGGACTCGAACTCACGGACCGCGAGATCGTGACCTGAGCGGAAGCCGGACGCTCAACCGACTGAGCCACCCAGGCGCCCCAGCGCATTCTTGATTGCAAAGTCATATACTCGAACTCCCAGAGCCCATGTAACATAGTCAGACCTTCACACACATTGGCCTAAGGTCAGGTGGACACACACTCACACACGGACCGACATTCACACGTTCCCTCACATGTGCACACTTACATCCTTTGGTGGGCACTCGTACTCTAGCCCAATCTCCCACATTCTCGCTCATGCACGCTCATTTCCGATCACTCACATTTGCACACTGGCCACCGTCCACCTCGCCATTCACGCTTTCACTCACACGCCATCCCAGCTCCCTGGTCTGAATCTCCCGTTCACACGCACCCGTTAGCTGCTCACACTCGCTTTCAGGTATCTGTGCACAGATTCCAACACACAAGCGGCCACATTCTCATCCACCCACCATCTCCCGTGCCCCCCCCCAACTTGGTTCTCATTGGGATTCATTAATCATGGGGTCAAGACAGACACTTGAAAATCGTCCCTGCTATTACATTATTTCGGGGAAAGCTGGGGCTGGGGGGAAGTTTATTAAATTTGGAAGGGTTGCTTCTCTGGGGAAACCCTGCAGAAGAAGGGAAAAAAGAACCTTCTACTGGTGATGGAAAGCCGAGCTCAGAGCAGGGGATCATCTCGCTGCTTTCATTAGCCCCAGAGTTTATTTTCTCCCTCTCCTTCCTGACAAGTTCACGGGAGACTGACAGCCACAGCCGTGGGCTGCCGACCCCACCTCCCGGAGAAGAGGTCCTGGTAAAGCCCCGAGGGGCTGTGGCTGGGGGGGGGCGGGGGGTGGGGACCTGGGTTCTCACCAGCTCTGCCAGGAAGTTCCTATCCACCTGGAAACTCAGAATGTGACTGCATTTGGAAATAGGGTCTTTGCAGATGTTGTTGGTTAAGGATCTTGAGATGAGGTCATCCTGGAGCTGGGGTGGGCCCCAAATCCTATGACTGGTGTCCTTACAGGAAGGAGAGGGACACAGGGACATGGGGCAGACATGTGAGCACAGGAGGCCGGTGGGGGGTGGGGGGGAAGCCGTTTCAAGCCCAGGAATGCCGGGAGCCCAGAGGCTGGAGGAGGTGAGTAGCATCTTGCCCTAGAACCTTTGGAAGGAGCGGCCCTGCCGAGACCCCGATTTCATATTTCCGGCTTCCAGAACAGTGAGAGAACAAATTTCTGCTGTTTTTATGCCCCCGGATTTGGGGCACTTTGCGTCAGCAGCCCCAGGGCAGTGCAGACTTCAGTTGGCTGCATGGACAGGAGCACCTCCCTTGCTCTGCTGGTCCTCGACGTGCTCACCTGTAAAATGGGATGCTCTTGGACACCCATTTGTTCCACACGTGTTGCTGAACATCTCTTATGTGGCCAGCATTGGATAGCCCGCAGGGAGCTAAATAAGCAGGAACGCCTGTCCCCATGAAGCTGGCATTCCAGAGGCTGGAGGAAGGAGTTAAATTGTGTTCCAGACAGTAGGCCCAGCAAGTGCAAAGGCCCTGGGGTAGGAGTGTGCCCAGTGTGCTCCAGGAACAGCAGGGAGGGTGGAAACAGCAGAGTGAGAGAAAGGGAGGAGAATGGATAAATGGTTTCCAAGTTCCCTTCTGGGGCTAGATTTCTAGAAGTTTCCGCTTCCTTCGGGTTGATAACGGCCAAGCCTGGATGGTGTTACAACGTAGGAAATTCACACAAGTCACAAGGTATTTGTACATTTGGCTTCTCCCAGGGAGGGAGGCCTGGGGAGAGCAAGCAGGGCTCTTTCTTGCAGCTCCCACAAACCCTGACCCCAGCATCTGGGTGGTACCAGCAGAGGAGCAAGGGAGGTCGCTGCACACTCACTTAGCAGGGGATCCCCTCCCCCCTCCGGTCCTCAAAGGCAGTCTCCCCTTGTGGCTTCTTTCCCCTTCTGAGTCACATTGGAGGACGGAAAGGCCTTCATTCTTGGGGACCCTGGTGCAAAGTCAAGGACATTGGCTTTGGTTTCACGTGGGTCTGGGGCCCAATTCCCAACCGGCCACGCTGGGGTTCCGTCTCAGCTCCCCGACTTGCTGGCCACGTGACCCTGGACAAGTATTTAGCCTCTCTGTGCCTCGGTTTCCTCTTCTGCTAATGGGCTAATGATGTACGTAGCCTTCTGTCTGGGGCTGTCGTGAGGCTCCAACAGGACTCCGTGCCTATTGGCCAGTCCCCAGTGACCTTCCCTCGGCACTGGCTGCCACGGGCCTGTGAGGAGGGGGGGCCGGCGGGCAGGAGACACGCTCCCAGGTCTCAGGCCCTTTGCAGCTTCGAGGAGCCTGTCAGACACAGCCGCGCCACGGAGGGGCCCAGCCGTCTGCTCTTGACTCTGGGGGCACAGGGTGACGGAGGGCAGAGAGTGGGGCCGGTGGGGGGGTGGGGCTCAGCTCTCCCACGGGCACAAGTCTGACCTGATGGATGATAGAAATTATCCCCCTGGATTGTTTAGATATTTCTACATGGAGAATGCACCAGTATGGCAGGCATTCGATCAATATTGACTGAGCCCCATTCTAAGTGCTGGAGATACAGCATCAATTAAGCCCAAGTCCCCGTGTGGCACATGCATTCTAGGGAGAGAGACACAGAAACAGTGAATAAGGCAAAACACACCTCCTACCAGCTTCTCACGAGCAGCGCTGTGGAGAACAGTGGAAGCAGGAAACAGAGACGGGGGGGGGGGGGGGGGGTGGCGGTGAATGGGAGGGTCGGGGAGAGCCACAAAGCCAGGCAGGCAGGACAGATGTTTTAGGAGAGGGCTCTCTGGGCGGTGGGCAGCGGCCTGGGGGCAGGGGCGGCCAGCAGGCACGTACAGCTGGAGCCCAGCGGTGACAGAGGTGTGGCAGGAAAGGAGGTCTGACAGATGGCCAGGGGTCAGCTCGGGTATTCAAACGTAACAGCGTGGTTTTGAATAGTCGTCTTCGAGAACAAATGAGCCAGAAAAAAAAAAAAAGCATCTATGATTCTGGATGTCGATGTTTTCCGGAGTGGCCTTTCCAATCCCCTTTCTGGCCTCTGACGCTTCTCCCCACATCTGCCATTCACCGGCCCCCTGTCCCCAGCTCCTTGCCAGATCTTCTGCACAGGCTGCCTGGCTTTGGCCTCGACCTGGCCTCCAGCTCCTCTGCCTGGCCGGGCCGGCAGGCACTCAGCCTCGCTCCAGTCCTGGTGAACCACGGCACCCCGGGCTGGGCATTTCCTTGGGCCGATTACGTAAACTCAAGAGAAGGGGGCTGTAGAGACCGCTGAGGGCAGAGACGGATGGGATCTGGTGAAGCAGGGCAGGGCCAGGTGAGGGGTCCCCCAAGCCTCCCCACACGTAGAGAAATTGGGGCGGTACAGATGGCTCTTTGAGTTCCCAAACGGCCACGTGTCTCCCCCCAGGGCCTGCTTCCCTCCTTCAGGTTACCCGGACACCGAGACCCCGGGACATCTGGAGCCCATTAGGATGGCCTCAATCCCACACGGGGATGTTTTGACTGGACCCTTGATGAGATTTCTTGTACCTTAATGGTGTTTATTTTCCAATAAAGATTCTGAAGTCAAGATTGCTGCCCTGACCCTTTCCAAGGGGAGAGATGAGCTCGGGAGCCTGCCCCTCTGACCCAGGGGTCCTTGGGGCTTCCAGTGAGGACAGTGGAAACTTCGGGACGTGGTCTATTGCCTTGCAGACTGTCAGAACCCAAGGCTGAGTCCCACCCTCTCATGATAACGTGGCTTTTCGACACGGCCACCCAGCACAAAAGCAGCCACAGACAACACATAGACCAACGCACGAGGCTCTGTTCAATAAAACTTTATTTGCAAAAACAGGCGGGGGCCGTGGTTTGCCACCGCCTGCCCTGTGGTATCCCGATGCTTCCCGCGAGATCTTGGACCCGGGGTGCGATCACCAAATGAGTGGTGAGTTGATGAATGGTTCTTCCTTGTCAGCTGGGAGAACTTGAGGAAGTCGCTCGCTCTCTCTGAGCCTCTGTTTCCTCATTTGTAAAGAGGTCGGATCGGATGGGCTGTGACACTGGGCGCGAGTAGGCTGCGGCTGAGAACCGCAAGGCACTTCTGTGCTATTTGCTTATCGCAAAAAGGTGAGGCAGGCCTGTGCGTCGTGCAAGGATTTATACATTTTCTTGGTTCCTTTCTTTGCTTCGACTTTATGTTACGATTCCTTTATCTGAAAGGTCTGGTCGTAAATTACTGTGGGTCCCCCATTGTCACAGTTCACAAGGGGACTGCCAAGCCACCTGCCCGTCCCCTGGTCCGTCTTGCTCAGCAATGTATTATCCGGACTCCCAGTCATAAGCGACAGAGACTGAAGCTGGCTTAAGCATCAAGAAAATTTATTGGCTGCTGAGACAAAAAAAGGCCACGCACGCTACGGCTTCTAGCGCATTCCAGTGCAAAACTCTGAGGAGTCCGAGATGCCTAAATTCAAACCTGGCCTTCCAGATATATTTGCCAAGGGAGAAGGAGAAAAACCATGCTTCCCTTTGTTCATGATTCCTGCGTACTGGACATTTGGTACGTGGACCTCCATGTATGCTCTTGTCCCGGGGCCCACAGGCGGGCGGGACCCGGGTGAGCTGGCCTCTGGGGAGGCCATGGATGCCTCGGGTATGCCACACACTGGCTCCAAAGCCCGGAGCAGGTGGCTTAGCAGCGCTCACTAAAATAAAGTCTAAGTCGCGGGGTTATTGTGAGAAGTCAGATGACGTGGGCAGACGTGCTTTGAGAAACCCTATACAACGTAAGGACTATTATTATTCCTGGAAGTCATTAGAGGCAGACACGGTTTCAGCACCCTCCTGAGGGATGGTGCCTGAAGCCCAGAGGATTCTGGGACATGTCTGACCGAAGGTGAACAGAGAAGGGCTGTGTGCAGACGAGAGATAAGCAGCAGGCTTAATGTGGCGGGAAATCCTAGGAGCTCCATAAATATTTAGCTTGTCGACCAGACGTCAGCTGAGATCTACCTGTGCTAGAAGGTTCTTCAATAGGCAAGCTGAGCGCCCTGGTATGTAGCCTGAAGAAGAGGAGGGGGTCTTCTCTATTCTGTCCTGCTCCCCCAGCCCTGGGAAATCGTCATTTAGTTAGAGGTATGCATTTGTGTGCAAGAGGTGTGTGGAGAATAGTCTAGACAGAAGGGACGAGGTCAGAGAGGTGGAGGAGGGGAAGGAAACAAGGAGAGAAAGGAATTGTGAGAGGGAACGGAATGGAGATCCCTAGCATTTCGGAGCTGGAAGGGCACCCACAGATCCTGCCCAAACCGCTGGGTAGTGGAAGCTCAGAGAGGTCAAGCAACCTGCTGAAAGTCACACAGCCAAGCATTGGGCTCAGGAGAGAAAGATAAGCCACGAAGGGACAGTGGCCTGTGACAGTCAGGGGGTGGGAGTTACTTCCAACAGACCCTCAGCCAGCAATGTTAGTGCTAAGCTGTGGGGTGGTGAGGGACGAGGAAAGGACTGAACACTTACTAAGCACCTACCCTGTGCCAGCCTCCGTGCTAGGCACCCTTCTTACTGACTGAGGGTTGTTCCTGGATTATTCACAGTACACAGACCTAGGTAAATTTTTTTTGTTCTGTTTTGTTTTATTCAGCAGTTTCCTTTGGTCTCCAAGCCACATGCCATGTAGGGAAAGCCGAACTCAGTTCTGGGTGTTCCCACCCACATCCTGTGCAAATATCCTGTGGTCTGGGGCAGCCCGAATCAAGGGAGACCATTCTTACCAGTCCACAGTCCTCACTTATTGAGATGTCCGGTGTCCTTTGAGGACAGGAAGCCCTGATCACTCATACCATGTCTAGGGCACAAAACCTTTGGTGACATTAGGGGTCCTTGTACCCCAGGCCCAAGTTTCCCAGGTGCACTGTGTAGCCATCAGCTTTGAGGGGCAGATGTCAAGGGCACTGACTGAAGTCAGACCACCTGGGTTCAAATAACAGGTCTACACTTAGCTGTGCAGATATGACAACCGGCTTAACCTCTCTGTGCCTCTCTATCTATGAAACGGAGATCAAAAGTAAGGTGGGGAGGAGACGAGTGAAACCACTGAAGGTACTTAGGACAGAGCCAGGCACAGAGTATGCACTCATTCATGGCATCTGTTACCGGTAATTTCTCTCTTCCTCCTTGGCTTCAAAGGCTCTCTCTTCTCTCTCCTTGTCCTCTTGAACACCTAGCAATGACTTACCCAACTGGGCTCACAAGGATAAGAAAACAGAGCCATTGGGAAGACCTCATGATGTGATACATGCGAAGGGTTTAGCAGGTGCCTCATACATGCTGTTATCATCTTGTTATTTATTGCGATCACGGTTACGATTCTGATGAGCCCTGGAATGGTGTTCAGAAGCGTCTGCCCCCGGAGATGAGCAGGTGCACAGCAAGTGCAGGGGTAACGGAGTATAAGACACTCCGTGTCCAGTACAGAGGGGGTGGAGGGGGGTAGATGGGAGAAAGGGAAGAAAGAGGGGTAGGGGAGGGAATAGAGGTCCAGCTCTCCGGGCCTCCTGGAGTCTGGCTGTGCCTTTGCCAGGCTCTGTCCCTCCGGCGCCTCTGGCTGTCTTGCCTGGCTCGCGGTGATTCTCTAATGCTCTCCTCTCTGGCTTCCCCTTGACCGCTGCTTCTCTCTACGGCCTTGGCCAGACCTTAGCCAAGCCAGATTCTAGCTCCCAGTGTTATTATACCCATCTGACAGGTCAGGAAACCCAGGCGCAGTGAGGGGCCGTGATGTGTCCGGGGTGCCACAAGGAGGCAGGGGCAGGATCCAGACCTAGATCTCCTGACTCCCAAGCCCCGTGCTGCTTGTCTTTTCCGGCAAGAGAGGCCGTCTGGGTGAGGGGTGAGCTCTCAGAGTCTAGACCAGCGGGGTCCTCTACCAGCGTGATTGCGTCCCCGAAAGGACGTTTGACAATGTCTGGGGACACAATGTGTGGCTGCCATGACTGAGGCAGGGACCCTCCCGGCATCTGGCGGGTGGAGCCCAGGAATGTTACCGAATGTCCTACAATGCACAGCACGGCCCCACACCTCAAGGACTAACCCGGCCCTTGAAGCAAACAGCGCAGAAGCTGAGAAACCCTGGTCTAGATACTCATGCAGCGTTTTGTTGTTGTTGTTTTCATGGTTTTTTTTGAAAGAGAGAGAGAGCAGGGGAGGGGCAGAGAGAGAGGAAGACACAGAATCTGAAGCAGGCTGCAGGCTCTGAGCTGTCAGCACAGAGCCCGACGTGGGGCTCGAACTCACAAACCGTGAGATCACAACCCGAGCCGACCTCAGTTGCTTAACTGACTGAGCTGCCCAGGAACCCCTAGACCCTCACGCAGCTTTAAACGTTATTCACTCCGATTTCCTCTTCTGTAAAATGGCGATAATAAGACTGCCAAGCTCACAGAATTTGGGGGGACTCAATGGCCCAAGGCATTTAACGAGCTGAACCTAGTGGCTGGTGGAATCAAGTTTACTGCAACAAATGAAGTGGTGGCGGGGGGACGGGGATGGTACACCCAACAGTGGCCAAAACTAGAATCCAGGACGTGTGACGAAGGACCACAGTCTCCGAAACCAAGCCCCAAAGGTCGGGCTTGTGTCTAAAGAATCTTCAGTTCCTCCTCCCCTCCCTGCGATCAGCATTTGAGAATTCGAGCATTAATTTAAAAGGAGAAAACGCATTACCTGTTCTCCATGCAGATCTGAGCTCCCATTTTAATTTGCCTTCATTATCTCTTTCTCTTATTAAGAACCGTAAATCTGTTTTGTGTTTTCATTATTCCATTAGCTCAAGGAAGCTCATCAGTAATGTGGGGAGCTGCCGACATAAATAGCACAATTTTCATACAGGCGATGCAATAATTGACTTAAGTCACTAGTCTGCAGAGGCTGAAGCCCACAATTAGAGAAAGCGGCGTGATTTGAAAACGAGTTACAATTGATTGGATTTCAGACGAAACCAGGTTTGGAATGTGTTAATTGCATTCCACCCAAACACCAGGACGAAAGGAGGCAGCCGGAGATTTAGGGAAATAACAGAATCTTCTCTACAAACAGCCCCAAATTGCTTAATAGGTGGGAGAGATCTGATTAAGATGGGAAGCTAATGGCCTCACTGTAGTTCAGGGTGAGGGGCTGAAATCCTCATCTTGGAAACGCCTCAAGGTAAGAGAGCTTCAGTTTGCTCCATGGCCTGGCTGAATCTGGGGGTGGGGGTGGGGGGGTCAGGGTACAGATACTAATGGACCCTCCTTCCTGTTAGAGCCTAAACCAGACTCTGTCCCACCTCTGCTCAAAACCCACCAGGAACTTTCATCTTGTTCCAGCAAAAGCCAAGTCCTTTCAGTCCCGCGCAAGATGCTACGGGAGAGTTCCCGTAAACTTGCCGACCTCCTTACTCACCGGAGGTGACCGACGTCCTTCATGCTCTGGCCCCCACTCATGCCTCTACTGTGTCTCATTGTTTTCTCTTCCCAGAGCAGCCTACCCTTATAATTAATACAATTGCCAAAAGATCCCCAACGCTTCCATGCTTTGCCTTGCCACAGAGCCTTTGCATATCCCTTCCCCACCTCATTCACCTAGTTAATCCCTAAGCTGCCCCCAGATCTCATTTGGTTCACGCCCCACCCCGGGCCCCTAACCTTTCCTCTTAAAGTTTCTAGGAATTCAGGGGCATCTGGGTGGCTCAGTCGGTTGAGCGACCGACTTCATCTCAGGTCACTATCTCACAGACTGTGAGTTCGAGCCCCGCGTCGGGCTCTGTGCTGACAGCTCAGAGCCTGGAGCCTGCTTCTGTTTCTGTTTCTGTGTCTCCCTCCCTCTTTGCCCCTAACCCACTCACATTCTGTCTCTGTCTCTCTCAAAAATACATAAAAACATTAAAAAAAAATTAAAAAAAGTTTCTAGGAAGTCAGAGGAAAAAATAATTAGTGGAAAACTTGTTTTATGTCATTAGTTTCCCAGCCCCCAGGTTTCTGGACCTTTTCTCTCATCCCCTCAGCTACAAAGATAAAACAGAAACAGATAGATTTATATCCAATGGTTTTGTTTCCTGGTCACAGCTGATTGGCCCAAAATTGGCCTTGGATCCAAACTGGCCCAATCAAAATCCTTCCCTGGGAATTTGGAATGTGATGTAAGGATTTGAATATCAGCCTGGCTACCCTTTTATGTCTTTTCTCTTTTGCTTTCTCTTTTTGTTTCTAAGGCCTTTTGCTCAATTTCTTTCTCGAATATAATTTTACAGAAATGAATACATGTTGCATTTTTTAGCTCAGGGCTTGATTCCCTTATTCCTACTTCCAATTACATTATCCTGCAACCTAGCGCTAGGCGACCCACATTAACAATTCAGAATGTATCCCTCCAAAATATCTTTATATGCATTGGTGGTATGGTGGTGAGCATGGCTGCCTTCCAAAATATTTTTATTTGTGCTTATATTCACATCCATGTTTATATTCGTCAGATGCATACAAGTATAGGCAAATGGATTTTTTCAATTACTCTTTGTTTTAGAAAAATGGGATTCTGTTTTGGGGCGCCTGGGTGGCGCAGTCGGTTAAGCGTCCGACTTCGGCCAGGTCACCATCTCGCGGTCCGGGAGTTCGAGCCCCGCATCGGGCTCTGGGCTGATGGCTCAGAGCCTGGAGCCTGTTTCCGATTCTGTGTCTCCCTCTCTCTCTCTGCCCCTCCCCCGTTCATGCTCTGTCTCTCTCTGTCCCAAAAATAAATAAATGTTGAAAAAAAAAATGGGATTCTGTTTTACACTCTTCTCCATCTTGTTCTTTTCCCTTTTCCAAAAACATCTCAAATAAATCTCCCCAGATCAAGCAATAAAGCTCCAATTCATTCTGTAAACAGTGACTTAATGGTCTGGGTTGAGCCTACACCAGAAAGAATGGCTATTATTTTCAGAGTGGACACAGAGAAAGCGGGTCTGAAAAGGGAGGAAAAGGAAGAGGGAACTCAGAGAGAAACAGGTAAGCCCCAGAGGTAGGTGCCGTCCACGTCTAGGCTGGTATGAAACTCTCCTGCCTCTCAGCCTTTGGGTCTGGGAACCGCAAGTCTTCTTTATAAGAAAGCAGCCCTCTGTGGGCTAAGTCAACTCAGTGGGTGTCAGTTGTAGTTAACAGAGTCTTAACTAACACAGGGGAATCAGGCGTGGTGCTTTATGGCTATTTGGGGCTTTTTTGGACCTTGGGCGTTAAGAGTAGGGTTAGCCTAACTCCTCGGTTAATGACATGTTATCACGACTGTTCCAGGCGGCTAAGCCCCAGCCCTTGACTGATTTGTTCACTTGTCTCCTCCTTGATTCCCTCCTCCACCACCACTTCCTCCCCGCCCCCCCAACTGCCCGCTATCATATGTAGGTGATCTGGCATCTAGTGAAGAGGCCAGTTTGACATTGGCTTTGAGTCGGTGACTAGAGGAAGCAAAGAACCGATTGGGCTGCTGCGGGATTTCCTGAAATCCTGGAGACCGTGGCTGTGGAGCGTCGGTGACAGGCTGTCTCTCACGGGACCGCGAGCATGTTTCTATCAGTATCTCCACCCGCGAGGCCAGACGGATACAAATCTCCCGAGAGCTTCTCCTCCTGAGGTCTCCGGGCGACATCGGCCACCACACGTCACCTCCAACCGTGCGGCCGTGAACGTGCAAACACGCACGACCGGCGTGAAGGCCTCTCTTCCGTGCCTTCTTCCCGGGAGTGAGAGCTGGTTCTTGGGGGCGGCTGGAAAAGTCATATTCTCTTAAAAAAATTATGGTAGGGGCGCCTGGGTGGCTCGGTCGGTCAAGCGTCCGACCTCGGCTCAGGTCATGATCTCACGGTCCGTGAGTTCGAGCCCCGCGTCAGGCTCTGTGCTGACCACTCATATCCTGGAGCCTGTTTCGGATTCTGTGTCTCCCTCTCTCTCTGCCCCTCCCCCGCTCATGCTCTGTCTCTCTCTGTCCCAAAAATAAATAAACGTTGAAAAAAATTATGGTAAGATACACATAAGCATAAAACTTACCATCATGGCCATTTTTAAGGGGACCGTTCAACGGCATCGAGGTCATTCACATTGTTGTGCAGCCTCCAGAACGCTTTTCATCTTACAAATCTGCAACTCTGTCTCTCTTAAACAACATCTCCCCATTTCCCTCTCCCTCAGACCCTGACAACCACCCTTCTACTGTCCGTCTCTAGGACTTTGACTTCTCTGGGTACTTCGTATAAGTGGAATCACACAGTATTGGTCATTGGTGCCTGGTTTATTTCACTCAGCATAATGTCCTCAAGGCTCATCCATGTTGCAACCTGGGGGGTCAGGATTTCCTTCTTGTTTTTTTTTTTTAATGTTTTGTTCCTTCTTTTATTTTTGAGAAAGAGTGTGAGTCGGGGAGGGGCATAGAGGGGGGGGGACGGAGGCTCTGCTCTGAGAGTGGCGAGCGCCATGTGGGGCTCGAACTCACCGATGGGGAGATGATGACCCGAGCCGAAGTCGGACGTTCAGCGGACAGAACCACCCAGGTGCCCCAGGATTTCCTTCCTTTTTAAGGCTGAGGAATATTCCATTTGCGTGGACAAACCACATTTTGTTTATCTGTTCATCTGTGATGGACACTTCAACAAATCTTGGCCTTCTTACGTAGAAAGCACAGCTCTACCCAGAGCACATGAACAGATACGCAGTATATACAGGGTTGTTGAGGCCTTAAAATTTCATTTGGGGAGCAATTACAGTTAACTTTGTCCTAGTGCTGCGTGGAGACTCTCCGTGTGGCCATCCTCCAGCCGGGAGAGCCCAAGGATCACTGTTTCGGAGAGAGGTTTGCAGAGGAGCTGGGACCTGAGCGTATGGTGGCCCCCGAGTCTGGAGGGCAGGTGCTTTGCCAGGTTTGGCACGAAATACTAGGATCCAGTAGCATGGAGGTCCTGTGCCCTCCGGGTCACCTCACCCAACTGTGTAACCAGAGATGGCCAGGGCTGTGGTCCCACCGTGCTCCTGCGCATCAGGCTCCCGACGGTGCCTTGAATGGGCAAAGCTCATGCCCCCACTCCTCCCCAGACACATTCTCACCCTTACTGAGCACGCCCGCCCTTTCGCAACTCAAGTCTTTGTGTTGTGTTCATTCTTTCAACGGTCAACTGTTTGTTGAGCACCTAATAGGTGCCAAGCACAGTGCGAGGCTCTGAGATATGACCGTGAACTGAACCCGCTAGTTCCCCCACCTCACCCAGCCCCACCCAAGAGCTTTCAGGAGGCTGTGGCTCGGAAGGCCGTCCCTCCTCCGGCCTGGGCAGCCAAGAAAGGAATTCTGGAGAAGGAACGATGAAACTGAAATCTCAAGGGTGAGTCCAGCCTGTTTGCACAACCTCTGAATAATAGCAACGTTTACGACCACAATGGTCATCACCCCCGGTTGAATATTTACCATATGCCGTCAGCTCTCACGCCACCTGTCCAGGGGGTCCCTGCTCGCTAGAGGAGAAGCCAGGGTCCTCGGTGACTTGTACGGTTGCCCGTCATCTGTTCCTGCCCTAACCTCTCTCCCAGCTCATCTACACTTTCCCTTGGCTCTGTCCATCCCAGCCATGCCAGCCTCCATGCCCAGACTGTGTCAAGCCTGCTTCTGGCTGTGTTTCTGCACATGCTTTTTTTTTTTTTTTTAATGTTTATTTATTTTTGAGAGAGAGAGAGAGAGAGAGAAAACGAGCAGGGGAGGGGCAGAGAGACAGGGAGACACAGAATGTGAAGCAGGCTCCAGGCTCCGAGCTGACAGCACAGAGCCTGACACGGGGCTCGAACTCACGGACCGTGAGATCATGACCCGAGCCGAAGTCGGGCACTTCACCGACACCCACCCAGGAGCCCCTGCACGTGCTTTTCAGATCGCCTGGAACATACCTTTCCTCATCTCCATCAGACCATTGCTCGAATGTCACCAAATTGTCATTCAACTACTGTCGTAATTGTCCCTGCCAACTCCCACCTTGGAGCACTGTTTTATTTTTCTCCTCTCGTGCTTATCACTAGCGTAAAATATCCCGTATTTTATGTAGTTGCCTCGCCTGTTTGCCTGTCTTTCCCCATTAGAAGGTAGATTGCACCATGGCCGGGATGGATCCATCATGTTCGCAGCTGTACTCCCAGCATTTGCCACGGAGCCTGGCACGTAGTAAGTGCTCAGTAAATATGTGTCAAGTTAACGATTTGCACATACGCCTCAAGCCCGGGGGATCTGATCGATACTTCTCGAAAAGTCACATACACACGGATCACTTGAAGATCTCGCCAAAACTCATATTCGGAGTCACTGGGTCTAGGGTGAGGTCTGGGAGTCTGCATTTCTATAAG
This sequence comes from Herpailurus yagouaroundi, assembly GCF_014898765.1. Lineage (NCBI taxonomy): Eukaryota > Metazoa > Chordata > Mammalia > Carnivora > Felidae > Herpailurus > Herpailurus yagouaroundi. Next base: position 895,910 of record NW_024412427.1, read on the forward strand.
TCCCAGGGGAGGCCCATGTGCTGGTCTTAGCCACACTCTGGGCAGCCTGGCCTCAGCCTCCATGACCAGCATCCACTGTACGGAGAAGTAACACCAGGCTCGGAAAGCTTAATGAAATTGCTAAAGCCCCAGCTTTAGGGGGTGGCCTGGGTTCGATGTCTGTCACACTCCCAGAACCAATGTTGATGCTGATGATCTCTACCTCATTGCAGACCCCAAGGCTGAAAGGTGTCTCCCAGGTGGCTTGTGAAATCAAACTTTCCCCGAAGTTTCCACGTGAGAATAGAGCGGGCCCAACTCGGGCCCAGCCGGTGGGGCGGGGAGCCCCCAGCCCTCCCTGACGCGCTTTGTCCTGGCACTTTGCGTGCTCTCTCTCGACGCTCTGTCTTGTGCTGAGATCTGGGGAGAGGGTGTTGAGAACCTTCCAAAGAGCTTTCTTGGCTCATTGACAAAGAAGGGAGCTTTCCAGGCCAAACCTTGCACTTGGTGAGTGTGAGCTGGTAAACCCGATAAGCAAATCCGGGGGAAATTGGCGGCATTATCTCATTACAAGGTCAAGGGCCTTGATCTCCTCCCCATCATCCGCTCCCAGAGCTCCACTGGAGGCAAAGGTGGCCATTTTATCCAGAGCCTTCTGAATCTTACGTTCCGTCTGAACTCAGTATCACAGAGAGACGCTTTTCAGTGAGAGGCTCTCACATTCCCTCTCAGCTCTTACCGCCGCCTAATTACCCAGGCGTCTATTCCCAAATCTAACTAGCTTTGCCCACCATCAAAGCAGCGTCTCCCACTCGGGCGGATCTATAGCTCAGCCTGCCGTGCCACCCCCCATGCCCACTGCAGCCGCTGACCTCACGGGCCACCACTGCTTTTCCTTTTCTTCAATACTGACTGCCCTCCGAGCTCTTCCCCAGAGCCCCAGTTCAGGACTCTGCCCCAAGCAGCCCCACAGTTAAAGGCAGGGAAAGTCTGGAAGACGCCATAGGTCACGGGTCGCAAACTCAATGCCTGAAGAGGCCAGGCAGGTAACATAAATAAGAAAGGTGGGCGGGGCTGGGGTGGGGGGTGGGGGCTCAGTTCGGCTTCTTAAAGGCAGTGGAGGGGCAGGTCCTCTGTGCCGGTGGACAGGAGCCACATGGGAAGACCGCCGTGGGGCCAGATCTAAACTTCCAATGTGAGTACCGGTTTACGGGATCTCTCCCAGCGGGTAACGGTTGCAAACTAATCTGAAAGAATGTCCAAGCCTCGCCTGGACCCATTCAGCATGTGGCGCAGCCAAATTCAACCCACAGGGGCCACTGGTTTGCTCTCTTGGCTTAGAAAGCCGAGGAAAGAGTGAATGTGAATTTCCGGAGGCCTGGATCAGTCAGGGTCCAAGGACGAAAGGGGACACCATTAAAGGGGTCGTTTGAAGGGGGTTTTCGATTCACAAGGTGTGGGCAAGGGAGGGGGAGAGCAGAAGGAATAGTGCCCCTGACGTAGGGGTTCTGTCATCACCCCAACGCCTGGATGCCGGAGGGGAAGAGAAGCGACGCGAACCTGGAGAGGAGAGCCAGCACAGGTGACCGCAGGGCCGGGAGGTGCGCTTCCTGACCCCGCCCTCATCTCTCTCCCGCTAGAGCTCCCCGCTGGCCACCTCCCTGAATGCACCCGGCCATGGGAGTCCTGGCAGGGGGCCTCCTGGACAGACAGCAAGGCGGAGGAAGATAAGGAGGTAAATGGAAGACGTGGGGCACAAGACCCCGGGCCACGGCCATACCTGGCAATCACCGTGGTCACCAAGGTGACCACCTCTGTCCAAACGGAGAGCCGCCTCTGTGTGAATATCACCTCTCAGTGTTTCTGTATTATTTACTCCTGTGTTGTCAGCCTATTGTGTCCTTCAGGTGGGGCACATCCTGGGTCTTCTTGGCTACAGCTTTGGATCCTTTTTGACCCGGATTGTGATTTTTTTAAGGTGCTATACAGACAGAAGTGAGCCTTGGTGCCGGGCAGTCTGAGTTTGAATGCCGGCTCACCGGCTGTGCGATGCTAGGTGAATCAGTCAGCCTCTCTGAGCCTCCACTCCCACTCTGTAACGACAGTCAGGGAGGATCACACTCCCTCCCTCACAGGGTTGTTGAAGGCTTAGAGATGATGGTCGTATGGTACAATATAGTGCCTGGAACTTTATAGTTAAATTTAGAGGCTATTCTTTATTTTCTTTTCCTTTTTTTTTTTTTTTTTTTTTAAGTAGGCTCCACACCCGGAGCAGAGCCCAACATAGGGCTCAATTTCACAACCCTGAGATCAAGACCGGAGCTGAGGTCGAGAGTTGGGAGCTTAACTGACTGGGCCGCCCAGGCGCCCCTAAGTGCTATTATTTTAAATAGTATCATTACTGGGGCGCCTGGGTGGCGCAGTCAGTTAGGCGACCGACTTCAGCCAGGTCACGATCTCGCGGTCCATGAGTTCGAGCCCCGCGTCGGGCTCTGGGCTGATGGCTCAGAGTCTGGAGCCTGTTTCCGATTCTGTGTCTCCCTCTCTCTCTGCCCCTCGCCCGTTCATGCTCTGTCTCTCTCTGTCCCCCCCCCAAAAAAAAATAGTATCATTACTCTTTCTCCTCCTTACCTGCTCCAATTTATATCTTGGCTAATACCAACTCTCTTTAACCCATACTCCCACCCGCTCCCCCCGGAGCGGTCAGGTTACCTCTCCTCCCAATTCACCCGGATGTCCTTCCTCCTTGGAGTGTCTGTCCTCTTAACCCGAGGACACTGTTCCTAGTTGCAACCCTCAACCCCCTTTCTAGGGCAAATCTCTCTTCCTTGCGGTGACCCATCGTGTCAGATCACCGGCACCAAGTCCCTGGGCTCCCAGTTGCAGAAATCTCCCTGATTTTTGGCCCCAGGAAAGAAGCTGAAATTCAGTAAGAGGATTGGTACACAAAGCTGTTCATGTCTGTGCTATTTACCGCTGTGAAAAATCAGGAACGCTCTCAAATGTACAAGAAGCCAGGAGGGGTTGAGTAGGGACAGGATGAGGGCATAGCCCGATGGCAGATCGTGTAGTTTTTGGAGGTGGTATTTGCGGAGAGTTTGTAAAAACATAGAAAATGCACGTGATATCACTGAGGGGCAGAGCAGGGCAGGTGCATGTGCTCCCGTTATGAGCATGTAAACTCACCTGTTTTCTCTTAATTGAAAACACTGGAAGGAAAAAGAGAAAAAAAAAATCATTTAAACAGGGCGGGCAGTTCTCTTGATCAAAAACACTGAAAAAAGGTGGGGGGTGGCTCAGTCGGTTGGGCGTCTGACTCTTGATTTCGGCTCAGGTCATGATCTCACGGTTCACGAGCTCAAGCCCCACACTGGGCCCTGTGTGGACAGTGCAGAGCCTGCTTGGGATTCTCTCTCTCTCGCTCTTGCTCTCACTCTCTCTCTCAAAGTAAATAAACTTTAAAAACAAACAAGCACACACTGGAAAAGGAAAGAGAAAAAAATCATTTGAGCAGGGCAGGCAGGTCCTGTAACGGAATGACGATTTGCCACTAATCGAGTGTGGAGTGGGGTGAGAGTCTGGGGAAACGCCTTCCGTCCCCACTTCCTGAGTTAGCATCACACTCTGCTGCCCCAAGATACGTGACATCCATTGCCGTGTGCCTCCTAAACACAGGCAGGATACTCCGGGTGTAGACAAATTTTTGCAGTGTCTCTCCAGAGGCATTTACATTTATAACCTAACCCCTGTGGATGGGTGGCTCTGTTATAGAAATGAAAACGAGGAGAAGGAGAAGGAGAAACAGCAAACGTGCCAAAATCCTACCAGGAGTTGAACGTGAAGAAGTGTGGGTGACTTTCTCTGCCCGCTTCTTTCATTCATTGATAAATATTTATTGAGCATCTATTGTGAGTCAGACGCTATTCTATGCGCTGAAGAAGAAGTAGAAATAAAGAATTGCAAAACTCCCTGGTGGGTGGAGACGGACAGTAAACACCCAGATAAGTGAGTTGTAGAGCAGGTTGGGGACTGATGTGTACCTGGGAGAAGCAGATAAAGCCGGGCCGGGGGGCAAGGGGAGTGCCAGGTTTGGGGGTAGGGTTGCAAGTTCAAGTAGGGTGACAGGAAGTCCTCATTGAGAAGTTGACAGCTGAGCAAAGATCGGAAGGAGAGGAGGGAGGGAGCATATCTGGGGGAAGAAGGTTTCGGGGGGGTGGGGGGTGCTCGTGGGGGACAGCAGGACAGAAATGTGTAAAAACCAGCAAGGCAACCTCTGGGGCTGAGACAGAGAGAGCAAGGGGGCTGTGGCTTGCTGCATTTCCCGTATTTCCTCTAGCGAGAGCATTTAACTTGTATAATAGACAGCAGAGTGCTTTGGGCGCCTGGGTGGTTCAGTCAGTTAAGCATCCGACCTCTGTTCAGGTCGTGATCTCGCCGTCTGTGGGTTCGAGCCCCACGTTGGGCTCTGTGCTGACAGCTCAGAGTCTGGAGCCTGTTTCGGATCCTGTGTCTCCTTCTCTCTCTGCCCCTCCCTGTTCATGCTCTCTCTCTCTCTCTCTCTCAAAAATAAACATGAAGAAGAAATCAGAGCCCTTTATCTTTAAAGGAAGAGACCAGGACAGAGGGAGGGAAGATACCTCCCTTTTCCTGGCCAGGAGAAGCTGATGACTTTTTCTCTTCGCTCAGTCCCACAGCTGCCCAGTGGCTGGCCTCCTGTAAGCACAGAGCACCCCTTCACGTCTGCCCTCCCTGGCTTCTCGCGGGGTCAGCTGCCAGATGCGACTCCCCGGGGGCTCTGGGCCGCGTGGCCTGGGGTCTTGGGACCGTGGACACCCCCTGAGTCCCTCCACCCCCTCACCGCCCCTCCCCACCCCGCCAGCCCGAGGAATGCGAAGTGTGAGCAAACCACGCTGCCGGCCCCACGCCTCCCAAGGGCACCTGGGGGTGATGCCAGCCCTGGGAAGGAGTCGCCAGTAAAGATCCGAGGTGCTAATAAGGACGTGTCAATCCATTAACTTCACCCGAAGGGAAGAAAAAAATTTTCAATTACTGGTAACGGGAAACAAAATAGTGGGAAATCACGAATGACAATCTTTTTAAGACAGCCCTGGGGCCGCTTTCAGCTGACCCTGTGCATTAACCTGGCGGGGGAAAAATTTTACTCAGCTGCTCCCTCCTGTGTCCTTAATAGCATAAAATAAAAAGATTTTAGATAAGATTTCATTCTGTGAATCAATTGGCAAACCACACTAGGCTTCACAGGGCATTCTGGTCTCAGTCTAATGGAAATTATTCTTTTTTTAAAAAGAGAATATCAATAGCAAATTGGATCCTATCGCAGAAAGTATATACAAAGGATTTTATTTCAAGAGGTAATCTCTGGCTTCTTCTTCGGAGCTTTGCTCAACCTGGTACCTGCCAGCTTCCCAAGCAAAGCAGGGGGGTGGGGTGGGGGTGGGGGAAATTCGGGGAGAGAACAAAATCCAAAGCCTCGGGGCGCCTGGGTGGCGCAGTCGGTTGAGCGTCCGACTTCAGCCGGGTCACGATCTCGCGAGATCTCGCGTGATCTCGCGTGAGTTCAAGCCCCGCGTCGGGCTCTGGGCTGATGGCTCGGAGCCTGGAGCCTGTTTCCGATTCTGTGTCTCCCTCTCTCTCTGCCCCTCTCCCGTTCATGCTCTGTCTCTCTCTCTGCCCAAAAAAAAAAAAAAGTTGAAAAAAAATTAAAAAAAAAAAATCCAAAGCCTCGCTGTGACAGCACGGACAGAAAGTTGTCGGCCTTCACTGCTTTCCCACTTTGGTCTTTGATCTGTTCTCCAAACAGACCAGGTGCACCCCTGGCCCTTTGCACTTGCAATTACCTCCGTCTGCGATGTTTTCTCCTCTCGCCCTCCCTTGGCTCCCTCCTCAGCCTTCAGTTTCAAAAATCAGTTGTTTAGGAAAGCCCGGCTTAGCCACAACCCTTCCCCATTATCACTCTGAGACACATGACGACTGGATGTTGTGATTGGATGTTGTGTTGGATGTCTGGATTAATTACATTTAATTTCTTCCTTTTACTTTTTTATTTTGTTTTATTTTGGAGAGAGAGAGAGAGTGCAAGCTGGGGAGAGGGACAAGGGAAAGAGAGAGAGATAGAGAGAGAGAGATTGAGAATCCCAAGCAGGCTCCACTCCCAGCACAGAGCCCGGTGCCGGGCTCGATCCCATGACCCTGGGATCATGACCTGAGCGGAAATCAAGGGTCGGACGCTCAAGGCTGACCAGCTCAGCCACCCAGGCGTCCCCATGCAAATGTATTTCACCTTTCTGCTACTTCTGCAGAGACGGGGGCACATAAATGTATTAGTTGATTTCGATCTCAACTTTAGCAGTGGCCACTTGTTTGAGTCAGGAATTTTTTCTCCCCGGAGGCGGGGGTGGGGGGGGGACCCCTATCAGGTAATCAGACCCCGCAGGCAGCGGCTTCACCAGCTTGCCGTTTGGTCCACACCGGAGGCTTTGCTAACGCGTGATGAAAGGGAGACAGAAGTGGGCTGTCGGTGAAAGTCATGGCTGAGGCGGAGCACGGGCTGTTAGAAAGGCGCTCCCCTCGGCCACCTCAGCGCTGATCAGGATAAGGGGAGGGGAGACGACATCTAGTCCGTGCTAGACCCTCCTGCCCTTGCAGAGGGTTCTGGTGGACAGAGCTGATCTGGGGGATTGCACGCTCAAACCCTAGGTTTGATGCCTACACGGCCTCTGCCCTGACCCCCCACGGATGCTGAACAAACCCTGCTGCGAGAATACCGTGGCCGTTGCCCCACGGAGCCTTTTCTGCAAAGCACTGTCCGAGCCTCCAGAAGGACAGGGACGTGGAAATCCGCCGGGTTTCCGGGCAGGCTTGTCAGGCTGTTTTCTGCTGCCTGTTAATAAAGGTCTATTTGTGCAAGCTGGATGTGGTCTGAGCCTTGACTCCTTCAAAACCTGGATGCCCAGCGGCTCCATTTATTCTCGTATTCATTCAGCAGAGATTTATTGAGCACCTACTGTGTGCCAGACACCCTTCTGGCTGCTGGGGACACAGCAGAGGCAATACAGGTAAGCCCTCGTGTTCGCGAAGATTACATTTTTGGTACAGTGGGGATGGGAAAGAAAACAGAGACATAAACACGATCTTCTCCTCGAGCGGCGACCATTGCGAAGACAGCCGGGCGGCAGAGGGGGACCTCAGAGGGCGGGGCTCCAGAGAAGGATTCACCCTCAGTACCCGCCACACTCAGATGTCCACGCTGGAAGGGAAATCAAAGTTCCTTCTCCTTGGCTTTGCCGTTAACTTGCTGTGCGAGCTCTGCAAGATGGTCGGGGCCCCCCTCAGGTTTTCCCTCAGTTTCCGCATCCGTAGAGGGAAGGCGTCAGGCCTGCTGATTTTCAAGCTGCGGGCTGTGACCCTTTAAATGGGCCATGCAATCAAGCTGGTGGGTGATGGCCACGCTTGGGAAAAAATAAAAAAGCGAAACAGACAAACCAGGAAGAGCAGAGGGCTCCACATGGAGGGTGAGTACCGTTCCCTGTAACGTGTGTGTGTCGGGGGGGGGGGGGTGTCTGTGCGTGTCCCCATGCACACGCCGGCCAACATGGCCGCCACGTCAATCGTCGTTCTTGTCGCGCAGCGCTGTCAAAGACCTGGAAAGCCCGGTGGCGGGCCACCGCTCTGGGCATTCCAGGTGTGGCGCTAGGAATCTGGAGTCCTTTGCCCGCGGGACCAGACGCTTTAACAGCAATGCTCAGGAGCAGAGTGGAAATGGAACCGGGGAGCGTGTTCTGGGCAGACATCGCCTACGTTTTTATTACTCCCAATATGCAAAACTCACATTAAGGCCACGTTTAAAACCCCGTAATATCGCAGGGACGCTTGGTATTTCCTGGGGATCTGTTCCTACAACTTCCATCCCCCACCGTCTGAAACCTGGGAAACCATCTCGGGAGTGCAACCCCTCAGCAGCCCCCCTCCCCCTCTCTCGCTCTGCGGCTTCTCATCGCTCTAATTCATTCATTCATTCATTCATTCGCTCGCTCGCTCGCTCGCTCACATGCTCATTCATTGCATCACTGAGCACCACGGCGTGCGGGGCCAGACAGAGATCTCGTTCTCATGGAGTCACAGTCCGTTGGGGGGGCTGTGGCCAGTGAGGGCGAGATGGGCAATCCACAAGACACACACCAAGGACAGCTCTCGGGTGTGATGGGAGCTGTGGAGGCGATCGACAAGGTGGGGGCGGACAGCCAGAATGCCAGAGGGGGAGGGGAGCTCTGCATTGACCTCGGCTGCCCTCCTGCCCAGCCTGGACCCACAGTGAGTCATTCTCAAGACCGAACCCAAGGGCCCCGATCCCTGTCTATCCCGTGACCTTAACTTGTTAACCCTCTCAACAACCGTGGCAGGAGGCACCTCTTCTCTATCCCCATTTTCCAGGTGTAGAAACTGAGGCTCAGAGAGGCTGGTTGACTTGCCCAAGATCACCCAGCTCGTATAATGGCTTAACTGGGGTTTTAGGCAAACCCCGTGTGATTTAGGAGCCAGCGGATTGGGTTTCAGCTGGAACCTCACCGCGATTCGCCAACTCCCAAGACTCCTCTTGTTTCTGAATCCCTGCTGCTGCTGGGTTGATCTCCTTTGCCTGTCCTGACTGATCCGTTGGGGCTGCTGGGAACTCGCTGCCAACAGGAAATCTGAGGCTGCACCCGACTGCAGCCTTCATTCATTCAACAAAGACATATTAAGTCTCTACCGCCTGCCAGACCCCGTTTTAAGCCTGTGGCATTCCTTGGCAAGCGAAACCGCTCTCGGATATTCCAATGAGAAGAGACAATAAGTGAAAGAAAGAAACGGGGAAATCATAAACTATGCCAGAAGGTGAGAAGTGAAGTAAGCATGGAAAGGAGAATGGTTGCAGGTTAAATGGAACGGTTAAACCCAATTCTTCCCGTGGCCGGCTCCTCCTCATCCATTCAATCTCAACTTAAAGGTCACCTCCTCTAGGAAGCCTTCCCCGACTGCCTAAGGGTCTCTGTACGGTGCGGTCATGGAGACCCATCGTTCCCTGCTCTGTGCCGACCTGTATTTTACAAATGTTGCCGCAACGACTAGTCGCTACTTTTGCAATCTGAAAGAGCGAACGAATAGCAATTTTTCAAAGTGAAATGCAAAGGATTCCTGGCACCGAGGTCTTCCTCTTCCTCGTTCAGCACCTTGCTCTTCACCCCCACCGTGGAAGTCAAAAAGCAGAATGTCTGGGCTGGCGAGCTCCTGGCTGCGGGGAGGCAACGGGTGAGCAGGGGACCTTCCTTCTCCAGGGACCCAGAGGCACCCCTTGTGGTCCCTCACGTCCCATCCCTCACCAAGCCCCAGGGATCTTCCTCCAAGGCACACCCTAAATCTGATCACCTCTCTGTCCACTGCTCCCACCTGGCCTGGGCCAAGGTCACGTTTTGTCGGAGGACTGCACCGGCCCCCCAGTTTTCTCCTGCAGCTCCCTCGCCCCAAGAGAGTGTGATGAGCACATCCCCACTGCAGCTGCCCACAGGCTGGCCGTTCACACTCTCCCCCCCCTTCTCTGGCCTCCAGCCGGGTGCCTCCTGCCCGGCCTATTTCTTCTTCAAACATGCCAGGCGTGTTCCTGGTGAAAGCGATGAAGTTTTGGGGTGGGGTGGTCCAGAGCCAACAGCCAAGGAAGAATTCTTAAAGACATCTTTGGTCCAAAAAGGTGATGTAATTAAAGCATGGAGACAGGACCCATGGGTCGGAAGGCTGCACTGGGGTGGTGATGGGTAACTGATTATATACCCTCGGGTTGGGAGGGGTTAGGGATAGAGGAAGTCTCGAAGGTATTTGGGAAGCCAGGCTTCCAGGACCTTGAGGGGCTGGCTATGTTAGAAAACGCCTTTTATTACCGTTTGGTAAAACCTCACTCGTGAGACCCTTCAGATGTCTATCAGGGCGCCAGAAGCTTCGCGTATGATTGCCTGCGTATATCTTGGAGGAGTTGAGATAAAAAAAGTTTCCAAAGGAATTTTTATATGTTAGAGTAGACTTACAGGTTCCTGGGCGGGGGGTCAGCATAATGTTAAGCCAAGATTCCCTTTTGCCCCCAGCAAAGTGTCATCATGGAGGCAGCTGAGGTCCTAGGGGGAGATCCCTGTGCCGGTTTCCAGGACTTGTCAATGGGCCGTAGGCAGTAAGGGAATTTAATTTTTCATTTGCCTTGGTTTCCCACATCACCGTGGCAAACATAAACCCCTTTCCTTTGTTCTTGGGGAGCCAGGAGTGTCCGAGGAATATCTCACATATCTCACGGAATGGGGGGGGGGGGGGGTCCTGTAAGCCTGTACCTTGCCCGCAACTGCCCCACTGCTCCCTCATCAAAAGCACCCACCGGCAGCTCCTTCTTCCCCAGGCTGACTCCTTGTCATCATCCAGGTCCTTCAGGCGTCCCCTCCTCTGAAAGCCTCCCTGCGGCCACCACCCAGGAGCTCCCCTACACATCGCCCCGGGGTTTCCCTCCCATGGGTCGCCCCAGATCTGAAATGACCCTGGGTATTGTCTGTCTCCCCAGCTTCTTAAGGTCCCCGCCCACGGAGTCTGGTACACGTGGCTGCAGACACCCCCGCTCCACGGCCATCACTCAGCGGCTCCGGGTGATTTGAAGAGCCGGTTAGACGAAGCAAAAGTCTTTTGACAGGACCTTCTTGTGAAAACCCGGGCTACGAGATCACACGTCTGGGATGAGTGGAAAACCATTTCCTATGGTGGAAAACTAACAAAACAGAAAGCGTCAACACCTTTGCCTCGGAAAAAGACAGGGAGGAAACGCTCACTGTTTAAATTTTTAGCTGTCCGCGGAGGCGAAAACGTGGGCAATGTCGATTTCTTTGTTCTGCTTTTTTGTATTTTCCGCATTTTCTTTGAGGCACGCCTCTTTCCTCTCCAGCGAGAGGTGGATGGAAAGGCGGCGGAGGAACTCTCGCGCCCTCTGCTGCTCACTGTCTGGTACTGCAGGGGAGCTCCCCGGATCGGCCGCAAGAGGAGCTTGTGGGGGGTGAGAGGCTCCCCCATTCCCCTGGGAATCTTTCCAAAGCCCCCTGCCTTCATCCTCTGCGGAAAGCCCCCAGAACTCCACCACCAACGCCTCCCGGGCCCCTTATCCCCCCCCCCCCCGGCTCTGAATGAGCCCCTCCCTCCCAGCACCCTCACCTTCCACGCCCGCCCGTGAACTCTAACAGCAGGAGGCACAGGAGGACAGCAGGACCAGGCTTTCTGGGTTGAAATAGCCTTGCCCTTTCATGCCTGTGTGTCCCTGGACATGCACTTAGCTGTTGTGGACCCCGGTATCCTCGTCTCACACAACGGGATTGTGAGAAACCAGGGTTTTTGAGCCTCAGCACTACTGACATTCTAGGCCAGACACCTCCTCGTTGCGGGGGGCCGTCCCGTGCGCTGCAGGAAGGTTGGCGGCATCCCCGGCCTCACCCCTAGATGCCAGCAGCACCTGCCCCCTAGTCATGACAACCCAAAGGGTCTCCAGGTATAGCCAGTTGTCCCCTCGAGGGCACGGCCCCCCCCCCCCACCATGGCCCTCTGGGTTTCTATGATCGCACCCCCACACCTCGCCGCAGGTTCCTGCTGGTGGGATGTGCTCGGAAAGTCATAACATGGATTACTGGAGAATAATGCAGGGATTATTTGCTCAGATCAGGAAAGCAGGAGGGAGGAAGAAGCACAGAGAGAGACGGAAAGGAGGCCTACGACTCCCTTGCGCCTGCCTGCGTCCCCACCGCAGCCGGCTGCTGCCCCACGCGACGTTAGCTCACATTCCTGGCCCCCACACATGTCCCCCCGGCTCTGCCTGAACAGGCCCCAGGCCCCCTCCACGCTGGGCCTGTTGTGCTTGGCGTTGTCTGCGGGCCTCCTCTGCAGCTAGGAGAGGGGAGCGTTTTCAGTTAACCTAGAAAAACAATAGCAGGAAGGGGAGGGGTCGTTGTGAAAAGGCAAAGGTAGTGAAAAGACTTTGCAAACAGGTCCCCCTGGGGGTGGGTGAGGTGAGGGAGGCCAAGCAGCGGCCAAACTGGGAGGAACCGCGACAGACGACGGGGGGGGGGGGGGGATGGCATCGGTGGCCCCCTCAAAGGGACGGGGCCAGCCAGGAAAACAGACGCGCTCCCCTCCTCAGCCTGGGGACCTTCCAGCGTGGAGGCAAGGAAAACACAGTGGGACCCAAGGCTCCTGGGCTCCTCCTCGGCTGGAGCAGAGAGAGCCACAAGGTTGGCCCAGGATGTGCTTGCAGGTTTGGGGGTCCTGCGAGGCGTGGGGGGATTCTTACCTCCGGTTCCTGAGGAGGGGAGACCTTTCTATCCCCCAAGCCTGGAGCTCAGGCAGCCAGAGATCAGAACAGAGGAGGTGGGTGAGCCGGGGACCTTGTCCGGTGGAGCTGGGGACGCTGCCCCTGGGGAGGTGGCCCCTGATGTCAACAATGACCTTCAGGTCCTGAGTGCATTCAAGGGGAGGCCTGTGGCCAGTGCTTTCCAAACTTTGTCCCACTCGATCCCGAGAACCGCCCGGTGTGACAGCATCCGGTTCAGCCATTGGTTCATTCAGCAGATACGCCCTGAGCGCCTGCTTGGCCAGATACAACGGTGAGAGCATAACAGGTGTGGGGTTGCCGAGTGGCTGTGGGTCCCCCGCGGTGCCGGCAGGGATGGGAGATGTCACTCTGGACAACAGTCTTCGGTCTCTCCCAGGGTTAGACCCCACCTACCCTACGACCCGGCGATCCCGCTGCTGGGTGTTTAACCTAGAGACACGACCGCCCCGTGTTCATGCAAAAACCTGTCCGTGAACGCGTCGACAAGCTTATTTGCGATCACCCCAAACGGGAACCGGCCCAGATGCCCTCACCTGGGGGAGCGACGAAGAAGCCCGGGTACACCATAGCCCGAAGTTCAGCAACACGACAGGGATAGACCACCGAGGAAAGGAACAACACGGATGAGTCTCAAAAGCACGATGCCGAGTGGCAGCAGCCAGTTTCAAAAGGCCATTGACTGTACGACTCGTTCCTGTGACATTCTAGAATAGGCAAGACTTGAGGGGCAGAGGACAGATCGGTGACTTCCAGTGGGTGGGGTGGAAGGAGGGGTTGGCAAAGGGCAGATCTTTCTGGAGGTGATGCACGGCTCTGCAGCCTGATCGTGGTGGCGACTATACGACTCTATGTACGTATCAAAACTCGGAGGATTGTACCACAAAAGGAGCGGATTTTACTATATGTCCAGGTAAACAGGACAGCAGGTTCAGACCCTGCTGTCATAGAGACTGCCTTTTTTTTTTTTTAATTTTTTTTTCAACGTTTTTTATTTATTTTTGGGACAGAGAGAGACAGAGCATGAACGGGGGAGGGGCAGAGAGAGAGGGAGACACAGAATCGGAAACAGGCTCCAGGCTCCGAGCCATCAGCCCAGAGCCTGACGCGGGGCTCGAACTCACGGACCGCGAGATCGTGACCTGGCTGAAGTCAGACGCTTAACCGACTGCGCCACCCAGGCGCCCCAGAGACTGCCTTTTAATAGTCGGTTGAGCATCTGACTTTGGCTGAGGTCATGATCTTGCGGTCCGTGAGTTTGAGCCCTGCGTCGGGCTCTGTGCTGACAGCTCGGAGCCTGGAGCCTGCCTCTGATTCTGTGTCTCCCTCTCTCTCTGCCCCTCCCCCACTCCTGCTCTGTCTCTCTCCCTGTCAAAAATAAACAAAACATTAAAAAAAATAGTGACAGAGGGAAATAAACAAATAGGCACACAAATATGCACCTAATGGACCAGGATATGGAGCAGCCAGGGGTAATGTTGGGGGAGCAGAAGTTAGGGGGGGGGTCGGTTATTAGGTGAGCAATCAGGGCGGGCTTCACTGAGGAGGTGACCTTTGGGCAGAAGCCAGGAGGAAGTGAGGGAGGGAGCTAGGCGACTATCTGGAGAAGACTGTTCCAGGCAGAAGGCAGGAAGAAGAGCAAGAAGGCCAGTGTGGCTGGAACAGAGTACGTGTAGTGTAGGGTGAGCTGAGATCAGATCTCCAGGAGCCTTGAAGGCCGCTGCGGGATTTCAGCTCTTACTCTGACTGAGGGGGGGAGCCACGGGGGATCCTGAGCAGAGTAGGGACACGATGGTTCTTTGTTCTACCGAGATCTCTCCGGCTGTGTGTGACGCACAGAGTATCAGGAGTGATGATGGAGGCAGGGACCAGCGGGGAGGTGGCCACCACGGTCTCGGAGGGAACTGACGCGAGCCTGGACCGGGGCGACAGCAGTAGAGGGGGTGGGAAGTGGTCCGATTCTGGGGGCACCTTCAAAGCAGAACCAACAGATCTTTCCGACGGACTGGGGGTGAGGTGTGAGAGGACGGGAGCCCACAAAGCTGATTCAAGTACTTGGGGCTGAACTTCTGGAAGAACGGCGCTGCCACATACCGAGGTGGGGGCGGGGTCCTGTGGAGAAGCAGGTTTGAGGGGAAAGCTGGGAGTTCTTTTATCAGATGAGGAAGTCGTGCAAAGAGACCGACTCACTGGCCCGAGGTCACACGGCCAGCACGGGACTGGGGCGAGACTTGAAACGCATCTGCCTGACTCCTGAGCTTTACTCCGCCGGCAGGCGCCTCTTCCAGCCAAACACAGCTGAGGCAAGGGTGGCACAAAGTGAGGTTCTCTGAGCTCGTTAGAAATGCAAATTCTTGCATTCTGCCCAAGAAGGCATTGGGCATTGCCTCATTCTGTTCCTAAGGAGCTTTGTGTCATCAGATGCGCTTTCGGCTGTGAGTAACGTATCATCCCCAAGATGTTTGAGCTAGAAGTTTTCTAGAAAGCGTACCATATAACAAGAAGTCCTGAATCAGATGGTCCCAGGGTTGGTGAATTCAACAGCTCCATTATGTCAGACATGAGGCTATAGGCCTCTGCAATTCTCCTGGTCTTTTCCTCATGGTCACAAGATGGCTGCTGCAGCTCCGGATAGTCTGACAATGTCCGAAGACAGGACAGACAGAAGAGAATTTTCTCAAGTGCCTTCCTTTGTCTTATCACACAGGAAAATCTCTCCCAGAAGCCTCCAGGAGACATGCACTCACTTCTCATTGGCCAGAACCAAGGCATACGCCCAATAGTGAACCAATTGCCAGCAAAAGGGAATGATTTAGATCAATTTCAACTCACCTCCCCGGGGACTGGGGGTAAATCATCTCTGCACTGAGCACACTGCCATCTGCTCTGTGCTGGGACAAAGTGGGAAGGGCAGAAAGGGAGGACAGCTGTCGGGCCGAGAAGCAATCTGTCTGCCACAGGCATCGGCAAAGGATTTTTTTGGTGTTATCTTTAAATAAGGTTCTACCCAAGTCACAGGGAAGCGCTGCCAGAATTGAGTGGATGGCAGAAGAAATCAGAGAAAATCATTAACCTTGGGTCCCCTGTCAGACCACATCAATTACTATTTTTAAACGAACCCCACCCTCTCTGTCTCTACCTAGTACTATTGGGGTGTGTGTGTGTGTGTGTGTGTGTGTGTGTGAAAGGCCTCAGTTTTAAAATCTGACCCTGTAAAAGCCACTTCCCTTTTGGTGACTCTGTTTGGGGCATTTTTTTCTTTCTGTGCCTCTCTCTTCTCCTTTCCAGTGTTTCACTACCGAGAGTACTAGCTCAGGCCTCTCTCGATCTCTGAGAGCCCCTGCTTAATCGTCACAGCAGCCCAGCAAGGTGGGTTTTATTATCCCTCGCGTAGATGAGGATGCTAAGGTCCGGGGGTAGGAGGACCTCCCGACGGCAGCTCCCCCTTCATAGCTCTCCTCTCCATGTCCTGCGGACGATGGGCTGTCCCCCTGATTCCCAGCAGGGAACCACTCAGGAAAGGAGCCCTGGCATTTCATTAAGGCCGGCCCGCCGGACCAAAAAGGAGCCAAGAATCACTCTCGTCCTAGGAGGCTCCCAGGATTTTCTCCCCCACCCCTGCGCTCCCGGCATTCTAGCCTTCGGTGACTGCTGCTATGAAACCCTTCAGCAGATGCCTGGCGCGCCCTCGTGTGTCTCTGCGGTGTAATGACATGCAGCGTTTTCTTTTAAAAAACGGTGACGGTAATAATAAAGAATGGCTGATGCGCCAAGCAATGTAGTAAGACATTTAAACACCACCTCGGTTTTTAGATAAAGTTTTTCTTTGGGATAAGTTATATATGACTATGCTAAAAAGAAAAGAAGTCACACAGCACACAAAGGTAGGCCGTGAAAAGCGATCTTCCCTCTTCCCCCGTCTCCCGTGGTGAGAAAGATGCCTCTCGGTGTTGGGCAGTGCACACCCTGCCCAACCTTGTGATGCGGCCCTGATAGGAGTCTATGTGCAAATGTGTCTGCGGGGTAGATTCTTGGACACAGAATTGCATGTGCACGCGGTCCTCTCCAGGGGACAATCCGCACGGCTTGAGTCATAGCACTGGCATTGGTTGCTGAGGCAGACGTTTTCCTCATTATCTCCTTCGCTCGGTAAACTATGATCGAGCACCTCCTGGATGCGAGGCATTGTGTTAAGCCGCGTGAGAGACTCCAGGGTAAATCAGACTCACTGGACCTCAAAGGCATGATTTCACGGCTCCCTAGGAGGAAGAGGGACTGCTGCCCACCCTGCCTTGACACGTCTTGCCAACCTCCTGGGGGTGGTACAGCCTGGGCCCTGCTGCTCCAGGAGCTCGTTCCCGGGATATGATCCAATAAGCAAACAGGCTTTGGCTGGCAAACGTGGGCACCTCTCAGAGCAGTTGGTGCAGCCTGACGGGAAAACAAGGGCTTTGAGTCCCGGCTCCGACATCCCAGCGTGGTCTCCTGTCTTGGCCGAAGTCCGAATTTCCTTACCTATAACATCTGAATGATAACAGTTTGCTCGGGGTGTCGGGGAAACTGAGGTGCTTCAGAGATATTTGCTGACTGGATACACTGATGAAACTCTTGATGGGAGTTAAGCGAAGGAGATATTTCATTCCATTTATTTATTTTTAAGTTTATTTGTTTATTCTGAGCGAGAGAGCACGCGAGAGTGCAAGCGGGGAAGGGGCAGATAGAGAGAGAGAGAGAGAGAGAGAGGATCCAAAGCAGGCAGGCTGCGGGTCGTTAGCACAGAGCCTGATGTGGGGCTTGAACTCAGGAACAAACAGTGAGATCAGGACCTGAGCCGAAGTCAACAGCTTCCCCGACTGAGCCACCAAGGCGCCCCCATCAGGCATTTCAGACTCAGCATGTTTCCGATGAGATGTTTAATCATTTTTCCTCCTGGGGTGCGATTCTTCCTCTTTCTGTATCAGCCAGGTCCCCTGATTGCAAGTGAAAGAAAAGGAGAACACGAACTGGCTTAAATGAGCACAAAGAAATTCACTGGCTGACGCCTAAAATGCTCTTGACGTTCACTCTGCCGGCCGTCTTGGCCTCATTCTCGACCAGGCTCTCCTTGCTGGGAGCAAGGAGACAAGACCCGGCCCCGGGCCACAGCCCTCAGCCATCCAATAAGAAAGGCAGTCTCAGGAGACTTAAAAGTCATTTCCAGGGTGCAGTACCTTGGCTCTGATTGGCTTAGCCTTGGCCACGCCCCCGTTCTTGAGCCAATCGCTGTAGTCAGGGGGGTAGGGGTTGCCATGGCCTCATTGGCCAGGCAAGGGAGAGGGGTCCCCAGCGAGAACAGGAGGGTGAAAGGAAGTGGGCGGTGTCCCAGCCACCCGCGCTCCCTTCTGAGACTCCAGCCTTGGCCCGGTCTTTGGGCTCCGCCTTGTATGAGTGGTGTTGTCACAAAGGGACAAGAGAATGAGAAGAAGATGCGGCTGTTTTCCATACTGGAGTTGACACAGGCTGGAGATGACAGCTGTGAACAGACGTCGAAAGAAATGAAAGCCATGGGCTGTGAGAAGGGGACTCTTCCTGCCTTCAGTCTGGCGGAAACCCCAGAGGTCAGGAGTAACCCGATGGGTAACAGGTGCCCTCCCCTCCACCTGCGCAGGAATTGCAAGGGGGGGGGGGGTTGGAAATCGGCTTTGAGACCCTTAGCTCAGGGCCTACCTCGAGGAGGTTGGAGAAGCTGAAAGAGAGGACGGAGTTGGGGACACACTGCGGTGCACCTCCAGTCTCCTGAACTGCCAGACCCGGGCCTAGAAAAGTCTAGGAGACTGAGACTGTGGTCGCTCAGCCCCTGCAAGGTGATGGATTACCGCCAGTGGCAACCGGAAGTAGCTCCAGAGTGGGCCAAAGGGGTGAGTTTCTTCCACCCAGCGGTTCTGAGTCCCACGGAAGCAGCTGGGCTGGGGTCCCTTGGGATTCCCAGCGAGAGGCCTGCCTGGAAATGGGAAGGATTCCAGCGAAGGGAAGGCGCTGGACCCCAGGATGCCAAGGGTCTGCGGGCCAAATGGAAAGTGGCCAGCCAGAGGAGACACGTCCCCTGCCTTTAAGGAAGCTCATTCAGAGGTTCCCAGTGGGTGGAGCTCCCAGGAACCACACACACACACACACACACACACACCCCAATGACAGAAGGAATCCACTACAAACACCACGGAGCCCAGAAAACACGATGCCGCATCCTAACAGCGCCAGTCACGTGAGGCCTTCGTGTCCCTTAGCCTCCTCGCGGTCAGGTGGGGAGGAGAAGAAGTAAGAGTGGGGTAGGGGACAGGTGTCACACGAATGAAATTCAGAACTTGGATGTGAGGTGGCATGTTAATTGCTGGGTCTCGATGGCTGTTACACTTGGAAGTGACTAGAAGACGTGACTGTTCTCGTCATCACACTGCTATCTGTCATGACCTAGAAGTGAGCGGGAAAGTCACGGGAACTGCCCAGCGCATCATGTGCGTGGGCGGGCAGGGGTGGGGGGGGGGGGGGAAGGAGGGCTGCCGATGCACCTGCGACTGCCCCGAGGGCAAGCTCCAAGGTGCAGTGATGACGGGTGGTGGCAGCTCCTGTCTCCCCACCTTGTCCCAGGAATCGGGCTTCCAGTCGGCACAGAAGGGCCTGGGAGCCTGGAAATCTCAGGTGTGGACATGGGGGGCCCTTGTGATTGTCTTCAAAAATTAACCCACGGTGGAATCAGAGAAGTCAGACTGGCCATTGGTGCTAGGGTGTCAGAAAGCCGTAAGTGCTGTTCAGATCGGAGGATGTTGGCGAAGAGGGGAGCGTATTTGGAGCAAAACTGTTACATCTCCTGCCAAGAGCTACCTGGTCTGGTTTCCACCGTCGAGGACCTGGTGGGAACTTCGTTTGTGCCCAGCACTGTGCGGGTACATTTCAGGCGGAAGGCAGTGAACTCTGGCTTCCGAATGCAGTGTCACTGCAAATTCTCACCTCTTGAGTTGTCATCTGATTGAGAGACGGCCTCAGAGAGAGCTTTTTGGTTCATATCTCAGAAACCACCGCCCCAGCCTGTCAAACCCAGAGATTTAGGATGGCATCGGACCCCAAATCTGGAAAAACTTAGCAGCCTCACAGTGCCAAATCCAGAGGCGAAATATGCACACCAAGAAACCAGAAAAGCATGGAATGATGGGGAGAGAGGAGGAATATGAAAACACTCTGTTTCCACTGACAGAATCAGTCTTTGCCAGGAAAACTGGAATGTTGACTTGGTTCACACATAATTCAATTTTCTACACACTCAGAAGGAGAGAAAAAGCCAGATGCTGGGAGAAAGTGCTGATGCAGTTTTTGACATTGGCAAAGGCAATGTGTATATGAACTCAGCCTCGTGTGCAATACTCAACAATCTAAAATGGCAAGTGTCACAACGTTTTATACCCAGCGTGGTCTCAACGATGTGGAAATGTCCACCTATCCAGATGTCCGTCTTTGTTTCTAACTAGCTTGATTTATCACAGTAGACAAACGATTAGGTGAATATGTACCAAGGTGCTGGTAGCAGCTGGCAGGGCACGGGCAGTTGTTATCCTTGAGCTTTATATTTGTCAGTGTTTTTCAATTTTTCTAAAGTAAAAAAATGTATTTTTAAGTGACTTTTAAAACCTAATTGGTGCCTTCATTATGTGAACAAGGCGCATGTACCTGACTTCATGTATAAACCCTCTCCTAGGGAACAAGGTTCTAAACGAGCTACTCTCCTTTCGCATCTTTTCAATGCCCCTAGGCCCCACTGATTTGAAATAACTGCTGTTAGAATTTTTTGTTTCTTTTTTTTTTTTAGTTTCTTACCATTAAATATTTACACCCGGAATGAAAAGCCCAGAGAGCCTACGGCAAACCAAGGACTCAAGCCACATGTAATGGGAGGGGCTGCTACTCTGCGCCACCTGGTGGCTGGATTCCAGAATGCAGGCCCAGCGTGGCCAGATCTTTTTAAGAGAAACGGTTAAATATGAAATACCCCAAATTTCAACACTTGGCACCTAACTTGAAAATTTTTAGAAGCAGTGTCTGGGCCACCCTGCATACAACGGAGGGACATATTTTACAGCATTGAGGCCTCTGCTTTAAGGAACAAATGTAGAGCGCTGTGTCTTAAATTATCAACCCTAAACAACGGCCAGGGACCAGAGAGAGAAGGAATTTTGTTCACATACGTTCCCTCCACTGCCCCTTCTTCCTTTCGCCTCCCTGCTTTTAGCCATTATATTTATTGCTTCTTCTACCAGTGGCCTTTATTACTTTGTACATTTGCCTTCCGTTTAAAAAGTTTTTATCAACTTTTTTCAGCCTATACGATGGAAGAGTGCATCCTCTGTGGTGCAGTTCCCCTCTCTTATGGATCTGAAACATTCTACACACTTTCATCCATTCACTCATTTAGTCATTCATTCAACAAATATTCACGGAGCGTCTACTCAAGTGCCACGCACTCTTCTGGGCACGGAATCTCCCGTGGTAAGCGTCACAATTGGCCCGCCCTTGTGGAACTCACATTCTAGCAGGGGATATGGTTAATACACGAACAAGTAAGTGAGAATTCAGGCACGTGGCATGTCGGACAGTAAAGCAGGGAAGCAGGAACATCGAGTATCAGTGTGTGTGCACGTGTACGTGTGTGTGTGTGTGTGTGTGTGTGTGTGTGTATGAGTGCGTAGCCAGGGAAGGCGTTCTTGAGAAGGCGACTTTTGAATCTCAGACACGGGGAAGCAAGGGGGTGGGCCATACGAGTACCCGCCTCGTGTCTGTTCCCACCGAAAGGCACAGAGAGGGCCAAGGACGGGAGGCTGAGCGTGTGGGATGTGTTGAGGCAGCAGTGAAAGCTGGAGCTGACTGAGCCAAGAGGAGATTGGGAGACGCTGAGGTCAGAGAGGAAAAGGGGGGCACTCCATGGGGGGCCCTCGGAGTCATGATAAGTGCTTCTCTGAGTGACGGGGGGAGTCGTGGGCACGTCAGATGGGAAGCGTGCCATGAACCGAGTTTCAGAATTTCAGGTTTTGAACGGATCCTTCTGGCTGCTGTGTGGACAGTCGATGAGGAGGTCAGAACGGGAGCGGTTGCAAGACTATAGGTGAAAGACGGTGGTGGAGGTGATGGTGATGGAGGGGACAAGGCGAAAGGGCAGGCTCTGCAGGGCCTGAAGGATTTGCTGGCAGACGGGATGTAGGAGGGAAGAGTCGTCAGGGATGCCTCCAAGGTCCTGATGTGAACCATTTGAAGGATGAGGTTGCCTTTTATCTCTCTTCCTAATCTAATTGGCTTCGTCTGTCACCAGAGATAAGAGGTTAGATGGATGTGCACCAAGATGCTCTTACTGGCTCTACTTGAGTGGCAGGGTGTGGGTGGGTTTTCGTTTTCTCCATATTTTTCAGGATTTCCTTTTCTTATTTTCTTTTGAGAGATAGATCATGAATGGGGGAGAGGGGCAGAGGGAGAGGGAGGGAGAATCTCAAGCAGGCTCTACTGCCTGGCACAGAGCCCAACCCTGAGAGTGTGACCTGAGCCAAAATCAAGAGCTGGCCGCTTAATTCACTGAGCCACCCAAGTGCACCCAAGGACTTTCTATTTTTGAAAGCAACACCTGTATCATTATTTTATTTTAGGGCTTTTGGGCATGGCAAGGGTATACTCAGTGAGTGAGGTAAAAACACTGCCTACCTGTTTGGACTCTGTATTAGTCAGTACTTGCTGCATAACAAACAATCCCAGAAATCTTACTGTTTCTTTTTTGCTTTCAGATGTTTGAGTTGGCTGGCCCAGCCTTGCTTCAGGCTGCAGGTCAGGTTCAGGTCTGTAACAGGTTTCTCACTCTGCAATCCGGGCTAAATGTGCTGGAACAAGCCCATTATGGGAATTCCTGGAGGAGAGAGAGGAAACACCCAATACTTCTCAATCCCTAGGCTGGGAACTGACACCCTGTGGCTTCAGCCCACCTCCTATTGGCCAGAGCAAGTCACATGACCAAGCCCAACCTCCGTGAGGGTGAGGCGGAAAAGCACGCGATGCTGAGAGTGGGCAGGGAGTGAATGTTTGCTGAACAATAACCGACTCTACCACAGCTTCCCTTTGACCTTATGGTTTGTAGTGAGTTTTGAGTTTCTTTTAAATTTTTATTACACATTTTAATAGGGTTATTTTTGAAATGTCTGACAACGCAGAGAAGCATAATTAACCATACTAAAATTCCCTCTTATTCTACTGCCTAGGGAGACAAACATGATTAATATTGTGCTCAATCTCCACGCAGAGTAGAAAATTTGTGTGCACCGCAGGGGCTGTGGATTCAGACGATAGTGGCCATTTGACGTTAGGTTTCCTTTGGCTTTTGGAAAGTCAAGGAGACAAATGCCCACTTTGTAGTCATTTTAGGCAGATTTAAAACTGTGTTTCACCAGTGGTTCTGTAACTGGGTAGGTATCTATCCATCTAATCAATAAAGCACACAACACATGTTACTTACCTTCTACGTGTAAATTGGGGGCTTAAAAAAGCTCTCTGTTACTTTAGATATTAACACTGTATTGATCAGCTTAAAAATAGATGCCATATTTATAACTGCGTGAGTAGCAATGTGGCAGTGAGAGCTTTGGGGACCATATCTCAGTAACCACCAGTCCAGGGTGTCAAGTCAGGAGGGCTGGGATGGCTTTGTGCCCCGAGTCTGGAAGTTTGTACAAAGTGCCCAATCCAGTGGGAAACTCACATACACACAGCTTGTGGAAGGTATTGCCTTTATGTGCGCTATTGTTATGTGCAAAATTGTTAAAGATTCTCAAATGTTGTAACAAAGAGACTCACATGAATGTAACTTTTTGTACAATATTTCGGTGTGCCTCCCTTCGTAACACTAAATAAAATAATTCTTAAGAACTAAATTTGATTAAAGTTGTTTTGTTTAGAATGTGAAGTTTTCAACATAATAACCTACTTGGGAACGTTTCACTTCTTGTGAGGATCAATTAAAAGCAAAATGTCAGCTCTTCCACTTCAAAATTTCACGAGGGGGAAAACCTCCGCAACCACGTTCCAAACCATCCATGATAATTCTTTTGTATCCTGGACGGGACCCAGCATGTGACGGTCTGGAAACACTTTCAAAGCATCGCTCTGTGAAAGTCGTGTGTCTCGTGTCGAAATCCCAGCCTCCTCCTCCGCCGCTTGGAAAAGTATTTGTGCTGGAGAGCAACACGAACAGTTACGGAAACTGAGTCTGGCCCTCGGTCAGAGCGGGAGCTGGGGGTGCCCTTGGGTGTGGGGCAGGAAGCCCTGCCCACTTCCGAGGGGAAAATTTTGGAGGATCCCCACTCCGTGTGGGTGCCCAGACCTTCTCCCATCTGGCATTTCTGTTTGTCCAGCAAACCTCTGAGGTAGGGCCTTGTATCACCTCCATTTTACGGATGTGGAAACTGAGGCTCACGGAGGCAAAAATCACTTGCCCAAGGTCACAAAACTGGCAAGGAGCTGAGGCAGAACCCCAAACCCGGGTCTCCGGCCTCACACGTTGTACAGTTTCTGGCCCCCCCCTTCTTGACCGGGGCACCCCCATCCCTCCCACCCGCAACTCCTTTAGATCAGCTTTGTGCCAGGGAAGCCCGTGCTCCTTGATCAAATAATAACCAAGGCGGTAAACAAAACCTATGGTGAACCCCAGGGCAGGGTCACCCCCTGGGGATCACCTGCCTGTGCAGCAAACTGCCCGGTTCAGCAGTGATCCCCCCATCCGTGGGGGTGTTCAAGCAGAGCTAGACACACACACAGCAGGCATGTCGCAGGGAGAAGTGTGCTAAGTGGTAGCCAGCATCCAGTCCCTTTCTCACTCCAGGAGGACCTTGATTTTCCTTTGAGGTGTTCACCTCGTCCCCTCTCAGCCACGGGGTTTGCGGCCATTAACTCCTTGACGGGGTTGAGCAGCGTCCCCTCAAAATTCACGTCCACCCAGAACCTGTGAATGTGACTTGATCTGGAAAGAGGTCTTTGCTGGGGCACCTGGGCTCAAGCGGTTGAGTGTCTGACTCTCGATTTCAGCTCAGGTCATGATCCCGGGGTCTTGGGATCAAGCCCTGCGTTGGGCTTCATGCTGAGCGTGGAGCCTGCTTGGGATTCTCTCTTCTCTCTCTCTCTCTCTCAAAATAAAATAACCTTTAAAAAAAAGAGAGAGAGAGACAGAGAAGCAGGTCTTTACTGACATAAGGCAAGATGAGGTGCTGCATTTAGGTGGAGTCTCGACGCATTGAGAACGTCCTTCCTTCTGAGAAGAGGGAAATTTAAAACAGGGACATAGTGGGAGGGAGGCAGGGATGGGAAGGACGCAGCTACAAACCCAGGAACGCCAAGGTTCGGGGGCAACGAGCAGAAGCTGGAAGAGGCGAGGAAGGATTGTTCCCGAGACCCTTCGGGGGGAATTCGGTCCTGCTGACACTTGATTCCAGACTTCCGGCCTCCACAAATTTCTGTCGTTTGAAGCCACCCAGTTTGCGGTGCTTTATGAAGGCAGCCCTGGGACATTAATACAGCCCTCACCGCCACCTCCTGCTGATGCAAGCTGATTTGCAGCCCCCTTCTCCCTGCCCTCCAGGACTGGCTCAGAAATGGACGATTGACCCAATCGGAGCCAACCAGATGCTGGAAGGTGTTTGCTAACGTTCCCAGAGCACATGAACCTGGAAGGATGTAGCCAGAGTCGCTGCCGGAAGAAGAGCCTCTGGCCGAGCCCACCGGTGACCTTCCGAGCACAGATTCCCTTGTCACTCGCGCCTGGTCAGTTTCGGCTTCTGTGTAAGAGCTTTCCAGCCGCTGCAGGGAGTTAGCAAGCGTTGAATGGGGATGTGGCCCAAACAGCCCCAACGAACTGGCTTGTTATTTTCCCTTTTCTTGACCATCTCCTTTAAATTTTTTTGTAATGTTTATTTATTTTTGAGACAGAGAGAGACAGAGCATGAGCAGGGAGGGGCAGAGAGAGAGGGCGACACAGAATCGGAAACAGGCTCCAGGCTCCGAGCCATCCGCCCAGAGCCCGACGCGGGGCTCGAACTCACGGACCGCGAGATCGTGACCTGAGCCGAAGTCGGACGCTCAACCGACTGAGCCACCCAGGCGCCCCCTGACCATCTCTTTTAATGAGCCTAGAAATGAATTCTGGATTCTTCTGGCCATTCCCCAACGCTACTCCTAAAGAGGGCAAATAATTGACGAGGCAATGTCACAAACATGGATTCAAGACTTACCCACTAGTCCTAGCTCACCCTGGCCTCAGGAATAAGGGCTGGGGGGCGGAGATGGAGGGGATTCATTTGCTGGAGGGAACTGTAAGGGGCTCTCCTATGCAGAGACACTAAGACAGACACGTTTTGGAGGAAATCTCCCACCCGGCCTGCTAAGCCACAAAAATTTGTCACCAGACCCTCCTGTCACTGCCACTTCTGAGCTCCAGGGTTTGGCCATTTCTGTGGGATCCTGGGGGCAGCTGGTGGAGGGAGGAGGGCCAGGGGCCGTTCTCAAGGGACGGTCCCTGTGGCTCCAGGGACCAGAGGACACTGAGCTTGCAACTCCTCTCCCGTCCCCAGCCGATCCAATTTCAGGGACTCTTACTTGGACCAACCAACCAACCAACCAACCGATAGTGGTTTTATAAAATATGGTTCTGAAATGAAGTTTGGAAGGGAATCTTTCTTTCAAGCAAAGAAATCGCCATAACTCTGGCATGTCAAAAAAGCTGGCATTGACCACAAACACCCCCGACTCAGGAAAAGCAACAAGTTATCAATCGTGTTGCTATTATCTTCCCGATCCTTCTCTGTTCTCCTTCTTTTACTACATTGTTGAGACACACTCCTTTCTTATGACCATAATTTCATAAGACCGTTTTCTCTAGAGACAATAAAAAGATCATGAAATCTTTTCTGTAGCACGGTGGCTTGAAACTTGTCTTGTTCTTATTGAGGTTATAGAAAAATTCTTTGAGATTCACAACTTCCTGAGATGCCATGCTGGTGCCTTCCTCCACTGGGCTCGAGGTGCTCCCGGTCTGGGGCGAGTGCAGGGGAACTGGGGCCCCTTGACCTCCATGGGCGATGTTGTTCTTCTCTCCTCCGGCTCCACCGGACTCCCTCCAGCCCTGGTTCCATCTCCCTTCTGGCCTGGTCTGGGGGGACAGGCCATGGGTGGAGTGGCCATGAAGACCTTGACAAAGGGGCCCATTGGCCAGAACTTGGTCACATGACCCTTTCTCTTGTAAGGGAAGCTGGGAAATGTCATCTTAGGGGAATGGCCACGGATGCAGCTAAAACAGCGGGATTTCTGTTGCCAAAAGGAGCAAAGAGAGAGTGGATTTGGGGGAACATTAGTCTTGTCTGCCACAGGCCTTGCTCGGATATCGTCCTCATCACTTCGGCTCGCTCACAGTGACCTGTACTCAGTCACTTGGCCACATCGGGCTGCAAAGGAGTCTGGGGGCTGCAGTGTTGGGTCTGGGCAGCCATGTTTCTAGCTAAACATTGGGGCTCTAGTGCGAGGTGTAAAAGAGAGAACAGGTGTTGGGGGGCAGCATCTGTCCCATTTCTGACAACTTCTGCTCATCTAGTGAGGTGTACGGCCAGGTTAGCAGCTGACAGTGGGGGAGACAGAAGGGATGGGAGAGAGTTCAGTCAGGGGATCAGAAGAAGCCACTGAAGGAGTAGAGAAGCGTGCCTGGGCGCATTTGGGGGTTTGGGGCTGTTTTTTTGGTTTTGAGGGGTCTTTTTTACTTTATTGACAAATAATTGACTAATCGTTGTACCTATTTAAAGTGATGATTTTACATACATGTGATACAGCGTGATGATTTGACATACATACGTGTCGTGGAATAAAAACCAGGATCGAGGTAATTACACACCCATCACTCACAGAGTTAACACTTTTACGTATGTGTAGGGACAATGCCTAAGGTCTACTCTCGGAAACTTTATTTTTAAACACTTTTCAAAAATGTTTATTTGTTTGTTTTGCGAGAAAGCAGAGAGAATGAGCAGGGGAGGGGCAGAGAGAGAGGGAGAGAGAGAGCATCCCAAGCAGGCTCCACACTGTCAGGGCAGAGCCCGACGCGGGGCTCAAACTCAACAACCATGAGATCATGACCTGAGCCGAAACCAAGAGTGGGATGCGCCACCCAGGCGCCCCTGTGGGCAACTTTCAACTACGTGATACGGCGTTATTAGCTCTAGGCGCCAGGATGTAAACAGAGCCTCAGAACTTACTCCTCTCATAACTGAAAGTTTGTGCCCTTTGACCTCCATCTCCTTATTTCCGCCCAACTCCTGGCGATCACCATTCTACTCTCTGTTTCCGTGAAACGGGCCTTTATTTATTTATTTTTTTAAGATTCCACATATAAGTGACCCCATACAGTATTGGTCATTCTCCGTCCAGCTTACTGCGCTTTGCAGGGCGCACTCCAGATTTAGCTACCTTGTTGCAAATGGCAGGATTTCCTTGATTTTCATGACTGAATAAGATTCCCTTATGTATATGCATATACTGTATTTTCTTTATCCACTCATCCACTGAAGGACATTTAAGTTGTTTCCATATCTCGGCTATTGTGAGTGATGCTACCTTGTCTCTTGGACACAGAGATTGCATTTCCTTTGTGTGTACATCCAAGAGTAGGATTGGAGGAACCCATGATAGTTCTATTTTTAATACCTTGAGGAATTTCCAGACTGTTTCCAAGGTGGCTGTACCAATTCACATTCCCGCTAACAGTGCACGAGGGCTCCCTTTTCTCCACATCCTCGCCAACACCTGTTAGCTCTTGCCTTTCTTATCACAGCCATCCTAACCGGTATGAGGTGCCATCCCATTGTGGTTCCGACTAGCATTTCCCTGATGAGGTTGGGCACCTTTTCATATACTATTGGCGGTTCGTATGTCTTTGGAAGAAGGTGTATTCAGGTCCTTTGTCTATTTTTAAATCGGATTATTTGCTCATTGGTTTCTAGGAGCTCTTTACGTATTTTGGAGGCTAGCCCTTTTTCAGGTTTATGGTTTGCAAATAGTCCCTCCCATTTTGTCAACTGCCTTTTAAATGTATCGACTGCCATGCAGAGGGAGTATTTGGAGGGGGAGTGTGAGGTCTGAGTTCAGGAATTTCAAGCGCAACCTCTTTGTCGCGTTGTAGGACTTCTACGTCATTCTCTGCCCACATACGAGCAGAGAGAGGATAGGATTCGAACGGCGGGGTCTGCAAAAGGGCGTGTGCGGGGATTGATTATAAGGTTGGGATGTGGGATCTGGGTTGGACGAGACAGACAGTGAAGGCTGAACTTTTCCGTGGATGCTGAAAAAGCAGGCATGTCGAGGTCAAAGTTCCCAGTGAGGTCCGAGAACTGTTGCCTTGGGGAGCATTAGAATATTAGCAGAAATGTTAGGATAGGGTGGTCAGGAAGTGGGGCATTTGAAAGAAAACATTGAAAGTATGCGTACTGTTGGGGCGCCTGGGTAGATCAGTCGGTTAAGTGTTCGACTCCTGAAATCAGCTCAGGTCGCGATCTCGAGGTTGCGAGACTGAGCCCTGCGCCAGGCTCTGCTCTGAGCAAAGCCTGCTTTGGATTCTCTCTCTCTGCCCTTCCCCCATTCATTCTCTCTCTCTCTCTCTCTCTCTCTCTCTCTTTAAATAAACTAAAAAATATAATAAAGCACGTTTATTGTTGAATGTGTTTTTGATAGAAGAGGTCGACATGGGACCACAGAGACTACCAGCCAGGAGGCCAGCCTGGCGAGGGGTCATCCAAGCGGATGTGGGGTCACGGGGAGGCCGGCAGGAGCCTAGGGAGGAGAGACTCAGCCATCTGCCTCTTAAGCCTCAGCTCTCTGACCCGCAAGACAGGCATGGAAGCTCTCCACCCCTCAACCCTGGTGTGACGATCTCAGGTGCGGCAACTGTTTGGTTTCGCATCTTGTCTCTTCTCTTCCTCCTCGCCTCTCCCTCTGGATGGCCAGCCCTTCGAGAGCAGCCGGGAGATAATGGCAGCGTCTACACAGCCTTCTCCTCTAACCGGAGGAACCCGCGGCCCTCCTTCCTCGGAGGACCGCGGAGACCTCGCTCTAAACCGGGTCCACAGTGACACTGAGAACGCTGCTCTCCGGGACAGCGTGAGGTAGGAACAACAAAGGCCACCTGTCTCTGTCCTGATGTCACGAGTCCCTGACCGTCGGCACCTACCTGTGGTATCACCCGTGGCATGTGCAACGCTCCTAGGCTCACAAACGCCACGTAAATATGCGGCGTCCTCCTTGATGCCCCTCCAATATGGGAAGCTCAGACTTACCTCAGGGCCTTTGCACATGCTGGCCCATCTGCCTGGGATGCTTTCCCCCCTCCAGATCTTTCCATGGCTCACTCTAGTCCTTTACGCAAGTCCCTGCTCGGATGCCACCACCGCAAAGAGGCTGTCTCTGATTCTCCCAGCTAAAGCTGCATGCGAGCACCCCCGTCCCCCCCTTACCTCAGCACTCCTCACTACCTGACACACACCTGTCTCTCCATCCAGCCATCCAGCCATCCATCTACTTTTCCTTCCTCCCCGTCTTTCCTTCCCTTCACTACTGTGCCCCAGGGTCTGGAACAGCACCCGGCACACGGTAGAATTCAGTAAATTTGCATTCGATTGGAGAAATAAATTAATATAGTTTCTTTTTATTTTTTTTATTGTTTTTTAATGTTTTATTTATTTTGGGGGGGGCAGAGCATGAGCAGGGGAGGGGCAGACAGAGAGGGAGACACAGAGTCTGAAGCAGGCTCCAGGCTCTGAGCCGTCAGCCCAGAGCCCGACGCAGGGCTCGAACTCATGAACTGCAAGATCGTGACCTGAGCTGAAGTCGGATGCTTAACTGACTGAGCCACTCAGGTACCCCAGTATAGTTTCTTTTTAAAATACATTTAAGCTGAAAAGCAAATCACTTTAAAAAAAAAAAAAAGTATTAGGTGAGTAATCTACATAATGCCATCTGGCAAACAACAGGGAGGTACCTCGTGATGGGCCCACGTACGAAAAGGCTGTGCCTGAGACTGGGGTTTGGGAAATGCTTCCCTGAAGCTATTCTGAGATTATCTGGGAGAAAGATCTTTGACCAGTCCCCGCGTCTTTTCTAGTTGGTGCTAAAGACCCCTGATTGCCTAGTAGGTACCGCACATTCTTCGATTTCTTTGGTGTCCTCCCCGCCATTACGAACGGCCACCTGGTTCTCACCCTCTCTAGCCTCGTCACCCAGGGCCAGACGCTCCTGGGGGCTGCTGGGACTCGACCATTTCTGAGCACCTACCGCGGGCCCAGCTCTGAACTGACGTATATCATCTCTAAATAGTAGGTAGTATCCTCCCCATTACACAGATGAACAATTAGCAAGTTACACACCTAATTGTGCCCGTACAACATGTCTGGGATACGAACCATTCTTCCCTCCGTGACGCTTTCCTCCACGTTCAAGAACACTCCCTCCAACTTACTCAAGTCATGCTGCTTTGGCTACTCGATTTGCTTGGCATTGACTTCCAAAACCGTGACCCTTTACAGAGATTACGCTGGGAGCCCCAAGAATCCAGACGCAAGGGGGCCTCAGAGGGAAAGGCCTCGAGAGCCGAGGCACGCACAGAAGGCCGTGAGTTAGCCACAGGCATGTTTTGTCCAGCTTAAACCCTATTTTTCACGTAAGCATCAATTGTCACTATTAACAAATCGGGAAATTTGGCACCCAAGTCTGAGTTGCTGGATTTTCTTGAAAAGCCAGATGGCCGGGCCACGACAGGCCCACAGTCCTCCACGGCAGCCACCAGCTGGAACCGGATGTCAGGCGTCCCCTTTGGAGACAGCCTGTGTTTGCCTGGTTCCGAGGACAACACCCCTCCCTACTAAAACTCACCACAACCGGTTCTGCTCATTTACAGTCCCTGTCCCTCCACTGAGTTTATGACCCTGACCAAAAAGCAGGGAGTCCGGTCTACGACTGGAAAAGCATTCTCTATGCTGATAGGAAAGGGGAATTGAGAGAGGCTTGAAGAGAGATTTGGATCTGAACGGCCCTCCAGGACAACAGATGCGTGCGGGTGCACATTTTAACTGGGCTAAAGGATGTGTTCGTTGCACAGAAGTCACAAATAATCACACCCGGTTGTAAATATTCTTTATTACAAACTCCATACCCCGCCAGTTAATTCCCACCCAAGGGTTTTGCAGGTGGTTTGCCAAATTCTTGTATCCAAAGCCAACGATCACTGCCCTGCAGCCACGACTTGACGAGATCACACTAGGAATAAACGCCCGGCGACAGAGGAGCCCCCTCCTCCCCACAGCCCTGAAGAACGAACGAGTGTAGTTTCGACATGAAACGCGGGCTGAAATTTTTGTTTACGAGGGCAAAGCAATGAAAATGCGGGTCAGATCGTGTTTGTTGTGTGGGGTAACAGCCTTCGAATACGGGAAGAACATTCCCTGAATTTGTCGTGCCACTCACGTGTCAGCCACAGACGCGACAGACGCGCTCGCAACGTGCATTGCTAACATTGTATCCATCACGCCCTTAAGCCTGGGACACCAAGGAAGCGGTAAGTCAAGCCCCCACTGGCAGCGCTCCCCCAACCCCCCCCCCCCCCGGGCCAAGACCCCCCCCACGGGGGCGTTTTTTTGTGCCCCCGGGCCCCCCGGCAACCACCGGGGGGGGGGGGGGGGGGGGAGGGAGGATGTCCCCGTGTCTCTTGTAAGATACGCAAGGAACCTCCAGGGCAGAGCGAGAGGTAGCAAGATAAGGAAGTGATGGGTTTTTAGCATGTATTACTTTTGTTGTTAATAGAATTTATTGAAGTGTGAGCTTAAATAATTTAATTTCTCTAAATGGCTTTGTTCCACAACCAGCTGGCAAGAGTCCTGAAAACTTAATGACGGGCTCTCACGAGCTAGGCTGAGGGGCCTCCCGCACACCACTGGGTGCAAGAGAAGCATCTAGAACAAGAGGAGAGAAGCCAAGAGTCCAGAGTCCAGAGACCACGGAGCAGGCACAGATGACCAAGGTCGTCCCACGTCAGCGCCCTGGGTCTGCGTTAGCTTTTCATTTGCCTCAGCATCCAGGAACTCATCTTTTTTGTTTTTTAATTTTTTAAGTTATTATTTTTGAGAGAGAGAGAGAGCATGCGTGTGAGCAGAGAAGGGGCAGAGAGAGAGGGGGACAGAGGATCCGAAGTGGGCTCTGTGCTGACAGCAGAGAGCCCGATGCGGGGCTTGAACTCACGAACCATGAGATCATGACCTGAGCTGAAGCCGGACGCTTAACCGACTGAGTCACCCAGGCGCCCCAGAACTCACTCTTGCCAGGCCCTTCCTCTGGTGACCTCTGGCCCGAGTTCCTTGCTTAATCTCTGTCTCACCCCTCAGGGTTGACCCTTAACAGTGTCTCAAAGGTGGGGGCCTCGGTAACTGAGGGTGAACAGAACCCCCCCCCCCGGCCCTGACTAGCTGGATGGGACCAGCTGAAGACCCTCCTGCAGTCAGACAGGGGTTAAATACACCCCCGGGGGCCCAATCATCCCCATTCTGTAGATGTGGAAACTGAGGCTAGAGGGAGTTGTTACCCAAGGCGACAGAGACAACACCAGCATCCAGGCTTGCCAGCCTCCAAACCCATCTCCTTTCCGCAGAGCTGTCCTGCACCATCCTGGAAACAGCTCCCAGGGCTTGCTTCACACACCATGTCAGCTCTTGGATTCTAGTGCATACGATTCTGGAATTCTATTTACCATTCCCCTAATTAAAACTCACATCCCCTAAAGAGATGGCCGGCAGCTTGAGAGCAGGGCTCACGCTGAACCTGTGTTGAATTAGCAGCATTTAGAATTCCAGCTCATTGGCATCGGATGTGATCTTAAAGAACTCCTTGGTCCAGGTCCCCCATGGTACATATCGGGGAAACTGAGGCCCACGGTCATGTCGCGATGACACCAGGGAAGCGGGACTAGAACTCAAGCAGCCTGTCACCCAGTCTGAGCTGCTGGTGACTGTGGGGTCACACAGATCGTGACCTGAGCTGGCTCCCCTCTCACCGAAAAGTCCCAGCCGGATGGAAAAAGAGAGCTGAGAGTATAGTGTATCCTCATCTGGATTTGGGGGTGATGCCAGAAGAGACTTCCTTCCAGGACCGGTTCCTTAGAGGTTCTCTGAGAAAGCCCAAGGAGCAAAGGAGACTCCATGAGATGTTGTCAATATAGGTCCTGCAGGGACGTGCAGAGACAATGGGGAAACCGAGGCAAGAAGGCACATCGTCAGGGGCCCTCAGAGCCTGAGATTCAAAACGAAGACTTCTAGGTTCTCAAATTTTCTCCTCTTTCACCCGGGGCCAAACAGACCTCTTCTAAAGCATGGGTGACTCCTACAGGACCACCTAAAACTTGTGCCCCAGGGGCCAGGCAAGCAGGAAGCTGGAGACTGTCTGCTAAAGCCATGGTTCCAGCACCTTCCCAGGCAGACGGATTCCTCAGGAGGCGGCAGCGACCTCGATGCGGGTGTATGGGATGCCAGCAGAGCTCTGCCGGGGGCCAAAGCTCAGGGCGAACC
This sequence comes from Herpailurus yagouaroundi, assembly GCF_014898765.1. NCBI lineage: Eukaryota > Metazoa > Chordata > Mammalia > Carnivora > Felidae > Herpailurus > Herpailurus yagouaroundi. Next base: position 929,918 of record NW_024412427.1, read on the forward strand.
TGTCAAGGAGAGTCGCAGGGCGGAGGTGGGGGGGGGGGGACAGTGAGTGTCCCCGTCTGTCTCTGACGTCAGGGCTTGATATCTGAACTCTAGGGACTAACTAAAGTGAGGACTGCCAGACCCTGTCCAAGCCCCTCACTTTGACCTGTCTCCTCCTGAGGTCATGGCAGACCCAGCTTCCTTTCCCCACAGGCTGGTGGCCCGGCCTCCGCCGTGTGACCCCAAGTTACCAGCCTGCACTCCCCTCCCTCAGCTGCAATTACGTCCTGCTTTAGCCCAAAGCCGGCTTCCACCTGCCTTTCTGCCTCCTTAGCTCCTCATCCCAGAGGAGGCGGCTGGAATCTTCTCCCAGGAAAGCCCGTATGGAAGAGATTCCAGTGGCTCCTGCTATCAGATTAAAGCCTGTTTCGTGTGTGTGTGTGTGTGTGTGTGTGAGATCTTTTTTTTTTAATGTTTATTTATTTTTGAGAGAGAAAGAGAGCGTGAGTGGGGAGAGGCAGAGAGGGAGGCAGAGGATCCGAAGTGGGCTTTGCGCTGACAGATGTGGGGCTGGAACTCACCAACCACGAGATCGTGACCTGAGCCGAAGTTGGACACTCAACCGACTGAGCCCCCCCCAGGCGCCCCTAAAGCCCCTGTTTCTCAGCCTCCCCTGCAGGTGGGTGTCGCCAGGTTCTGTACAAAGGATGTGGGTGGAAGTGACAGGTGCATCTTTCCAACTGCGTCCCCCTCTGGCCCTCCCCTCTGCCGGGACTGTGGCGGCTCACCGTCCCGGGCTGTGTGGGAAAGGTAATACGGAAGAGAAGGTGGAAAGAGCAGAGAGAAGGAGCCTGGGACCCCGGATGACCTCTCGGAGCACAGCTGCCTCCCCAGCCGTGTTCCGAGCAGCCAGATCCGTTTCCTAACCGACAGGGTTGGGCTGCTGAGGGGTCATCCAGAAAACAGGGGGTGTTCCGCTTGCAGAGAACAGTCAGGGGCGGGGAGGAGCAGGTTGGAGGCCGTTACACTGGACTAGTTCTGCGTCCCTTCGGGGACCAGGTCGGGTGGGACTTGGCAGGCCGGGCAGCCGCGGGAGGCGAGTTCTAACTCACTATCAGAATGACTTATTTTTAAAAAATCGTTTAGGGCCTCCCAGGAATAGAACGGGCAGTCAGGTGCTGGGGACTCCTTTTACTACAAGAAGTAACCAGGGACATTTGCCAAAGGCATGTAGGATTACAGGTCCCTTCTGATGCCCCTATTCCTCTCTTCGATTATTTGAATGGCCCAAGGCCCCACGAGGCTGAGATTCTCCACTCCTCGCTACGATCTAAAGACCTGCCATGATCAAGCTCCTACCAACTTGGATGGTCTGATCTTCTACCCCTCCTGCCACCCTCCCTCCCTCTGTTCCAGCCACCCTGGTTTCCTCGTTGTTCCTTGCATATGCCAGATACGCTCCCAACCTCAGGGCCTTTGCACTTGCTGTTGTCTTTGCCTGGAATGCTCCTCCCCCTCATCTTTACATGGCTGTCTCCTTCTCCCGAACTTAAATCGCACCTCCTCAAGGAGGCCTCCCCTCTCTGACCACCTACTCTAATTTGGCCACAACGCCTTGCCCCTCTGTCCCGCTCTCTGTGAATCAGGCCTTCTCAACAGATTTCACTGTTTCCTTTTCTTCCAGCTACATATCACTCCCCAAAATGCTCTTGCTGATGCCTTGATGGGCTTGTTTATTTTCTGTCCCTAATCTCAGCCTCCTTTCTGCTTGTTTATTTAAGTCCCTACTCTCAGCGGCTCACTGGCTGTTTCCGAAGGCCCAGACACTGCCTGGCACAGAGTAGGGGCTTAATAAACACCCACTGAACTGAGTAGATTAAGCCCACAATTCTCTGTGTGTGACTTTAAAAGGCCACCGTTATAAAATTTTCCTCTACGCTTCTCTGATTCTAAGATGCTGCGACATTAGCATTTTACTATTCTAAGCTCATGTGATCCCATAACGGCATGGTTTTAAAATTCCCATGAGCCGGGCCTTAACGTCACATGAAATTCTGCTGTAGGTAGAGATCAACAACTCAAGGGAAACAGCTCCTGTATGAGGCCAAGACAAAACTGACTGCATCCAGGCACTAAGAGGGTCAGGAAGAGGAGAAAAACGCTCTCTTGCACACAGAAAGTGTGAGGACTAAATCCTGAACTGATTTGCTCAGGATCTGATGTGACTCTTTCCCAAGGCCCAGCCCCGTCCCCTCTCACCGTCTCCTCTGGAACAGCTGGTCTATCTCTGCCAGTGACTGGCCTTTGGTTTCGGGGACAAATACGTAGATGAAGCCCAGGCCGAGGACAGCGGTCAGCCCGTAGAGCAGGAAGGTCCAGGACAAGCCGATAGTGCCTGGGAACAGGAGGGCGGGAGTGTGGGCAGGGGCCCAGCCCAAGCCGGGGAAAGGAAACAATGAGGGAAAGGCTTTGTTGAGGCAGAAACACAAATTATGTTCCAGAGCCATTACCATTCTCACCTCAGAGGCCATGACCTCTGAGCAACCTCCCTGACCAGCTTGGCCTCCATTTAATCCGCAAGCCAGCAAGGAGAGAGCTGGCCTGGGAGTCAGGAGGGCTCGGGGCCAGTTGTCTCCCTACCTGCTGGCCTTGGGAAGGACGCGTTGGCCCATATGTGAAATGGGGGTGGTCAGGGTATGACACAATTCTCATCGCCCCCTCCCTCCCCTCCCCCACCTCCCCATCCTCCCTCCCTTCCTTCCTTCCTTCCTTCCTTCCTTCCTTCCTTCCTTCCTCTCTCCTCCCCCTTTCTCTCTCAGTTATTCCACATAAAGGGGATGCTCGAAGGCTGAGGCAATAGGAAGCAGCCTGGCTTCCCTGAGACTGGGGGTGGGAGACCGACACCGTGGGCAGATCCTTCTATCAGCCTTTCCCACAGGCCCCAGGGGTGGCTGTGCCTTTGAGGAGGAAATGCTTGGCTGTAGAAAATGGGAAAATACCTGAGCCCTAAGAACTGTGCCTTGGGGCTCACAGTGAAGGAGTCCTTCCCACTTCGGCCCCCGTGACCAGCGGTCTTGGGCCAGGAGCATCTCAGCAACTCGGAGGTCCTTTCTGGGTGTTCTCGGCCCAGAACCCCCCCCCCCCCCCCCCGCCCAACCCTACCATGGCTCAGACTGGCTTCGAATGCCAGGTAGGAAGAGATAGTTGTCATCCCAACTAGATAGAAGATAGAAGAAGCTGACAGGTGGGCATGAGCCCGTTTGAGCCGGTTTAGAATAAAAAAGCTCACAACTCCTATACGCCCTGGCCTCAGACACATTCTCACTAGTGTGGGTGTAGACTGGCACCCGATCGAGCCTGGAGACTTTTACGTTCTGCACCAAGTCCGATTTAGAGAATAGTTGTCTTGCCACAAGTAGGGACTTTTCAAAAACTCCCCTGCTTTAACGGTAAGGGCCTTTGGGCTACGGTGAAGAGAATGGGCTTGTTGGGAGGCGGGTACCAGAGCCCCACACTCGGGTCTCCAGACCCCCCCATCCCCCCGCCGGGGGCTCGTTCCCTCCCCTCCCACACCAGTCAGACGGCTTCCAGATGCAAGACTGGACATTTCAGCCCCTCCCTCCTTCAGTCCCAACTCCCAACTGCCATTCAGGCCGGGCTACTCACTGATGGGGCCTGGAATGGAGTAGAAGCTTCAAAGGTCGTGTCTTCTCTCGTCGTGGTTGCCTTGTCTCCTCCCCCCTTCGCACTAGCCCTCCTTTGCGGAGCCGCCCTTCCAACCTCTGTCCAGGCGGTTGGGTGAAGCGGTCGGTCCCCCACCCACCCTGACTCCAGGGGGTGGTATACACCCCAGGACGGGCATCAGAATCTTACAGCCCTCCAGGCAGGGATGGGCATCCCAGGACTTGGGTCAGAACACCGGGAAAGAAACGCTCTCCTTCCGCGGGGGTGCCCAGCCACGACATCCGCAGGTGGCTGTCTCGGCCACCACGAGGCCGGGCCGCCTGGGAAGGAAGCCCAGCGTGCGGCAGGCAGAGCAGAAAGAGAGTGGAAGCTGGTGACAGCTTTGTGGCAGCCCGTGGGTCAGCCTCCCGCTCTCCGCGACTTAAGACAAAAATCCTCCCTTTGGTTCATAAACTGGTTTGCACTGGGTGTTTTGGCGCTTGCACCCCCACAGAAGCCCTGGCTTCCCGGATCTAGAGGGGACGGGACCTCGGAATTAGGTCACAGGACTCACCGATGAGGTCGAGGAAGGAGAGGCTGACGAGGAGGTTGCTGGCCCAGTTGAAGCTGTTACAGAAGGCGAAGGCTCTGCCCCGGATCTCCGCGGGGTAGATCTCGCTGAGGACGAGCCAGGTTACTAGGACAGGAGAGCAGGGCAGACTGGTGGGTTGCGGCGGGGACCGGGGCCTGGCACCCCCCGGTCCAGCGGGCAGCCCCCAACCACAGAGTGTCAGGCCCCCGACACCCACTCCGCCCGCTGCCTCCCTCCCACTGGGGTAAGAACTCCTTCTGAGTAAACCCCGAGTGAGCTATCCAGGGGCAACATTCAGGTCTTCTGAGGCTTGAAGCTTCAATAATTTGGGGGCCTTTGTAAGGAAAAAAGAAAAAAAAAAAACCAACTAGGAACAGGAAATTAGGCCCCGCCCTCCGAAGGAGTGCCCACCAAGGGGCACGGCCAGTGGAAGCTTCACTGGCCTCACGCTCAAGCCACCTCTGGTGTCCTTCTGAGACCCTGACTGACGCGGTCCCCAACCTTTCCCGCTGGGTGGGGTAGAAGGCCGCAGAGTCACCTGCGAGAGAACCCTCACCTACCTGGTCCAAATCCAAAGGAGAAGGCGCTCACAAAGACCATCAAACAGACCAGCGCGGCCCAGTGCAGGAGGACGCGCTCTGGGGCAGAAGGGGGTGCCGGGGAGGCGGGGCTTAAGGCCAGCAGGGCCGGGGGGGCCGTGGGGTCCCCAGCTCCGGGAGGAGGCTGGATCGTCTCAGAGGTCGACAAGGCCGGCTTCCCTTGGTTCTCACTCGTTGTCGGCGGTGGAGGGGGAGCCATGGCCCTCGGCAGGCCGGAGTCCCCAGGGAGGCCTGACAGCCTGGTGGCATTGGGCACGGCCAGGCAGCTTGGGCCGGAGGCCATGGGCACGGCAAAGCTGACAAGGCCTATGCCGCTGACCGACAGGGCCATGAGGGCACAGCCGGCCAGTAACAGGGCCCTGCGGCCCGCTCGGTCCACCAGCCCCATGGCAGTCAGGGTCGCCAGCACCTTCACGGCCCCGAGTCCCACAGAGGCCAGCACCGCGGAGGAGCCTCCCCGGAAGCCCACCGCCTGGAAGATGGTGGAGGCGTAGGACAGCACATTGGGCTGCCCCGTCAGCTGCTGGAAAATCACCAGCCCCAAGCCCACGGCGGTCCGGCCTCGCATGTTCTCCCGCGCCCTGAAGAGGTCCAGGAGGGAGGATCTTGGCCTCGCCAGGCCCAGCTTGGAGGTCCCACCTCCCTGGAGAGGAACGAGGTCCTTGGGCGCTGGAGTCTCGGCGGTGCCAGCAGGGAGATAAAGGAGGCTGAGGGACTGTAGGAGGGCAGGTGCAGCGGCCCAGCTGAACATATGCCTCCATCCCCAGGGGGCGCCAGCCAGGGCGTAGTTGAGTGCGTAGGAGAGCAGGATGCCCGCGGTGACGCCTGCCTCGTAGAGGGACACCAGCACGCCCCGCTGCCGCGGCCCCACCAGCTCTGACACATAAATACAGCAGGCCATGGAGGAGAGAGAGATGGCAAATCCAGCGGCCAAGCGCCCCAGGACCAGCCAGGCCAGGGAGCCGGCCAGGCCTAGGCTCAGGCTGCCCGCCAAAAGCACCAAGTTGCTCCCGAGGATGGCTCGTTTCCTGCCATACTGGTCGATGAGGACGCCGCCCACCAGGGAGGCGAGGAGAGCCCCCAGGAGCAGGCTGCCCACCAGGAGCTCCTGCTCCGAGCAGGACAGCCCGAAGTCCAGCTGCAGTGGCAGCAGGGCACCCGATATGACTGCCAGCTCATAGCCGAAGGTCAGGCCACCCAGCAGAGACACAGAGGCACACAGGGGCAGGAGCAGTTGGGGACGGCCTGGAAAACAAAAGTGACAGGAGCAGAGTTCAGGACGGCTCCTTGCCAGAGCATCCGTCCGTCCAGCTTTCCCTCCATCTGTCAACCCCTCCATCGGTCCATCCAGCTACCCCATCAGTTACCCGTCCGTCCATCCGCCCACCCATTCATTCATTCATCCACCCATCCCCTCCCCCCTTCACCCGCCCACCCCTCCACTCATCTACCGTCTTTCTCCTATCTGTCCATTTACTGTTCCTTCCGTCCACCCGCCAATCCGTTCATCCCTCCGTCCACTCCATCTACATTCACCCGTCGAGTTATTAATCAATCTATCCACCCATCCCTTCACCATCCACTCCTCCATCCGTCCGTCTGCTCCCTCTACCACATATTCATCCGTCCATTCCCTTCCTGTAGCCCTTAATTCACCATCCACTTATTTACTGATGCACCTGTCCACAGACACAACCATTCATCCCCCATCTTTGTTTTCCATCCCTTCTGTACCCGTTCACAC
>NW_024412427.1:936594-959935 GCF_014898765.1 Herpailurus yagouaroundi
ATATATATTATATATATATATATATATATATATATATATATATTCAGTTGGTGTTGGGAGTCCCAGAAAAAAAAAGGGAATGTGGGTTGAAACTGATGGAGGAATTCAGTCGGTTAAGGCTTCTCTAAAGAGGGAAGATTTGAGCAGAGATCTGAATTGAGTGAGGGTGAAAGCCATGTACAATCTGGGAGAAGAACATCCTAGAGAGGGAACCGCAAACACAAAGGCACTGAGGCAAGACAGTTTTTGGTATGCTTGAACAATAACCACGAATATTAATAGCTAGTGCTTATGTGGCACTTACTAAGCGTGTCTTAAGAACTTTATGTGTACTTACTCGTTGAATTCTTACCACAATCCTAGAACATATTATTATTAGCATCATCCTTTAAGGCTCAGTGAGGGTAAGAAACCTTTCCCATGGTCACACGGCAAGTGGTGGCAGATGTCGCCAGAGAGGGCAGGCTCTTAATCGCTGTGCTATCAGCAGAGGTCAGGGTGGCTCCGGTGACAGGAGATAAAGAGACAGGAGAAGTAGGCAGGGGCCTGATCACGTGGAACTTTTTAAGTCGTGAAGACGGTAATGAATTTCATTCTTAGTGGAAGGAGGCAAGTCTTTGAAGGCTTGAGCTGGGCAGAGAGAGGTGATCTATGGTACTCACCAGCACATGTGACTCCCGAGCCCTTAAAATGTGGTCAATGTGATTAAGGAACCTCATTTTTTATTTTATGTAATTTTAATTAATTTACACGTAAAAATTTCTGGCTAGCAGCTACCATATCGGCACTGCAGTTACAGGTTACTCTTAATTCTTCTTTTTAAAAAAAATTTTTGATGTGTATTTATTTTTGAGAGGGAGAGAAAGAGACAGAGTGCAAGCAGGGGAGGGGCAGAGAGAGAGGGAGACACAGAATCCGAAACAGGCTCCAGGCTCTGAGCTGTCAGCACCGAGCCCGACGCGGGGCTCGAACTCACGAACCGTGAGATCGTGACCCGAGCTGAAGTCGGACATTCAACCGACTGAGCCACCCAGGCGCCCCAGTTACCCTTAATTCTTCATTCACATGCTTACACTTAGATATTTCTAGATGCATCTAGACTATTCCAGCAGTGTCTAGCTCACCCACGCCCATGCTGGCCCTGACAAGAACATTGATAATACTACAGCCAGATTCACTGTTTTCTCTGGACCAGGCACTGCTTTGAGCACTTTCAGTGCAATAACGCATTTGACTTAATGTAACTTCATGTGGTGGCTTTTATATTATTTATGAATGAATAGACTGACCACCAGAGGTGAGGTGACTTGTCTCAGGTCAAAAGTAGCTGAGCCTAGATTCAAAGCCAGGCAGGCGGTCTGGCTCCACAATCCACGCCCTTCACCAATCCATTACAAAACCTTGGCAAATGGCGATTTTGCTCTCTTCTCTCTTGCCTCTATCTCTCCCCATCTCTGTCAGGCAATTTTTGTGCAGGGGAAGGAGTTTCATAGGTGGAAGGCTCACCCCCCATTTCTGTTCCCCCTTCTCCCTCCCAGCCCTGCCCCCTGGGAGGTAACCCCCTACCTTCCCCTGGCTGGCCCCGCGTTTCCTGCTCACGACCCGTGAACAAACCCCCTAGGAAGATTGTGCGACCCAGGTCCTGCCCTGTCCTCGCCTCCCTTTGCCCCCATCTCCCTCGGTTCCTGGAGTTCACTGGCAGGAGGGAAGGTTCTTTCAGGCCGTGTGAAGCAATCAAGTGAAAACAGAATTTGTTTGCCATTTCCTCAGCTCCTCTTGAGTTGAAAGGGAACCCAGCCAAGGGACTCGGAGGCAAAGGTGACTATCGACAGGTTCTGCTGGAAAATGCATCAGGGCAGATTCGGGTCATGGTGGGAACAGCAGAACAGCAACGATAATAGTGAGACAGAATAGTAATGCAACCGGGTGTCATTGATTGAACATCTCCCCCACGGAAAGACTTTAGTGCCTTCTGTTAACTCATCTTCACAACCGCCCCGAGGTGGTGCAGGTGCAATTGTCCCCACTTTACAGATGGGGAGGTAAGGCTCAGACTCTTCTCACAGGCGGGAAGCAACAGCATCAGGCCTCCGACACTGATCCAAGTGACTCCCAAATCCATATACTTAAGAGCTCTCCTGAACTGACCTCACGCAAGGACAATCAAGGAGAGGTGGGGTGTGAGGAGAACAGGGGTGCAGGTTCAGAGAGGGAGGGGAAATACTGATACATTAGCCCTCAGGGAAACCCAAGTCACAAAGCATAGTGGAATGATGCTGCCCCAAGAAACCACGAAGGAGAGGCCCCAAGGAGTCAAGGCCATTGGAACGACTAGGGAAGTACATTCCCTTCCTAAAGCTTTCCATGGCTCCCATCGCCTGCTCGATCAGGTCCTTAGCATGTCATTCCAGGCCCTACCTGAGCTGAAAGCCCCAGCCGAACGCCTCGGTCACTTTCCCACCCCGGCTCTGTCCGCACCTCCCCGCCTGCCTCCCACAAGCCCTGCACAACTGGTTCCCAGCACGCGCCATCCATTTTCACGCCCACCTACCTCTCCTGCACTGCCTGTGCTCCCCACAGGTCCACGTATCCTTGTGGGTCCCAGCTCACGGTCACCTCCCAGAGGGGTCTTGAGTTGCACGTGTCGGGTATTTGGCAACCCCCCCCCACCCCGGCCCCAACCCCGTCCTCTCTTGGGGCTCTGGTCTTCTTTGCCCTTTTTCTCTCAATCTGCTGGTTTGGACAGAAATGGCCGCCCCCACCTCCACCCCCACTGCCTCACTCCAGGGCCATGGCCATGACCCAGATCTGACCAACCAGCAGGTTCCCAGGCCCTGGGCAGCGATGAAAACCACTTGGCTGAACCTGGGCCAGTGTATTTGCTCACTGTAGTTTACCTGCTTGGAGCAGTTGGACGCCATCTTCCCCCTTGGTGGGGGCGGGGGGGTGGGAGGGTTCCCATGTCTGAGGCCATGGGATTTTCAGTGACTACCTTTTTTCTTTTTTTTTAATTTTTTAAAATGTTTTTATTTATTTTTGAGACAGAGAGAGACAGAGCGTGAGCAGAGGAGGGGCAGAGAGAGAGAGGGAGATACAGAATCCAAAGCAGGCTCCAGGCTCCGAGCCATCAGCACAGAGCCCGACGCGGGGTTCGAACCCACGAACCGTGAGATCATGACCTGAGTGAAGTCGGATGCTTAACCGACGAGCCACCCAGGCGCCCCACCTTTTTTCTTTTCTTCCTACTTTTTAAAATTTCTTTTGTTTTGTTTTATTTTGTTTTGTTTTGGTTTAAGCTAGTTCAAGGGAGGCCCTGGCTAACTCCTGTACATCTTCCTCAACTTTCCAAGCCACGTTTTTCACTTCTAACCAACTCTGCATTCCCCCTTTATTTGCTTACACCATCCCAAGGTTGCTGATGTGTCTTCCTTATTAAACTGGGAAGGTCAGGGACGGAGACTTCCAGTCTGTGCATCCTGAGCCCCAGCCCCGTGCTGCCGCCCAAGAGGGGCTCCGTAAGATTTCTGCCGAATGAACCAATGACTGAGCTGGGGACTAGGGAGGTGTCACTGCGTGGCATTCCAGGGGCCTGTGTCAGATACATGTGAACCTAAGAGAATGCTCCAGGACAGCCGGAGGGGTCCTGTGAAAGCCTCAGTCCTTCTGCTCACAGCCCTCAAGGCTCCCACTCTATTCTATTCTGAAAAGATGCCAAGTCCTGATAGTGGCCTTCAAGGCCCTGCAGGATCTGCCTGCTCTCTCTTGGCTCCCTGCCAGCCAGCTTCCTTGCTGTTGCACCTCATTCCTGAACTCAAGGCCTTTTACCAGCTGTCACCTCTGCCAGGAGAGCCCCCCCCCCCCCCCCCGCCGCCGCCGCCCCATTCCTTCCCTCTTTCCCTCTGGTATTTGCTCAGACATCACCTTCTCATGAGGCCTTCCCTGGCCCCCCACGTAAAACTGCAACCTCCCCATCACATCCAGCACTTAAAAAAAATTTTTTTTTTAATGTTTATTTATTCTTTGAGAGATAGAGAGACAGAGCAGGAGCGGGGGAGGAGCAGACAGAGAGGGGGAGGCACAGAATCCGAAGCAGGCTCCAGGCTCTGAGCCCTCAGCACAGAGCCCGACGCGGGGCTCGAACCCACGAACCACAAGATCATGACCTGAGCCTAAGTTGGATGCTTAACCGACGGAGCCACCCAGGCGCCCCTCACATTCAGCACTTCTAACGCCCTTCCCTGTTTATTTGTCTCCATGGTACTTCTCACCCTCTGGAAGAACAATATGTTTTACATATTTATTGTTCTTCCTGACCAGAATATTGGCCCCAAAAGAACAGGAATTGTTTGTTTGTCCTTAGCTGTCTCCCTGATGCCGAGGACAGTTCCTGGCATTCAGCAAATACTTGTTAAATAAACAAGATGATGGAATGAAGGAACTCTGGGGGGCTTAGGGAATCCAGAGAGAAAGGATCCGGACTCTTGGGTGTTTGGAGACGTCTAGGGCCTGGAAGCGGCCACACTCCACAGCAAGTAGAGTAGAACTGCTCTCCCTTGCTATGAACTATCCGTCTACATATAGCTTGTATGTGAAGCTGTCTCACACTGGAGGAAATCCCTTAATCCCCTAGGCCCCTCCCTGTGGAGGACAGGGCTTCCCAGGGAGAGAATCAGGGAGTAGAGGAAGGGGCAAGAGGTCGGGTTTGGGGTAGCTGTATCACCAGCTGCAAGTCCCCGGGAGCCTCCCGTGGGTGACCCTGGAACAGCATCTCAGCCAGAAGTCACAATGCATTGGGGCCCTCCCCTACCGGAGATCTGCCCTGGCTTTCCCTGAAGCTCCAGGGAGAAGGCGGAGCAAAACTGAAATATGCAAATACCCTTACCTGGGAGGCTGGCCTCCAAATGTCCCAACACAGCTCATACTTAGGGAGCACTCACCACCGCCGGCCAGACCGCCACTTCTGGAAGCTCTATCTGTATCAGCGGACTTAATCCCTACAGCAAACCTATGACGTGGGCCCTGCTGTCATTCCCATTTGACAGATGCAGCAACCGAGGCACAGAGAGGTGAAGACATTTGCCCAAGGGGGCAGTTTTGTAAGTGACAGAGCAGAGGCTCACCTTGGCCAGTCTTTGACTCCAGAGTCCCAACACTGGGTGTGATGGAAAAGGAAAGCTCACGTTAAGTGACCGTTCACCGTGGGTAGGTGGGGGGCCGAGCCCTTTTTGTGCATTTGCTCGCCATTTTCACGGCTGCCTTGTGATAAGCGTCTTGTATGTGGGTCGTTCCATAGATGAGGAAGCCGAGGGCCAGGGAGGTTGACGAGATGATGGACCCAGAAGTGGGAGAATGGGCGCTGGAACCCAGGTCTATACACAGGACCCAATCCCTGAGAAAGGGAGCCCGGGAAAGCGGCATGGGGTCTCTGGGGAGGACAGAGCCCGGTGCCAATTCGATTGTACCTGCCTCCTTCACTCCCACTCAGCCCCAGTCCTGTCCTTAGGTGATGTTCAGTCAACAGCTGTTGAATTAACTTAGGAGGCAGCAAAGGGGTAGGAGGGGCAGGTGCAAGGGACCAGGGTCAAGCTGAGTGTTCTTGGGAGGACCTCTCTGGGCCCAGGATTCCCTCGGGCTCTGGGGCAGTGTGCCTTGAGGGTTAAGAGCATGGACTCTGGAGTCAGAGCTGGAATTGGTGATCAGTTGTGCCATGACTCTGCATGAGAGGCTGGGTGGTACGGTGCTTAGGAATGCAGACTGGAGCCAGAGTGCTGGGGTTCCATCCCAGCTTTTTTACTCCACAGCTGTGTGACCTTGGGCAGCTCCCTTAACCTCTCTGAGCTTCCCTACCTACAAATGTGGATATTAGTCATATCTGCATTGGATGCCTGTCTAGCTTACAGCCACTGTTAGCTATTACGATTCTCCACAGAATGATCCAGAGTTGAGTTTTTAAAACACAATTAGGGTCATGTTCCACCCCAGCTTAAAAGCCTTCTCCAGCTTCCCCTGTCATTCGGAGTAGAATTCAAACCGCTCACCCTGGCCTACAAAGGCCTACACAGTCTAGCCCCTTGCCTAACTCTGACCTCCCTCCCACCCTTTTCCCCTTGCCCACTGTGCTCCAGGTGCATCGGCCTGACCAACCAGCTCACTCGTGCCTCAGGGCCTTTGCACGTGCTATCCCTCCCCCTAGAAGCTCTTCTTCCAGATCTTAGCAAACCTGTTTCTCAGCTCCAGTGCCTCCTCTGGCAGGCCTCTGCTCTCTCCCTACCTAAAGAAGCCGCCTCCCTCTCCAGTATCACATGACCTTATTTTGTGTGTTCCCCCGCATCCTATCACTCCTGGAGATTATTTTATTCATTTACTTGCTCATCCAGCTTCTCAACTGGAATGCCAGCTCCATGGAAGAGAGGACTATCGTCTACTTTGTTCCCCGCTGAGTCCCACAGTAGAGGGACGAATGACGGAGTGACCACACGAGGCTCTGGATCCAGAGAGCGACATGGAGATCCTAGTCCCCTGTAGCAACAAAGAAATTCTCTATTCCCCTCCCACGCACCCACCCAGCCCCAGTGCTGGATTCCAGTCTCCCCGTCTCCCTCACTGAATATCTCGGAAGCAGAAGTTTCGCCCGCGTTGCTCACGGCAGCATCCGGAGGCCTGGCAACAGAAGTGGTCAGCAAACTGATGAATGAATTTGCTCCTTTCGGAACCTCGATTTCTTTATCTGCAGGCTAGGAGCGGTCTCACTGGCCGGGGGTGGTTGTAAGGCTTGAAGCGGTCAGGAGAGGGCCTGCCCTGGGTCCGCAGCTCAGTATCAAGTAAAGAGCACTCTCGGGTCACTTTTTTCTGGGCAGAAAGGAGCCTGGAAGGAAGTGCGCCCGCGTCCCCTCCCAGCGCGCAGCCAGCCAGGCCCGCGGTCCCCACCCGAGTGGGTGGTTGGGGGGGGGGGGTGGGGACGGTGCAACAGGGGGCGGGGCGCGCACGGATGGGGTCGTCGGGGCTCCACCGCGGCAGCGCCCGATCTCCACTTACCCATGGCGAGCTCGACTCCCGTGCGAGCGGGGGCGCCGGAGCCGGGGCGCATCCCCCGCCGGAGTCCCCGCCTCTGTCGCCCGACAAACTTTCCGGCCCGCCTCCCGCCCTCCTCCTCCTCCCCGCCCGCCTGTCCACAGCGCCACCGCCACGTCGGCCGGGCGGCCTTGGCCCCCTGTGCGGGACCATCCCGGCCTGGCTGGGGTCCCCAACCACTGTGCTCCTCCTGGCTCCCGCCCACTGTCATCCCTGTTGTGGGGGAGCCCCACATGCTCCTCTCCCCTGTGCTCCCTGCAGCCCACATTACTAGTCCGGCCTCTCCAGCGTGTATATACACACACACACATGCTCACTCACTCATGTGTCTACTGGGACCGGGACACTCACATACCTGGTTCAGCCACTCAGACATTCCCTGGATTCCCTGACCCTTCATTGGACAGTTGGGACAGTTGGGACACCTCCCAAGTACCCACAGGCACTGTGGTGGGCCTTAGCCACGGGCTGGAAGAACAAGACAGACTTTTTTTTTTTTTTTTTTGTAATTAAAAAAAAAAGTTTATTTATTTTGACGGAGTGAGAGAGCGCACGCAAGCAAGTGGGGGAATGACAGAGAGAGAGAGAGAGAGAGAGAGAGAGAGAGAGAGAGGCTGATGCCGGGTTCAGCCATGAGATCATGATATGAGCCGAAGTCAGACGCTTAACTGACTGAGCCACCCAGGTGCCCAAACAAGACAGATCGCGTGTGTGTGTGTGTGTGTGTGTGTGTGTGTGTGTTCTTGTGGAGTTTGCTTTCTCGTGGGGGAAGAGAAGTGCATGACTGCAGGAGCCAGAGACGCACCAACAGTGATTAGGGCTGGGCAGGGAAGGAAACCAGGCTGCTGGATGTACAGGCCCAGGTGGCTGTTCCAGCCGGGGCCCTGGGACAGCTGCCCTTAGGGGGGATATCTGAGCTGAGACCTTAGGTGCCAGGCAAAAGGAAGCGCAAAGGCGAAGGCCTCCATGGAGGGAGCTTGTGGAGTATAAAGAACGGAAGTGAGGCCATCGTGTCTGGAGCACAGGGGGAGGTGGGCAGAGCAGAGAGTGGAGGCAGATAGAGCCCAAGGGAGGGGCTGGCCAAGGCCAGATCGGTTAAGGCCTTGGGAGGTCAGGGTAGGGAATGTGGATCTTATTCCAACGGACACAGAAAGAATCGGGGAGGTCCAGTGGGTTACGGGGAGCAATGGCCGAAACAGGAGGACCCGAGTGACGGAGGCTGGTGGGAGGTGAGAGAGAGGCTGATGTGGACTAAGGGAGTGGAGGAAAGTAGGAAGATGGCAGATAGACTCAAGAAGGACTCACCGACTGGGAGAGGAGCAGCTTGGGACAGAGCTCGGTTGTGGCTGTGCGACAGTTAAGGTCCTCATTAGGCATCCATGTGGAAATAGGTAGGCAATTCCATATATGAGCTTGGAGCTCTGGAAAGGAGCCAGGCTGGGGACACCCCACTAATGCTCCTTCTCGAGCAAAAATGCACGTCTAAGGTCAGCACTCACACGGCCACGGGCTTCTCCAAACTCTCAGTGCGTGTTCACACAAACGCACTCGTCCACGGGCATCCACAGCCACACTCTCACCCAGCAGGGATCATGTGCACTCACACACACACACACACACACACACACACAGACACACACACAGTCATCTCAGCAAAAAAAAAGAAGCATCGACAGCTCCTTCTGAGTCAGAGGACCCTTGTACAGTTCTCAAAATAATAATGCCTGGGGCAGTTTGAACCATGGCTCCAAAATTCTTTGTTCCATCCCTTGAAATCTAAGTGGGCTTGGGACTGCTTCAACCAGTAGGTGGCTCCAAGTGGCCCTGCGTTGACTCCTGAGACTGAGTCACTGGGACAGCGACACCTGGAGCCCTGCTGATCTCTGTGACTTGCATTAAAGTCATGAGGGTGGGTACGTGCTTGCTGCCGGCCTCTATCTCCCCTAGAGAATAGAGAATCCCTCTTCATTTGTTTCCCCCAAATGAGAAAGGAAATTATCTAATTGGTCCTTTGGGCAAGCATCTTCACACACGGCTTCCGTTGAAGGTGGGCAGGACCTATTAATTCATTTCCTAGACAGCAAAAGTGATGAATGTCATCTTAGAGATTAGGTTATAAAAGATGGCAATTTCCATCTTGTTCGTCCTCTCCTGATGTCTCACTCACTCTCTCCGATGTAAGCTGCCCAGTGGAGAGGTCCAAATGGCAAAAGGTGAGGGTAGCCTCCAGGCAATAGCCTGTGAGGAACTAAATCCTGCCACTAATGAAATAGTCACACCAACAAACAAAAAAAGAAAGTCTGTGACGATACCAAAAAAAAAAGGGGCACCAGAACTCATAAAAGTTGATTTTCTCTGCTCTGAAAAGTCAGAGAGGGCCTCCCTGAGGAAGTGACATTTGAGCTGAGCATGGAAAGATGTCTGGATGGGCTGAGGCAACAAAGGGAGGGAGGAGCACTTCTGGCATAGGAAACAGCAGGTGCAAAGGCCCTGTCGCAAGAGGGAACCTGATAAGAATGGGAGACTGAGAGCAAGTAAATGTGTTTGAAGATCAGAGAGCAAACGGGAACTTGGTGGGAGACGAGCCTGGAAGAGGGACATAGGGTCCCACGCAGGACCTCGTGGGTCTTTAATCCTAAACACAATAGGGAGCCGATGAAAGGCTTTAAGCTAGGTTTTCCTACCATAGGAGCCAGAACCAGTCTGACCATAGCAAGCTTGGGACTTGCAAATATGTTTGTACAGTGGATTTTCCAAAGGAGGGGTTCAGACAGATTTGGTAACCATGGAGATGTCTATGTGGACACTAACAATTATGATAATGAAGCCACAAACTTGGGAAACCGGGCGTTATAAATAGAATTTGTTCCGGGTGAGCTTTGAGTAGTCTGGGCTGACGAAAGGTGCTGGAAACCACACTGTGCCAACACAAAGGGTCTGATGTCTGAAAAGGTGGCTCGCCCTGTGTGTGAACGGCGCGCACGGACTGCAGAGCTGAGGGCTGGTGCCATAGCAACCCTTGGACGAAAGGGCCTTTCTTCAGTATTTCAAACAGGGTCCCGATGATGGGAGAAGGAAAAGGAACATATGCAGCGTTGTCTGCCATCCACACCCTCACAAGCAACATCTTATTTAATCTTAATAATTGCCACAGTAAAGCTAATTATCCTCGCTCTGAGGATGATGAATCTGAACCTCGGAGAAATGATATTTGTGCCTAGCTCCCTTCCTCCTTGCTTCTAGAGCAGGTCTCTGTCTGTCCAGGCCCCAAATGCCAGATCCTGGGGCGCCTGGGTGGCTCAGTCGGTTGAGCGTCCGACTTCGGCTCAGGTCATGATCGTGCGGTCCGTGAGTTCGAGGCCCACATCGGGCTCTGTGCTGACAGCTCAGAGCCTGGAGCCTGTTTCGGATTCTGTGTCTCCCTCTCTCTCTGCCCACCCCCCGGCTCATGCTCTGTCTCAAATATGAATAAACGTAAAAAAAATTTTTTTTAAATGCCAGATCCTTACTTTTCCCACATCCTCTGCAGTTACAGCAAAGGCACGTGGGCCAGTCGTGGCCAGTGTCCTGTAGAGGAAGCCCGGTGTGAGAGGAGGGATGTCCAGCGAAGGGTTTTTTCCCAAATAAAGATGTAGAGGACATAGCACCTCTCTTCTTCAGACAGATGTGTTTGTGTCTTCATCTCACGTGTAGAGCTTTGGTGGCCAGCTTATGACAATAAGATGACAAGTGTAGGGACCAAAGCTGAGGCTGGCGAAGGGCACGAGGGTAGAAAGATGGAAAGACCTTGGGTCCTTAAAATTAAAAAGTGCCTGAAGGACGCTTGGGACCCCTTACTTCCTAAAATTTTGTTCCGTCAGATAATAAATGAGCGTATTGTTTACCCAGAGTAAGCTATTTAGCTGACCAATCTGCTACTTTCAGCTTAAAATATCAAAACTACGGCAGTCTAGGGGCGCCTGGGTGGCTCAGCCAGTTAAGCGTCAGACTTAGGCTCAGGTCACGATCTCGCAGTTCCTGAGTTCAAGTCCCGCGTTGGGCTCTGTGCTGTCAGCTCAGAGCCTGGAGCCTGCTTCGGAATCTGTGTGTGTGTGTGTGTGTGTGTGTGTGTGTGTGTGTCCCTCCCCCACTCATACTCTGTCTCTCAAAAACGAATAAGCATTAAAAAAACCCACAAACCTATGGCCGTCTACTAATTGCACCCTGTTCTAATTCCTCCCCTACTTCCTTTTAGTAATAATCTCCCCAAGTTTTAGCTGGGTTCACGGCTGCCCTGCTAGAGAATATGTTTCCAGCTTCCTTTTCAGCTTCGGGGGCTCTGTGACTGCGTTCTGGCCAATAGGATGTGAGTGGAAGTGACGTGTGGAACTTTGGATCAAGTTCTTAGCTGCCTGTCCTCACCCTCATCCTCCTTCTTGCCAGCTGGAGTGCTGGACAGCTGGGATAGACTCAGAGAAGGTAGCAACCGGTTGAGGATGACCGATCTATACTTTTACATAAGAAAGAAAGGAAGCTCTCTCATAATGAAGCCGTTATTTTTAGGTCACTGTGTTATAGCGACTTATCCTGGACCCTCGCAATAACCAAAACACACAGGCATTCAGTGGCGGTACAAGTCAGGGTTCTTGCTGGAAGCCACACAAACCACCTTGCTCCTGTGTTTGAGCACGGGCAGCCAAGACGTGGAGTAACAGAGGGTCTTCCAAAGTTCAAGGTGGGTGTGCTGTTGCCCCGGGACACAATGCTATCGGGAGGCCCCTTCCCTCTGAATAATGGATGCCGGGAGTCAACTTGATAGCTATTGTATGAAGCCCTCCCTAAATAATAACAGCTTTAATCTATGGAATGCTTATTATGTGCCTGGGAATAGTCCCATGGGTTTTACCTCTAGTGACTCATTTAATCCTCACAAAGCCCTCTGTGATAGATATGATTCACAATCTTATTTTGTAGATGAGAAACTAAAGCATAGAGAAGGTTCAATAACCTGCTCTTGCTCAAACATGCCAAGCACACTTCTCCCCCGGGGCCTTTGCACTAGCTGTCCCCTCTGCCCAGAATGCTCTTCTTCCAGGCATCCATCCACAGGGCTCAAACGTCACCTGTTCACAGAAGCCTTCTTCTTTTTGCATAGAAGCCTTCTTAACTGTCTTTTTTTTTTTTTTTTTTAATGTTTATTTATGAGAGACACAGCACCAGCGGTGGAGGGGCAGAGAGAGAGGGAGACACAGAATCTGAAGCAGGCTCCAGGCTCTGAGCTGTCAGCACAGACTCTGGGGCTCCAACTCCGGAGCCCCGAAGTCACGACAGAGCCGAAGTCCGATGCTTAACCCACTGAGCCACCCAGATGCCCCTTCACTACCTTATTTACTATCTTACCGCTACCCACTCGCCGCCACCCTCCACTCGACCAGGGTGACCATATAATTTATCACCCAAACCAGCACGCTCCGAAGAGCCAAGAGGGGACACAATCGGTAGGTATCCTATTTCCGGAAAAGAGCCGCAGAACGGGTGGCAGTTCGTCGACTCCCGACCGGGAGGCGGGGCCGCCTCGGCCCCTCGGGCGGCTCTCCGCGCGCTGCAGGCCAGAGCCCGGGAGGTCGAAGCGCTGCCTCCCGAGCGCCGCCGAGGGTTTACGGAGACCGCCGAGGACGTGGGAGGCGGGGCCACGTCCAGAGGCGGAAGCGCCGGCGCAATGGTGGCCGAAGAGGGCCGGAGGGGTGACGTCACCGGCAGTCTCCGGAGAGAGCCGACGGGCTCCGAGCGGCAGCGCCGAGGCGCAGTCATGGCGGCCGCCTGCGCCGCGGCCGCTGGGAAGAGCGAGGATCCGGCGCCGGAGGCCGCGGCGCTGGCCGCCGCCCGGGAGCGGAGCAGCCGCTTCTTGAGCGGCCTGGAGCTGGTGAAGCAGGGCGCCGAGGCGCGCGTGTTCCGCGGCCGCTTCCAGGGCCGCGCGGCCGTGGTGAAGCACCGCTTCCCCAAGGGCTACCGGCACCCGGCGCTGGAAGCGCGGCTCGGCCGGCGGCGGACGGTGCAGGAGGCCCGGGCGCTGCTCCGCTGCCGCCGCGCAGGTGAGGCGGCCCGGCCCGGCCCGGGGAGGCCGCTGCGCCTCGTTTTGCCTCAGTCTCTCTCTTTGCACCCGCCGCGTGAACTTCAGTTGGGAAGTGTCGGCCTTTCTCCCCCGCCCCCCTCCCCCCGCCTTCGTTCATTTCATTCTTTGGCCTTGGCACCCGCGACGAGCACGTGTCCCGGAGCCTTAGCTCCTGGTTCAGTTCCCGGCTCTAACTGTCGCTCGGCGTTGAGGACGCCGTTTGACTGCCCCGCGCCTCGGTTTCCCCATGTGCACCGTCTCCGTGTTCGATCATTATCTTTACGTTCGTGACTTTTAAGAAGCAGGTGTAATTACAAGTACGAACTCGCTGCGGAGGCTGTCGGGGTTCCAATACCGACACGACCGCTTCCCATGTAGCCTTACAACAAATTATTTACGCTCAGCCTCAGTTTCCTCCCCTGTAAAGTGGAGTGAGTCATAGTATGTTTGAGTGCGTGATTGGCACATAGCGCTCAGTAGATTTTAGACTCCGTGGACTTGTATATTGAGTTTTTCATTAAAACACCATTGTCCACCACGGTATATCCCTTGTCCTCAGATGAGAAACTGAGGCTCAGGCGGGGGAAGTAACTTGCCCAAGGTTGCACAGCTAGTGAGTGACCCAGCCAGGCTCCCAGCCCATAGCCTCTGACTCAGAAACACTGGCTTTTCTTTTCAGTTTCACACATCCTTTCTTTTATTAATATTCGTTAGGCACCTGCTTTACCCCAGGACATTGTTAGGTGCTGGGTGAGCTGGAGGAAATTCAGTCGCCAACAAGCAGACAGATCTCTTGCCCTTGCTTGGATGTGATGAAGCTATTTGTGTGTTCCTATTTTCAGTTTTCATCTGATCTAGGATGTAAGGTCCACTAAGCAGGGATTGGCTGCTTTGTTTCCTGCTGTATCCCCACTGATAGGTCTCCAGTATCTAGAAAAGTGTGGTGGGCCCAATTGTCATTCAGTAAATATTCATTGAAACTCGAATTCAGTGAATTCTTTGCATTACTGGAGGTATTGTTCCCGCGTTATGGAAACAGAAACAGAGGCTGAGAGAATTGATGTGACGTTTAGGTCATACAACTAGTAAAGGAAGGCAACCAGGATTTGAACCCGGCCTTTCGAACGCAAAGATGAATCTCTCAGCTAGCGCACTGCTTGGCCTGTTTGTGTCCTGGTCAGGTAGAACGACTCTGACTGGGCGATGCTTGCCCTTCTAGGTCTTTGTTTTGTTTTTAGGGAGTGAGTGTGACAAATGCAACCCAGTCATAAAGGGTAGGAAGGAGGAGGGAGTTTTGGCACTACTAAACTTAGCTGTGGGGTGGCTTAAGGCTCAACCCTGCAGGGCATGAGCCGGGGAAGCTTCCAGATGAGTTAAATTGTACTCTTCTGCAGCATTCCTAAATTTTTTTTTTCCCCTGAAATAAGCAGATATGCACGGTAAAAGTCTGGCTCAATCTTTGAAAATTAAGCTTAACATGAAGAGAGAATCTCATCCAGTAACGATTTGTATCTTGATTGCAGGGATATCTGCCCCTGTTGTCTTTTTCGTAGACTACGCCTCCAACTGCTTATACATGGAAGAGATTGAAGGTTCAGTGACTGTTCGAGATTATATTCAATCCACCATGGAGACCGAAAAAACTCCCCAAAGTCTCCTCGGCTTAGCCAAGACGGTTGGGCAGGTTTTGGCTCGAATGCACGATGAAGACCTGATTCATGGTGATCTTACCACCTCGAACATGCTGCTGAAACCCCCCGTGGGACAGCTGAACATCGTGCTCATAGACTTTGGGCTGAGTTTCATTTCTGCACTTCCAGAAGATAAAGGAGTCGACCTCTACGTGCTGGAGAAAGCCTTCCTCAGTACCCACCCCAATACCGAGGCTGTGTTTGAAGCCTTTCTGAAGAGCTACTCCACCTTCTCCAAAAAGTCCAGGCCGGTGCTAAAAAAGTTAGATGAAGTGCGCCTGAGAGGAAGAAAGAGGTCCATGGTCGGGTAGAAGAGTCTGACAAGTACTGACGTGCTGGCCATTTGCGTCAAAGGGAATTTGAAGGAAGGCTCCGAATATGAGATTAGACCTAAATAAAGGCATTGAGATCCTTTTAAGTGCTGTCTGTGATCACGCTTGTTCAGTGTCATTATCATCTGCGGTCGACTGTTCTCAACAGCTTACTGTGGACAGAAGACAAGTTCTAGGCAGAATTGGGTATTTAAAAGAAATCTAGAACGGGCTTCCTCTTCGGCCAGGCCGCGTATATGTCAGGTACCTGGGCAATGGCATTGCAGAACGTTGAACCACGTGATGAGAACATTACTCTTCAGTCTTTTGGGTGATGTGGGGACAGAGTCTCAGTTGGTGACAGATACCTTTATCAACCCGCTAACCCAGCAGTTTTTTTGTCGTGTACATGACACATTCCCCCTGAAACCAATACAATGGGATACAGCCAGCATTTTAAAAATGAACTAGAGGGGCGCCTGGGTGGCTCAGTTGGTTGAGCGTCCAACTTCAGCTCAGGTCACGATCTCACAGCTCGTGAGTTCGAGCCCCGCGTCGGGCTCTGTGCTGACAGCTCAGCCTGGAGCCTGCTTCCAATTCTGTGTCTCCCTCTCTCTCTGCGCCTTGTCTGCGCGCACTGTCTCTCTCAAAAATAAATCAACGTAAAAAATAAAAATGAAGTAGAATCATAGAATAGAAAATATCAGAGCGCCTTACGTGTATTGTTTAATAAAACTTGTTTCAAGTGTATGTATAGACATACAGATACCCAGGGTATCTACTGGGTTTTGATGTAAGACACATTTCTTTTTGAGAGTCTTAGCAAAAAAAAGATGAAAAATACTGCTGACCTCCAATTAGTCTCGTTTTAAAAAAGCAGGCTCATAGCTTTCAGGCAACTGGAATTTATGTGATTTTATGCAGCATTGTTTTTATCTTTGTTGCTCCGTATTTCTATGATTACCTTGTAACTAAGACAAGTGATTGATCTAAAGTTCCTTTTAAGTTCCTTTAGTAAAAGAAAGTGAGTTGATTTATATCACAGATAGTAAGCACGTAGAACAAAAGAGGTGAAACTACCTAGAAATGACTAGTTTGATAAAGCCTGGCTTAAGGGAAGGGGCAGCAAAACAGCAAAGATGCAAAATGCCACCAATTAGCTTGCACTTAAAACCCCTCCCAGCCTCAGTCTCTTCCCCAGAGATGTGTGTCTGTGGGGAGGGAGGTATAATAAAGTACCTCTCCTCCTTGTCTGCACCAGCCAGCAAATAAGTACTTTGAGTGCCTTCTCTGTGCCCAGTATCATTGGCTACTGGGTACGTGGGCAGTGAGCATTTCCGTGGGTCCGGGACTGTGGGTTTCCTTCACCACAGTCAGCCCTGTGCCTGTGGCAGATGCCCAGGAATGAATGAAAACTTCCCTTCCTGGGTACTGGTGACCAGTAGACAGGAGAGTGAATATCGTTGCCTGGTTATCACTCATCAAGATACTGTCCCAGGAGTGTTCATATTGGAATTGAAACAACTCTAAGGTAGCATCCCCAGTGTATCGATGGAGAACTTGTCCAAGATGTCACAGGTGCAAGGGAGACTTTTTCCTGGCTCCCAAGCCCGTGTGGCCTCCACTGATGCTTTAGGAAACGAGATGCTGGCAGGGATACACTTTTGATATATCTTGACCTTCTATAACGTCATTTTCCAAGAACTTCAAGGGCCCCAGGGGCAATGATGTTTTCAAGGAATACTGTCAACGTGACTGAGAGCTGTCTGCCTCGGGGTGAGAATGACTGGTGGGCACACACGTACAGGTAGTAAGTCAGGAAACAGCTAGAGCTCGCCGCGTGCGGGGCCCTGGAGATAGAGGGGGACCTAAGGCTGCCCTTACTCAACGAGGAAACAGTGACATTAGAACTGGTGTGTGAAGGAGAGCCGGGGGCACCCGGGTGGCTCAGTCGGTTGAGCGTCCGACTTCGGCTCAGGTCATGATCTGGTGGTTCATGAGTTTGAGCCCCACGTCGGGCTCTGTGCTGACAGCTCAGAGCCTGGAGCCTCCCTCGGATTCTGTGCCTCCCTCCCTCTCTGCCCCTCCCCTGCTCGCGTTCTGTCTCAACTTATTTTTTTCTTAATTAAACCAAAAAAGAACCGGGAGGTGGGGGAGCGTGTCCCAGGCAGAGACCCATGAGGGACAAAGTTGGTAAAGGAGGGGCATCCCTGGGCAGCAAGGCCAGGGTGGCCAGTTCGCAGCGAGCAGAGCAGAGGAAGAGCGAGAAGTGAGATCAGAGAGGTGGGTGAGGACCAGCTCGGGGCCTTGTCACGAGCCCGGGTATTGTTCTCAACTCGACTGCAGTTTTTTTTTTTTTTTTTTTAATTTTTTTTTACACGTTTTTTTTTTTTTTTTGGGACAGAGAGAGACAGAGCATGAACGGGGGAGGGGCAGAGAGAGAGGGAGACACAGAATCGGAAACAGGCTCCAGGCTCCGAGCCATCAGCCCAGAGCCTGATGCGGGGCTCGAACTCACGGACCGCGAGATCGTGACCTGGCTGAAGTCGGACGCTTAACCGACTGCGCCACCCAGGCGCCCCTCGACTGCAGTTTTAAACAGGAACGCGTTTTACGTTTTCAAGGGATCACATCGGGAGAAAAGGCGGTAAAGGGGGGCTGGAGGGGAAGGGAAAAGCCTTTGCAACTGGCCGGGTCTGCGACAGTGGCAGCCTGGGGCAGAGAGAGGCCTTGGCGAGCGTGCAGCGATCCGCTCGGGCCCGTTGGTGCGTGTGACACGGTGGCCAGCACGGCGGAGGCGGCAGCGTTAGGGAGGCTACAATGACGTTTGCAGGCATCGAGGGCGAGGGGGGTCCTGGGGCAGCCACACATGTTCCCAGGAGAACTGTCCATCTATGTACTCAGGCCCTGGCTCGGGATGGGAAACAAGGGATTATCACACAGTCAGTCCCAGGCGAGCAGTGGATTCTGTCCCTTGTTCAGCATCTCACAAAGGACCAAGCAATCCTCAGCAGTTCCAGATCCCTCAAAGTCCACGTGGGGACAGCTGGCCCTCCGCAGTGGTGAGCCAACGGCACTGGCAGCTCTGTGTGAATTCCATCTGGAACCTTCCCAGACACGGCTTATAAACCTCATTTTACAGACGAGGAAAGACGCTTCACAATGCAAACTATCATGTCTTAGGGTCACACAAGTTGCAGGGCTGGGATTCAAACCTCCATTTTTAACAACAGCCGTTCGCTACTGAGTGGTTACTAAGTTCTTTGCGTGCATCAACCTATTTTGCAGAGGAGGCAATTGAGGCACAGAGAAATGGAGCCTTGCCCAAGGGCCACGCAGCTAGTGAGTAGCAGAGCCGGGGAAACGTGATGTGATACTGAGATGTGTCCAACACTGAAGAGGACACAATGCCCACATCTTCTAGAACATTTAAAAGAGCTCTTGTGGGGCGCCTAGGTGGCTCAGTCTGTTAAGCATCTGACTCCGGCTCAGGTCGTGATCTCACGGTTTGTGAGTTCGAGCCCCGTGTTGGGCTCTGTGCTGACAGTTCAGAGCCTGGAGCCTGCTTCGGATTCTGTGTCTCCCTCTCTTTCTGCCCCTCTCCCGCTCGCACTCTGTTTCTCTCTCTCTCTCAAAAAGTGAATAAACATTAAAAAAAAAATTTTTTTTTTAAAGACCTCTTGTGACTGCGGGCCACAGCATGGAGCCACCCACGTTGGGCATAGTGAATGCTTCTTCAGTGTTCTCTTCAGGGGAGCTGACCACGCTCGCAGCATGTGCCGGCCGAGGGGACCCGGGCACACCTGCACTAGTGAAGGGATGCACACGTAATCTCAGCTGTGACCGAGAAAGGAAACCCGAATCCTGATCCCGGTTCCAATCCAGTTTGTTTACAAAACCAGGCGGGCAGCTCGTGGGCCATCGTTTGCCAAGTTGATTTTTTAAGATACTGCATTAAAATGTTTGTCTTGATTACTGGGTTTTTAGGTGCCGCCTCGAATTAGTGCCCTGGTAAGAGGCTCGCTCACCTCATCCTGGTCCTCACCCGGCTGCCACTGACCGCTGGAACCCCTGGCTGTGGGAGCCCAGCTGACAGGGCCCCGGGAATCTCCTCCCTGAGTCCTGAATTCAGAGTGCCACAACTCCAAAGGACCCAATTCCCCTTTCCTGAGCCCAGACGAGTGGCCGTCCTGGCCAGCAGAGGTCGCCAAGTTACCGTCGTTATCCATGCAGGGGCGCTTCCTTCCCCTTCCATTCTCCTCCTCCACTTCCTTTTCTCTCTCCCTTCCCTCTCTCTGCCTCCTTTCTCTTCTTCTTCCCCTTTTCGTCCTATCTCCCTACCTCGAACTTGGCTCACTCATCCGCCCAACACCGAAGCATCCCCGTGCGTGCGGCAGGCACCGTGCAAATCACCCAGGCTACAGTCAGCAAAGACGTGGGATGTCTGGTTCCCTCCTGCCCGAATTGTGTCATGCGCTCTCTCCCTTCTTCACGCCTTCATTCACTGGGTATTTATTCCACACCCCGGCTCTGTCTGGCTCTGTGCTGGGTCCCAAAGAAGCTACTGGGATGAGAAAGCCCACAGCTACCACCCTGGAGCCCCTTCCCCTCCCCCTGCACTCTGCTGCAATCAATGGTTTCCCCACTGCTCCCCACTGTTTCTGCCCTGCCCGTTGACCCCCCCAAAACGTTCTTCCTTATAAAGCAGCCAGAGGCACCCTTGTAAAGCCAGTTTATGTCACTTGTCTAATCGGAACCTTGATGGCTTCCCATCCCAGCTACATGATGAGGGACCCCCTCACCGCGCCTCTCTGAGCCTCGGTGTCCTCATCTGTAAGATGGACCCATTTTACAGATGAAGAAGCTGAGTCTCAGAGATGCTAAGCGACTTTTCTAGTCATCAGCCTGTAAATGATAGAGATTGTGCCGGGCACTGTCTGTTGTCTACCCCGAGCCACACTCTTTATTCCTTCTGGACAGAACCTCTGTTTATCCAGGTATCTATTAGGTGAGAATGGCTTCATCTCAGGGAAGGTCAGACCGGTCCCTGATGTACAGATGGGCACGTGGCTCCTTTCTGGCCAATAAGACAGAAAAGCGAATCTGCAGAAGTTGCTTCTGGGGAAGATTTTCTTTCTTACAGAAAGGGAGAAGGTTGTGAGAATTTGCTCCATGCCCTGACCCCAACACACCCGCACCAGCATTTCCTGCCTTTAAATGCAGTGGTGATGAGTGGAAGTTCAGCAGCCATTTTGGGGCCGGGAGGCCGACGGTAAAGCACCGGCGAGGGGAAGACAAAGGAGTCAAGAACGGGCAGGGTGTGAGTCCGTCACTGGAAATCGGACCTTTCTTCCCTGACTTATTATTTGCATAAGTAAACATCTTCAAAGCTGAAGCTGCTTTAGTTGGGTTTTCTATCACTCGAAGCAAAAACAGTCCTAACCAGAACAGATACAGATCCCCGTCCCCCCCAAGCCACACGCAGGGTCACTGGCATCTGGCTGCCTTCCCCGGGGCGGGCTGGCATATCGGGCGGCACAGGCCTCTCGCCTGAGATCAAGGTGAAGGAGCCACGGCAGACAGTCTCCAGCCCCTTCTGTTCCAGGGCCGGAAGGTGAGACCCCTGGACTGAGATTCAGCCTGTGCGAGGCCTGGCCAATGTGCCCGCAGCTTCCTCTGTGTGTCTGGCCCCTTCTGCTGTTACTCTGCCCCCACTTGCGCACGCTGTTCTTCCCACAGACAGTCCTGCCGCTATCTCAGGGTCTTTCTCCCTGCTGTTCCCTTTGCCCGCGACACTGTTCCCCGCAGACCTCTATGTGGCCTCCTCCCGCACTGCCTTTAGGCCTCTGCCGGTTACCGCTGTGAGAGGTCCCCTGGGAGCACCCTCTATAAAAGGTGACACCCCCCTCCCCAGCCCTCCCCGCCCCTCCCCAGCTCTGTTTCCACCCCGTTCACCAGCACCTGCTATCCTTCAGATTCACCTGCTCGTTTGCATCCTGCTCTCTCCGTGGGCAGGGGGCCGTGTTTGTGCCCGGCTCCGGCCGCGGTTTCTACAGTGGTGCCTGGAAGGTAGTAGATGCTCTGTAAACATTTCCTGATGGCAGTGGAATTCCCTCGTGCAAGCGTAGCCTGCTTGTGGGAAAGAAAATTCACGGGGCCACATGAGCCTCCCTCCCACTGCCCGCCCCCCCCTCGCCCCCGCGTGCCACCTACCCACAGTCTTCCCTGCTGGAAGCAAAGCACAGTGTGGCCCCGGCCTGCAGCTTAGAACAAAAAACATTCAGAACCCTGGGGATTTGGTGCTGATCAAAGGCTTCCTCGTGTTTGTAAACCTTCACCCTCTGCCCAGGACACAGAAGGTTAGGGGCGGCCCAGAGCCCAGAGTTAGCCGCGCTTCCAGGCCGGGGGACTCTGGGCCTGCCCCTTCCCCGTAGCGAGGAAAGGCCCCCCACCGCAAGGCCGAGCGGGTTGAACCCAGCCAGGGATCTAAAAGGGGTAACTAATCCCACCCCCAGCCTGAGGCCCACCTGCCGGCCCTTGGATTCAAAGCCAATGTTACTCTTGGAGCTACGGAGGCCTGACCAAAATGTCACGCTGAAAGATGCTGATAGTGGTGCAGCTCAGCGAGGCGGGGGGCAGGCGGGGAGGGGGAGTGGGAAGCTGGTGCCTGCATACTCCCAGCATGCTCTCCCCTCCCCCAGCCTTATTTGTCTTCGTAGCACTAAGCACTGTGGGATATGTGATGTATTTCACTCACTTATCTTATGACAGAGCAAATAAAAGGGAGGCTCTGTGAGCCCAGAGACCTTTGTCTTGGTTGTTCACTGCTGTAGCCCCAGCGCCCAGAATGACACCTGGTGTATACAGTAGGCGCCCCACGAATACTTGTGGACGTGGGCCGCCCGGGGGGCTCTGTCACGTAAGCATCCGACTCCTGATTTCAGCTCAGGCCATGATCTCACAGTTTCATGGGATCGAGCCCCGCATTGGGCTCTGGGCTGGCACGGCAGAGTCTGCTTGAGATTTTCTCTCTCTCTGGCTCTCTGCCCCTCCCCCCCCCCACTCTGTCTCTCCAAATAAGTACATAAACTTAAAAAACGACTTGTGAATAAATGGTAGTCATGATTTTGGTTGATGTTCACAATAATAAAGTGCAACAATTTAAGACAGGTTCAAGTTTTCAATGCTTACGGAACCTCCGCTATGTTCCAGGTGCTGTTCCGGGCACTGGGGATACGGTGAGGATGAACGAGGACTCCCGGTTCTCATGGAGTTTAATCTAGTAGGGAATGGTTTGAAACGATGACTCGTGCTGTGAAGGAAAGAACTCGGGGCAGACTCGACATAGAGTGCGTGACGCAGAGTGGAGGAAGGTTACGTTCGTTGGAGCAAAGACCCACGTGAGAAGGAAGCAGCCAGTGAGGTGGGATGGTGGGGGGATGTGGGGGGGGGACATCCAGGCAGAGGGAGCAGTCCGTGCGAAGAACCTGGCATGTTCAAGGAGCAGAAAGGAGGTCATGAAGAGGGTGGCAAGCAGTGGTTGAGGGGAAAGCGGGTAGGACGTCAGGCCAAAGAGCTAGGCATGGCTCGATCGTTCATGTCCGTGCCCAGCACAGTGCTTGGCACATAGCAAGCCCTTAATAGCTGGGCTGGTGACTGTAATCAGTCGATCACATCGATGGTTATTTTCCTCTTAGAAATGGGGAGGGGCAGTGGCGGTGCGGATCATTGGAATTTCAGCCCTGTCGTGCACGAGCTGTGTGACCTCGGGCAAATGTCTTAATCTCTCGGAGCCTCAGTTTCCTCATCCGTCTAACAGACAAGCCTAGTAGGGAATGAAAATAAATGCTGGTCAGACCATCCGTCAACTGTGGAAGTTCTTTAAGAATTTCCTCCCACTTTGGGGCAGGGGGACGGGGGGGCTGGGTAGGTCAGTCGGTTAAGCTTTGGCTCAGGTCATGATCTCGCAGTTCATGAGTTCAAGCCCCAAGTCCGGCTCTGGGCTGACGGCTCAGAGCCTGGAGCCTGCTTCGGATTCTGTGTCTCCCTCTCTCTCTGCCCCTCCTCTGCTCATTCTCTCTCTCTCTTTCTCTCTCTCAAAAATAAATAATAATAATAATAAAAACACTTAAAAATTTTTTTTTCAACGTTTATTTATTTTTGGGACAGAGAGAGAC
>NW_024412427.1:964935-1150123 GCF_014898765.1 Herpailurus yagouaroundi
GACTGTGCCACCCAGGCGCCCCGACTTACTGTCCTCTTAATCTCTTAGCTCCTTCCAGAACAAGGGAGCCAGTCCAGGGGCTCTGGGAGCAACATACCCTGGTCCCAACTGCCTCCATCAGGCTTTGGGGAGTGACCACAGTTTCTATGACGTCAGCTGGACTAAGTCCCCAGGAATAGTTTTTCCCGTTTGGAAACCTGTCCTCCCACCCCCGGGCTTTGAACGTCCAAAGTGCTCCCTCCGGGGCCTCACCCTTTATCCGAGATTGTCTGACACTAACCTGGTTGGAACCTTTGATGAAGCCGGTTATGGAGCTGCTCAAGGTCAGGTGCCTGATCTGAAAGGACATGGGAGAAAGTTTCATCACAGCCTGCCAAGGGCCCATTGGGAAATAACTTGCCCTACGGGCTTACGGGCAGCATGGCAACGTGACCCACCTAGGAAGCGGGCACTGCCCCTCTTTCTGGTCCATATCGCCATCTTTGAATGAAAAGCGTTTAAGTTTTATTTTTATTTTTATTTATTTTTAGGGAGAGAGCACGAATGGGGGGAGGGGCAGCGGGAGAGAGAGAGAGAGAGAGAGAGAGAGAGAGAGAGAGAGAGAGAATCTTAAGCAGGCTCCATGCTCTGCAAGGAGCCCGACACAGGCCTCGATCCTACGACCCTGGGATCATGACCTGAGCTGAAATCAAGAGTTGGATGCTCAGCTGACTGAGCCACCCACGTGCCCCAAAGCATTTAAATTTTCAGTGAAAAGGATGCTCATTAGAATGGCCATCGTAAAAAACAAAAAAAACCAACTCGGTTAATCATAAGTGTTGGCAAAGAGGTGGAGAATTTAGAACCCTCCTCCGCTCTTCATGAGAGCTCTAAAATGGCATGGACACTTGGGAAAATGGTCTGGCAACTCTTCAAAAGGTTACATACAGAGTTAACAAATGGCTCACCAATTCTACTCCTAGGTGTAGACCCAAGAGAACTGGAAACATGTCCTTACAAAACTTTGTACAGGAATGTTCACAGAAGCATTATTCATAATAGCCAAAAATGGAAACAACTCAAATGCCCATCAACTGATGACTAGACAAATAAAATGTGCTTTATTCACACAATGGAATATTATTTGCCCCGTTAAAAGGAGCAAAGCACTGATCTGTCATGCTAAGTAAAAGAAAGCAAACACAAAAGACCATCTATTGTATGATTCCATTTATGTGAAATGTCCAGAACAGGCAAATCTGTACAGACAGAAAGTAGATGAGTGTTTATCTACCATTTGGGAGGTTGGGGGGTAGGAACTGGGGTGATCATTAATGCATATGAGGTTTCTTTTGGGGGTGATGAAGTTCTCTACAACTGATTGTAGTCACGATTGCCTGTGTGAGTATACTAAAAACCATTCACCTGAACACTTTAGATGGGGGAACTATATGCTATTGTTATTTTTTTAAAAAATTTTTAAACATTTATTTATTTTTGAGACACAGAGAGAGACAGAGCACAAGTGAGGGAGGGGCAGAGAGAAGGGGGGGACACAGAATCTGAAGCAGGCTCCAGGCTCTGAGCTGTCAGCACAGAGCCCGACGCGGGGCTCGAACCCATAAACCGTGAGATCATGACCTGAGCCGAAGTCGGACGTTTAACCAGCTGAGCCACCCAGGCGCCCCACTATTAGGTTGTTATTTTTCAAATGAGAACAGAATATGCCACTCTGCTTAAATCCCTACAGTGGTTGCCTTATCATCATAGCGCGGGTACACTGTCCTCACCCAGGCTTTCAAGATCCTGGGTTGTCTAGCTGCTGGCTCTCCTTCTGATCACACCTCTGCATCCCAGGTTCTGGATCATTCTAAGCCACCCGGTTTGTTCCTGCCTTGGAGCCATTGCACTCGGCTTTTCCTTCTTCCGGAAGGAATTTTTCATTTCGCTTGAGTACACACCGTGCTGATCGGGATTGCCAAATGGTAAGCTAGACGGGTGTTTATAAGATACTGATGTATCGTTTTCCAAAGTGGTTGGCTAAGTGATCATTTCCAGTAGCCATCTGTGAGGCTTCCAGTTGCCCTAGAGTCTGGCCAACACTTCACGTTGGCCTCTGTTTAACTTTGCTAGCCCAGGGGGTTCGTATCACCCTGAGATTTCAGTTTGTATTTCCCTGATGGCTTGTAATGTTGAGCATCTTTTTATGTGCCTAATGGTCATCTGTAGGTCTATTTTTTTTTTTTTTTTTTTTTTTTTTTGGTGAAGTGTCTTGAAATATTTTGCCTATTTTGAAATCGGGGTGTGTAACTTCGTATTATTGAGTCGTAATAGATTTTAGAATAGAGATACGAGTTCTTTGTCAGATATAGTTTTGAAGATATTTTTCCCGGATTATGTTAAATTTATATTTCAAATGCTCATCTTAGGAAAGGAGAAAGGTGTAAAACCAATGATTTCTAGCTTAAGAAGCTAGGAAAAAAACAAAACAAAACAAAACAAAAAAACCAGAGACGAATAAGCCCAAAGTAAGTAGAAAGAAGGAAATAATAAGAACAGAGGGGCTTCCCCGGGGAAGGTGGAGCAGACCTAGTTTTCTCTACTCTTCCTGCGGAGGACGATTGGGAACGCTGTACCCAAGAATACTTCAGAGAGTGGAGAGGCGAAGGCGGGGACTTGGGACCCAAGGAACAACCTGGTGATGGGTTTTCTTTCTGCCTACTCTATCTCAGGCTTGGAAGCCGCAGGCAACCTGGAAATGTCAGCAGGGGCTGCCAAAGAGCCCTGACGAAAGCGAGCGCTCTGTAGCCAAAGGGCCAGGAAAAGTTCAGCCAAGAGAGACCACTTTTAGACAGAACCTTCTCTACTCCAGCTGAACACCATGGGGAAAACATGGGAGCTCGCTCCCCCCAGCACAGGCTGAGTGAGGAGCCCCGACTTCGATCCTCACCGGGCTACGACCCTGTGTGCCAGCTTCCTTCCCAGGGTGGTGTCAGAGGAAGTGGAGGAGGGGGCTGGGACTTGTGTGCTCCCTGGTTAGTAAGGAGCCTCCTCTCCTGGTACCCCCTTTCCGTGTTTGCTGGTTTTGTTAGAAGGGTGGAAAGACAAGCGATAGCCTGGGAGGAAGGGTTTGCAAACCGCCTATCGTATCCGGCGTATATAAATCACTCTCAAACCTCTAAGACCACAAGGCCATGTGTCTACACCTCTATCCGAAGGGCTAAAACAAAAAAGTAGGGACAACACCAAATGCTGGCAAAGATGTGGAAAAAACTGGATCACGGATTCATTGCCAGTGGAAATGTAAAATGATGCAAACACTCTGGGAAACAGTTTCGCAGTTTTCTTTAAAAGCCAAGGAGGCAACTACCGTATCACTCAGCGGTTGTGCGCCCGTGCATTTATCCAGGAGGAAGGAAACGATTCCTTCCTCCAGGCTCCGATCTCCAGACGGCTCACCCACCCTGGGGGCAAGTAGAAACTAAATCAACAGCGGAGACCCCCGCTCAGCGCTTGCTCTGTGCCAGGCGTCGTGCTAGGCGTCAGCGGGCCATCTCCCTCAACCTTCCCAACAGACCTCTTGGCTGGTAGAGGCCGCGATCATCATCCGAGGCTCCAAGGCCGTTGCTCATGGCCACGCGGCTGGACTGTGCAGAGCCCGGATTCAAACCCAGGGGGACGCTGACAAGCGCTTTCATCCTCACCTGGTCATTACCAACCGTTTAACGGGGGCGGTAAAAAGCGTGGAAAAGGTGTGGCCGCGGCGGCCGCGGGTTAGACCCGAGGCCACGCTGCCCGGAGGGCCGGAGTCTGGTTCCCAGTTCCTGGGCCTGACTTCCCTTAACTTTGCCGGGCCTCTCGCCCCCAGGCCCAGGGGCGCAGGCACCACCCTGCAGGGGCAGGAGAAGGCGGGCCCCCGAGCGCAGTCCCCTCCCCGAGCCCTCCCCCGGGCTTTAAGCCGGAGCAGGGGAGCGGGGCGCGGGCAGTCCCGGGCTGGCTCGGTCCGCCCGGCGATCGCGCGGATATGGCGGCGCTGGCGACCGTGGCCAAGAAGGTGTGGAGCGCGCGGCGGCTGCTGGTGCTGCTCTTGGCGCCGCTCGCGCTGCTGCCGGTGGTCTTCGCCCTCCCGCCCAAGGTAACGCCTCGTCCGCCGGGCGCCCCCCGTCCCGCGCGCCCGCCGGCCCGCCCCCGAGGTCCCAGACCTGACCGATTTCACCAGAACCCCCCACCCCCACCCCTCGACCCTCTGCCCCTGTGCCCTGCCCCCTCCGGCCCTTTCCCGGCCGCGCCTTGGAGCCGGAGTCCGGCCCAGCCTTCGGGATGGTTCCCCCGTCTGCCGGAGCGAGTTCTCTTTGCTGGGCTCGGCGCGCGGGGCGCCGGGTTGAACGCTTCCCTAGATGATCCCAATGCCAAGCTGAAGGGCCTGGGGCAAGTCACTTAGCTCCGCTGGACTTCGGTTTGCCCAGATGTAACAGTGGAGGCAGCGACGGCGTTGGGGCAGATATTAAATAGGGCAATCTATGTACCTCTCTTCGAACTGAGCCTGGCCCACAGGAAGTGCCCGCTGCCCCACTGGCTGGTCTGATGCCAGGCCCCTTACCTGCTGCGAGCAGGCCGAGATTGGAAGAACCCCCTGGAGCCGGGCGCTAAGCTTTTAAGGGGGCGCTAAGCTTTGCCTTAAAGCGCGTCGTTTTATGTCATCCTTTCAGTGCCCCTCAGGGGGTGAGGATTATTTATCTCCTTTTCTAGAGAAGAAAAGTGAGGCTCAGAGAGAGGAAGTGACTTGGTCAGGGTCACATGGCTAGCAGCTGAGCAGGGATCCATTCCCTGGCTTGTCAGAAGCCAGCACTCGAGCGGTTTCTCCGCTCTCAAAGAAAGCAATCCCTCGACCAAAGGCTGCAGATTGAGGTCAGGAATGTCATGATGAAAGTCAACACCAATGGGGGCTGGGCGAAGATGGGTGTCACAGGTCCCTATTGCGCCCCTCACTGGTACCCAGCCCTTCTGGGGCGTCACGGGAGGGCATAGGACAAGGCTCCTACCTCCAGGAAGTTGTTTCACTATCTCTCAACGTGAGGCTAAATGTTCATAAAAAATAAAAGCAGAGAGAGGGTGTCATTTAGAGGTACATTACCCAGCACCCGCCAGCAGAGACCAGGGGAGCTGGGAGAGGTATTCGGAGAGGGCTGCCTGGAGGAAGGGGTCCTCCTTGGGCACAGGGAGTGAGGAGGTGATACCAGCTGGTGCCAGAGAGACCCAGAGCTAATGTACAAACGTGGTCTTCAGTGTGGAATTACCTAAACGCTTCGACTTTTTTGACATAGAAGAGAGAAAGACAACAAATGCCCGGATAAGGATTACGTCACTTTCAAAAACCGTCCCATTCCCGGCCAGGCGCTGACCTCAGGATCTTAGCCCAACCCCCTTTCTTCTTTGGGTCTCACTTTCCTTGTCTGTAAAATGGGGCCCTCGTGGTGCTGGCTTCTGAGAATTGATGTGCAAGGTTGAGCGAGGAAGTTGCCTCACTTTATGGGGCATGATTAGGGGAAGGACGGATGGGGTCTGTGATGTCCCAGGTGGAGTCCCAGGGAAGAAAAGACAGAAACACCCAGGGTCTTTCTCCTCAGGAGGGGGTTCTGCAGGCTTCTGTCTGCTCTGCGCTCTAGCAACATCCATGAACTCAGGGACAGATCCAAGGGTTATGGGGCCTGAAGCATACAGTATTTGAGAAGTGCCTTTTAAGAAAAAGCACACAGATTTACAAAGAGAAAATTCAGTATAGGGCTGGGGAGGGGCTCAGAAGCTTAAGCTCCATAAGCTTCGCGGTGAATCCACTTCCATGGGAATCCTAACGTGCACAGGTGCAGAGAGCCTGTAACCTTCTGCAGGGGTGGTAGGCCCAGTAAGTAAGGTGTTGTGTTGAGTGCTTAACGCTCAGTATGTGCCAAGCGCCGTGCAAAGAGCTTCTCGGGCATCGTCCTATATAATGTGCACGCACCCAGGGAGACAGTTACTATTAGCATCCCTACTGGCCAGCTGAGGAAATGGACCTCAGCAAGGTTAGGTGACCTGCCCGAGGTCACACAGCCTGTACAGAGCCACTTCTCCTCATTGCACGGTATAGTCTTTCTTCAGTTGTGATTGAATCAGAGTCTTTCGTGTTCCCCGCAGATCCTGGTGGGGACGCTTTGTGTGGCCTGAGATGTCACTGCCTCTTTAAGTGGCTGATAAATGAGGGCCTCCCCGGAGGCAGGTCTGGCTTTTTGGGGGGGGGGCGTCTTAGCTTCCCTCAAAGATCTGTATCCCATACTCAAAGCCTCACCCTTGATAACGATATACTTACTTACTTATCATTATTTTATTCTTGGCTAGTAACTGACATGTTTCTCAACCTGCTGTGCAATGTGAATTACACATCCTTAGAGAACATTGAACAGAGAACATTGCCGTTTTTATCGATCTGGGGCAGACATTTAAAGCAAAGAGTGGGTGTGCTAGGCAAACACAGCTTCCAGACAATTTCCGTAGTAATCTTAACCAGTTTCAACCCTGTGCTAACCTCCCCAAACAAAGCCTGGGCAGGGGGCGGCTAACAAAAACTTTCTGTTTGCTGTGCAAATGTAGCTTCGAGGCAAGTGTCCTTGGTGTCCACTCCCACTCCCAACGTCACATTGCCACTTCTGAGCCTCCGTCCCATGGAAATTCTGGAACCAGCACCAGTGCAGGTTATATTGTACACATGGGTTCCCCCCAAACTTTGCAGATATCAGATCAGGAAAAACAATGGAGATGCTTGGGCATTGGCCATCTCCCCCTCATTGGGTCCTGATGATGGCTCCCAGCCACCACTCCTCTGATGTTCTGGGAGTCTGTGTGGTCGACAGGGTTGGCCCTCAGGCACCTGTCCCCCCCGGCGGCTGGTGAGCCGGTCTGCGGGGAGGTCAGGGTTAATCTGAAGAGCGGATGGGAGGGGGGGGGGAACAATTCTTACATTATGTCCTCCTGGCTTGGAACGGAATGCTGTCAGCAGGGATGAAAGGAGTGGGATGCCCTTCTGGAATGCAGTGGTTGCAATTTCCAGTTCCACTGGAGATCCTGGCTCTTGCTACAACAGGGCTGGAGACTTAGGAGGTCAGGATGCTGCTGGAGGGACCACCCCAAAATCTTCCAAGAGTGGCCATTCCGGGAGAGGGAAGCTTAGGGACTGGCCTTGGGCGGCCAGTGGGGACAGATGAAGCTGTTAAAGCAGCTGGCAAGGGAGTGCTAGCCCCATGTGTTTGCAGGGAAGTCTTGCCCCCTTTCCTACCTGACGACCCACACCCACCGAAAGCAAATGTAGCCAGATTGACCAGGTGGCCAGGATGAGCTCTTGTAGTGGGTACTCACAGGTGACTCTTTCTAAGGACGCTTTGACGAGGAGGAGTCTGGGGATATTCTAGGCAGGACTGCTACAAGCTGTGTTGTCGCACAGGCTGTGCACTGCGCAAGGGGCCTCGGGTTGGCAGTGAGATTGAACCACCCTGCACTTTACCTGCCAAGCGATGTATCCTGGTGCAGTGCTAGATCTGCCTGAGGAAGAGCTCCTCCCCGTCCTAATTTGCACATCCCAATTTGCACAAAGGTATCAAGTCTGGCTAGCAGCAGACTTGTTCTGAGATGGTGGAATTTTTGTTTGTTTGTTTGTTTGAGATGGTGGAATTTTTTTAGGCAACGGTAGTGCACCTGTAAGGTCAGAGGCCCTTTGGCATTTTCCTAATTCTTGTGGGTGGCATTTAGGTGGGTGATGAGGAAAAATGGTCATTTCATTCCCGGTTTGGAGTCTTGGGAATCAGAACTGGATTCCCATTCCACATGCTTGCTCTGTGACCCTGGGCAAGTCATTTGACTTCTCTGGGCTTCATTGTCTTCACTGACAGTGTGGCCACGAGACCACCGTCCTCCCTGGTTATTATTTGGGCCCAGTGAAATCATATACTGTGCGTGTGCCCTTACTTCCTACTTTTAAATTCAGTGCTCAAGGCATGACTCACCTCTCCCGTGCTTTAGCTGGAGAAACGGACACCCAGAGAAGTCAAATGATGGACAGAGCACCAGCCTAACCGCCGAGAAGACCTGCCTTTGGGTCTTGGCTCTGAAACTCTGAGACTGGAGGCTTTGCATCTCTGAGCCTTGGTTCCCTCATTTGTGAAGTGAGGACTCACACCCTTCCCAAGGGCTTTACAAGACTTAATTAAGAGAACATACAGAAATTGTCCCGTGGGGCACCACACGTAGTGTGGTTTCTAATAACTGTCAAAGCGTTTCCCCACTTATCCTTTGCTGACTTACACGCCTTTCAAATTTTGGTGTATTTACTCTTTCCATCGCCTTAAGAAGAGGGAGTAATGATGATCCCCATTAGTACAGATGAGGAGAACAAAGCACAGAGAAGTTAGGTAATGTTCCTGAGGTCGCACAGCTACTGAACATTATTTTGGTCACTTCTCTTGGTCCTGGGTCTTGGAAGATAGGATGGCCGGGGTTCTTAGAGACCCTGACTCTTCCCTTAACAGGGGCTTCCCAGAAAACCCCACAGACCCCGCCCTGTGGGTCGAGAAAGTTCTCGGGCCAGATACTGCCCTGCTGCTTTTAACTTGTATCCTCTCATTGAACCCAGAGGGCTTGGACAGGGAACCCCCAAATGGACTAAGGTTTGATTTAGCTTCCGTCATCCAAATACCACCCACAACATTTTTGCCAGATCCCCTTTACCCCGCTCAGTATTACTATACTCCTGTCACCACCCCCTTCTTTCTTACATTACTACTGCCTTACTCCCCCTCCCCTCCTTTTCAAAAAACTTCTATACAATGACTTAAAAAGGAAATTTAATGCCAAGACCATGCATGGGAAAACCAGGATCACAAATGACTAATAGAAGAAAGGTAGCAATAAATACCTCTGCAGTGTTGGTGAATCTGGCTCGAAGCTGAGGGCCTGAGACCCGCCCTCTCTGTGTCGCATAGGGAGGCAAGCGGTCAAGGGAGGTGGTAAAGACAAGTCAGTACCAAACTGAGACTCTGTTTTGGAAGGAGCGAGAGGGAGGAAAGAATCCGAAGAGTGTCTTCACCCCGCTGAAATGGTTCCCCACCTGATAGATGGATTTGCTCATAGTCCTTTCCTGCCAGGATTTCGTGATGACGAATAAGTTCATGTGCAAAAACTGCATCTCAGACACACATAAATTTTTTCTTTTGCGTTCTGTCCTTTACACGGTTTTTTCCTGGAGGGATCTTTGAGGCTAATTGGGGGAGGGGAAAAGGGGAGCCGCTTGTGTGTTTGGCGGAATGAGCTGCATTGAAATGGTCAGTCCTAAGCCTCAGTCTACTCATACGGAGATTGGGTCTAATCATACCGGAATGAGTTCATATGCTTGAGGCACTTCGCCAAGTGCTGGCTCATAGTAGGCACTCAGTACATGTCAGCTGTTGGGGCGCCTGGGTGGCTCAGTGGGTTAAGCGTCCACCTTCAGCTCAGGCCACGAGCTCACAGTCTGTGGGTTCGAGCCCCACGCCGGGCTCTGTGCCGACAGCTCGGAGCCTGGAGCCTGCTTCGGATTCTGTGCCTCCCTCTCTCTCTGCCCCTCCCCTGCTCGCACTGTCTCTCTCTCTCAAAAACTAAATAAACATTAAAGAAAAATGTTTAAGTAAATGTCAGCTGTTATTGCTGCTACTGTCACGCTGTTCCAGAACTTGGGGATCACTCCAGTTCAACTTCCGCAAAGAGGGAACTGAGGCCCAGAGTGAGTGAGTGACAGGGTGGGGGTGAACTTCCTCCCCCTCTCTTTGTCCATTGATCCAGCCGTCATGTTTCATCTGACACTATTTCCTTCTGTCTCTGAGCCTACCTTCTAGATACAGGGTGAGGGGAATGAGAGGTCAAGCTCCCTTACTTCTGCTTAGATCACGTGGGCCCTCAACAAAGAATAAGAACAGCTCGGGGCGCCTGGGTGGCGCAGTCGGTTAAGCGTCCGACTTCAGCCCAGGTCACGATCTCGCGGTCCGTGAGTTCGAGCCCCACGTCGGGCTCTGGGCTGACGGCTCGGAGCCTGGAGCCTGCTTCCGATTCTGTGTCTCCCTCTCTCTCTGCCCCTCCCCCGTTCATGCTCTGTCTCTCTCTGTCTCAAAAATAAATAAACGTTAAAAAAAAATCTAAAAAAGGAATAAGAACAGCTCATATTTATTGAGCATTTAACTAGGAGCTCTGGTCCCCTCGCTCCCTCTGCTCCCACATTGACCTTGCTCTTTCTTAAATACCTCAAAATTGCTCTCACCCCAGGGCCTTTGCACTTGCAAAGACCCTCTGTCTGCATTGGTCTTTCCTCAGCTATCTGCAAGGCTTCCTTTCTCACTTCATTCACCTCTGCTCAAAGATGAACCTCCCTGAGGTCTTCCCTGACCTCCCTGTCTAACAGAGGAAACAAAAAATCCTTCACACTCGTTGTTTACCATCTCTAGGAATTAGCTAGCCCTGGTAGGGGCTGAACTTCCAGGGTTAACAAGGTCCCAGGATGTCAGAGCATCAAATTCAGAGACTAGAAAACATGCTTGTTTCAATCTCCCACACTCTCCCCTCACTGTAATCCGGCCTCATAGGCCTTCTTTGGGTTCTTCAAACCTACCGAGCGTGTTCCTGCCTCAGGACCTTTGCATTTGCTGTCTTCTCTGCCTGGTATGCCCTTGCCCCTGATCTTCCTGATCCTTCTGGATCCTTCTGGTCATTCAGGTCTTAGCTCTAATAGCATCTCTTCTGAGGAGTCTCCCTTGATTACTCCTTCTCAAGAACGCTTGTCCTCCTTACCCCCCAAACACTCTCTAAACCAGCCTCCTGTTTTATTTCTTTCGTGGAATTCATCCCAGTCTGAAATGGTCATTATATGTTCCCCGTCTGCCTCCCCAGCTAGACTGTGTAAGGGAATGGCCTGTTCCCTACAGCATCCCCAGTGCCTAGGACAGCATCTGACATATAGTAGGTACTCAGTTAACAAGTGAATGAATGAATTTGGATTTGAACCTAGGTATCTCTGATTTCAGAAAACGTGCCCTTTTTTTTTTTAATTAAAAATTTTTTTTCAAATGTTTATATTTGAGAGAGAGAGAAACCACAAGCAGGGGTGGGGCAGAGAGAGAGAGGGAGATACAGAATCTGAAGCAGGCTCCAGGCTCTGAGCTGTCGGCACAGAGCCCCACACCGGGCTCGAACCCGTGAGCCGTGAGATCATGACCTGAGCCAAAGTCAGATGCTTAACTGACTGAGCCACCCAGGCGCCCTGGAAAACAGGCACTTTGAAAAGCCGCAGGCTGCTGCCCATTTGTGGAAGACTGGAGCTGGAACCAGTATTCCCAGATCTCCTTTTTTTTTTTTTTTTTTTTTTTTTTTCATTTGGGAAGACGGAGGCCCGGCGCGGGAGAGGGCCTGGAGGGGCTTTCGCGGCCTCTCCCAGCCCGGTGGCCCCAGAACCCTCATCTGTGCCCTTACACGCTCTCCCGGAGGGTCTGACCCATTGCCCACACAGGCCCCTGGGCCTCGGAACCGCTTCTCTGAGGCCCAGCCAACTTTCCACTTCCCCGGAGCTCCAGCCAGGTGTGTAAACAGGCCAATGCAATTCCTGGTGATGCAGCAGGGAGCAAGATCGTCCCCTGACCAGACTCAACAGGACAGTGCCCTCTGGACTGATGAGCAGGATGTTCTGACACCCCCCAGACCCTGAAGACACAAAGTCAGCACCTTAGCAAGGCCGGACCCGGCCGGGCCTAAGCCAAGTCACGCACGCGCTCCCGAGTCACCCTCTCCGGCTAGGACGCATCAGGAAAGAGACGCACAAGGCCACAGATCAGAGCACCTCCTGGCCAGTGCCTTCCCTTCCCTGAGCCTCAATCTCCTCACCTGCAAAGTGGGCATAATGACACCAACCTGCTGGGAAGACTTGAAGGTGTCTGATGCATAGTAGGTGCTCAATAAAGGAGCCTGGCTGTTACCGTTATCTGCATAATAGGGGTACCAGACTCTTGGCCCTGCTGCCTGTCCCTGAAATTTACAGGCGAGGGGCAACGAAGGGGAAAGAGCCTGTGTTGTCGGGTCGGGGGAAGCACAACACACAGGACCGAACGGTGATCCCCAGTCGATAAAGAGGTTGGAAAAGGGCCTGGGGCAGGGGCACAGACCAGGGTGGGCCAGGAAGTGGGGTTTGATTTCAATTGTATTAAGCGCTCCTACGGGAATGTGCTGGTCCCTGGGAGGCTGCAGGAAACGAATTCAAGTTTGTCGATGTCCTGCCCCACAGGCCTAATTCATGGCCCCTTTTCTGTTCCCCAAGAGGCTCCTAAGAGTCACAGCCAACACCACTCCAGCACGGCTCAAAGCACTCAAGATCCTCTAGCTAGCACATTTATGCTTCCTATGGCTCTGTGGGGCAGGTGCTGTTATCGTCCACATTTACAGACGAGGAAACTGAGGCACAGAACGGTTTAGTCACTTGCCCGAGCTCCCAAGGCTTGGGGGTGGCAGAGCTGGGACCCAAACCCTGGCACTCTAGCTCCAGAGTCGGTGCTCTTAGGCACGATGTGTGACACAGGGGTAATGGGCCCATTTTATAAGTGGGCAGGTCGAGGCCGAAAAGCGAAGCCACTTGCCAACACCTCACAGTCACTGAATGGGCAGCGGGACTGGCATTTGAGCCTGGTTCTACCTGGCTGAAAGCCCACACTCCTTCGTGGTTCAGTGGAGGCAAGGGGTAAGGAAGGGACTGCTGTGCTAGACTTGTTGGGGACATCAAGAAAAGCTTCCCAAGAGACCCCTGTCACCCTGACCCAAGTAGGAGTTCGGAAGTCTCTCGGGGAGCTCTCTGAAGACAGGAACGAACACAGGGGGTCAAGCATGACATGTAGGAGCTTGGCTTTCACCGCTCGGGTTCAAATCCTGGCTTTTTCGTAGGCTGTGTAACCTTAGGCCGGTCGCTTGGCCTCTCTGTGCCTCCGTTTTCTCTATACGCAGGTATGATGATTATCCATGATGTTTGTGAAGGTTTCAACAGACGTTGGCTGACTTCACGGACAAATCACCTACTACGTTCTAGGCTCTGGGGCACGCTTTAAATCAGGGATTCTCAAGCATTTTGCTCCCCAGGAGACGGCTGGCGAAGTCTGGGGACATTAGTGGTTGTCACAGCTGTGCTGGAGTTGCCGGCTGGCATCTAGGCGGGTGGAGGCCGGGGGTGCAGCGAAACATCCCCCCGTGCCCAGGTCGCCCCACGACTAAGTCCTCGGGCCCCAGACGTCGGTGGTGCGGCGCTTGAGAACCCTGCCTTCAGTGTGTTTCTTTATTTTGATCCCCA
Source organism: Herpailurus yagouaroundi (assembly GCF_014898765.1). Taxonomy (NCBI): domain Eukaryota; kingdom Metazoa; phylum Chordata; class Mammalia; order Carnivora; family Felidae; genus Herpailurus; species Herpailurus yagouaroundi. The sequence continues at coordinate 978,287 of NW_024412427.1, forward strand.
CCCCCCGCCAGCCTGCGAGGCAGGCACGGTCAAGTGCCAAGGCCGCGAGGGGAAGCGCCGTCCTGTGGGCACACAGCCTGGCTGCAGACGGCCTCATGGGGCCGAGAGGGTTTGGAAATGGAGGGCGTTCCAGGCGAGACGAAACCCCGGCCACCCAGCCCAGCTCACGGACCAGCTCCAGGCGGACGGAGCTGACCCGTTGTCCCCTCTGCCCTCGGGACTCTCGGCGGGCGGGGGACAGCCACCTTTGCCTTGGCTGGGAGAAACAAGGGAAGCCCTTGTTCACTGCCACCCACAGCCTCAATTGTCCCCAAGCTTTCACAGGCTGCTTGCACCTTTCTCTCCTGACAAGCTGCTTTCCCCGCTGGCCGGGGGCCTGGAGGAGAAGGGGGGCGTGAAGGAAGACAAATCCTGCCCCTCCCTGCTCCAGCCCCAAACACAGACGTGTAGATGGTTTGCCGGGGGTGTGTGTGCGAGGGGCGCCCACGCCCGGGACCGGGACGTGAAATGTGGGGACCCGGAGGACACGGCAGACGCCTGGTGCGGCACCCTGCCCACGGACTGGCTCCCGCCTCTTGTAGGGGACCCTGGGGACCCCGGGGACTGAGTCCCGTTCTGAGAGCACCTTCTCACCCCCGCTCAACCGACCGTCAACCCGGGAGGCCTGGCTCCGTTCCCCGCTCCTGACCTTTTTCTTCGGTGGGCCCTGGGCCTCCTCCGGGCCTCGGCTTTCATCCTCTGGAAAATGGGTCCACCCACGATCACTGGGCTGGGGTGCCCGCCCCCAGAATCCCTTTCTGAGAGGTGGCGAGGGCAGAGTCATGAGAATACGAGCCCTGGAACCAGACTTCCTGGACTCCTCTCGCTCTACCCCTTCCTGGCTGTGTGACCTCGGACAAGTGACTTAGCCTCTCTGTGCCTCAGTTCGTCCTCCGTAAAATGAGGACACTGCTAGGACCCACCTCATGGGGGTGCTGTGAAGATTGGCTCATACACCTTAGAAACTTTCGGCTGTGCCTAGAACATAGGAGGTGATACGTTCACGTTTGCTAGTTGTGTATTCTTAATAGCGTTCGCATTTACAAAGGAGCCCACGAATCCGGAGGTCTGGAAGTGCTTTACGGGAAGTGAGCCTTGCTCCTGAATCCTCTTGGCCTCCTCCCTTTCCTCACTGTGTGGGTTCTTGCGTCTTCTGAGCTCTGTTCCCTTCCTCATAAGATGGAATAAGTTCCTCTCCCAGGGGCTGCCGAGAATATTAAGTGAGCTAGTGCTTATCAGAGAAAAACGTCTTTTTCTTATTCTTGGCCTGAAACCTGGAGCCCCAGAGGCCTGAGAAGTGAGGGATTGTGGGCAGTGGAGGGTCATTGTCAAAAGGGGCTTGGAAACTCCACAGGTCTGGCCTCAGCGGCAGGGGCCAGCTTCCCCCCTCGGGCACCGCACCGGCCCCCAGGATGCCTGGAGCGGGGCCAGCTGGACCAGAGTAGGGGTGGGATGATGGGAAACAGAGCTGAGAATGTGAGGAGCAGGGCAGACCCCCAGTGCCTGAAGGAAGTGAGGCAAAGTAGTGCTTGCAGGGAATACGTGGCCTCAGCTGACCCGGGATGGATGCCAGTATGGCCAAGAACTTGCTCTGGGAGTGGGGGGAGCACTCGCCCGCCTCGGTGTCCTGATCTGTCTCATGGGCCTGCCTACCTCATGGGGCCATGGTGAGGATCCAGGGCCAAGAGCTTTGTATGCAGTAAAGTGCCCCGAAATAGTAGGGACCCTGTCTTGTTCACCAATGCACCTTCCCACACCCGGCACACAGTAGGTGCTTAATAAATGTGTCCACAACAAATATGGAATAAAAACGGGTATTTCTAGTTTCCTGTGTGCCAGGCCCTGTCCACAAGTGATGAATACATTCAGTCAAACACTATTAATTGAGCACCTACTGCATGCTGGTTGCCATTCCAGAGGAACGTGGCAGTGAACCAAATAGTCGTTAAGTCTTTATACTTGTGGAACTGACATTCTAGACGGGGAGACATTGAAAGCACCCACAACAGGTAAATAAGTAAGATCTAGGATATGCCAGATAAGAAGAAGTACCCCGGAGAAATAAAATCGGGGAAGGGGAGTGGGAAGTGGACAATGCAGTTTTAGAGTCAGGAAGGTTTCGGTGAGAAGGGACATTTGAACGACTACCGGAAGGAAATGACACTTGAGCAAAGCTGGGCACGTGTAAGGGAGGAGCAAGGAAACGGCAGGTGCAAAGGCACTGAGGCAGAGCGCGGCAGGTGTGCAGGAAACATCAAACGATCTTCTTGGGTCCTCGAGACAGCCCTTCCCGGGAGACAGACCCCTGGCCCCCTGGTCATGGAGAAACTAAGCTCAAGGGCCGAGCTGGCATTTAGAGTCAGATCCAGCAAACGTGCCAGTGCCTTCAGGGCGGAGGTCGCTTCAGCCGGAGAAAGGGCTTCTGTTCGTACCGGCCCCCAAAGACGCGGAAGGGGATCTGAGGAGAGCGGGGTGAAACGAAGAAGCTTAGGTGCACCCCTGCCCCATGGTGGGAACCGAAGGGCCCTCTGGACGGCTAGGGAGACAGGCCCAGGGAGGTAAAAAGAGCCACCCAAGGTCACAGAGTGGGCGTTGCCCTCTTTTTTCAGAACAGCGTGTTCTGTCCTTCTTGGGCCGAGTCAGGCCCCTGGGGCCTCGTGGGTCCCGTGGGGCTCCCACCCTCCCCACCTGTCTGTCTGGCTCATGAATGGTTAGTGAAGCTTGGGCAGCTGTGTTGTGTGAGCTACCCCAGGAGCACTTTTAATGAGTGGCTCCAAGAGCTGGAACTTGCTAGAACATCTGCTAATGAGTCCAGGGGTCTGACCCAGTCCAGTTCAAAGGGAGGGTAGGAGGGTGAGGTGGCTGCAGCCTCACAGGTCTCCCGAGGCAGGTCACTTCCCACCGCCTCTTCCTCTTCTCCCCCTTGCGTCTAGGGCCTGGATGGACACGGGTGGGTCCTGCTTTCCTGGGTGTTTTCAGGCCCAGGAGAGGGTAGGCGGGAGCCCTGGTTGCAAACTAGAGACCAGACTTCCCAGCTGCCTCCACGATTTCCCTCTGGGTCGCCCTGGGCTAGTTTCTGACTTAACCTTCCGCGCCCCGGTCCCCTCCGGAAAATGGGCACACGGAACTCACCCTCAAGGTCCACACTGCTTATCCTCAAGACTGAACAGACGCAGAGAGGGCGCGAACGGGCTTGTAGAAAGCCTTTCTGTTGAGGATCCTTTCGTTTTCTTTAATAGAACCTTCCAGACTGCGTGTGGAACCAAAGTCGGAGTAAGTCTAAGGAGCTCGGCCCCGCACAGAGTTGGTCGCGCAGTGCTGGCTGTTACCGTCACTGTCGTTCTCGGCGCTGAGCCTGGTCGAGGGCTCTGGGCTCAGACCATGTGGCGGGAGTCGCACTTCACCCCTGGCTAGAAATCCACGTGGAGGAAAGAGTCACGGAACCTGTCTGGGCCTGTTTTCTCGTTTCTAAACAGGGTCTTGTGTCAGGCAGCTGACTTAGTGAGTGTCGGAGGCATGCTTGGTGGCTGGCCGGGGCAAGGCCTCCGGAAACGGTAGCCGACTTAGTCTCCTCTCCCACTCACACTGAGGCAGTATGACCTTGGGCAGGTCGCTCAAGCTCTCTGAGCCATGGTAGAGGGGGACAGCGGTTGTGGCTGTGGCTGCCTCACGGAGCTGGGGGTAGGGCTAAAAACCAGGAGTCCACGGGAACCCGCCTGGCGTGGAACAGCGTTCGGTGCATGTGGCCATGTCGAGTAGCGGTGGTATTGCTCTGAGGCAACGAGGGACAGTCCCTTGAGAGACTGGGGGCTGAGGGGAGAGAGGGGACATGCCCAGAGCGTTGCAGGCCTTTCGGAGAAGGGCCATGGCCACGTTCCCTTTGATCGCCCTCCCGGCTCTCTCAGAACGGCGTAATATGCCTCCTCATTTACGAACGAGGACCCAGAGGCTCGGGAGGGACACGTGTCGGTCCAAGGCTTGCAGCGTGCTGAGTGCTGGGCGAGGGTTTACTCCCAGGACCACGTGGCTCCCGGTGGCCTGTGCCCCTGAGCCGCAGCTGGCTTCGCTCCCCACCCCTCTTTTCAAATGGCGGCCTCATGCCTAGATGCCTCTTGGCCTCTCTCAGGCTCTCTCTCTCGTCTTGCCAGGCTGGGCCTTTTCCCTGGGCCTGTCGTGTGTCTGCTCCAAACTCCCTTCCCTTCGGGGTCCGTATCTGTGTCCCACTTAGAATCACCACCTTTATCCTTAGAGATCATTGGGGTGAAATCGCGCATTTCAGGGGGCAAGACACAGAGCTCGTCAGTAACGGGGGACATTTTGTGAGGTGCTAACTCTGCCATCCATCGCTCCCAGGCCCTCACCGACGTTAACTTAGTTTACCCTTGAGACAAGAACTATGAGTCGAAATCCTTATCGTCACCATCATCCCTGTGTTGCGGATGAGGAGACGGAGGCATAGAGTCAAGTCACGTACTCCAGGAAGCATAGAGGCAGGATTTGAACCCAGGCACCCCGGCTCGGGATGCCAACGGCGTGACTCATAGGGCCCTCTGCTTTTGGGGGGATCAGGCCCAGATTTCAGCCCCCGGGTCCTAGCTCCCCGTCCAGGTCTTGTTCTACTGATCTCATCAGCTCCTGCTTCTCGGGGGCTGGCCTTCCTCCGCGTGCTGGACCGTCCTGGCGATGGGGACGCCATCGCTCCTATGTCAGCTGTGAGCAAACCGAGGCTCCGATGGGGAGGCGGCCTGCTCGAGGTCCCTCACACCAGCAGCGATGGCTCCAGAGGTTCCGGTCACGGCACGGGCCCTGAGCTGGGGTCACGAGAGGATATGCTGGGAGGCTTAAGGCATGGTTTCTGCCTTGCTAGAGTTCGAGGCTTCCCACAGTCGGCCCTGCGCACTCCCGGGGAAGGGGCATTTTCTGGGCAGTGGGAGGGCACCACCGTGGGCAGCTGGCCCCAGTCCTGCGCCCTGAAGGGCTGGCCGACCAGCTCTCTGCCTGGCATGGAGCCTCCAGCCAGTGCCCGCTGAGAGCCTGGCCGTGGCTCAGCGCCCTGACAAAAACTCCTGCAGCGACCCAGCAGGGAGATGGGGCGCAGGAGGAATGATGGCCACAGACACGGTTTCTGGCCAGCGCCTGACCCTGCCCTCAGCGAACAGACCGTTTGCTGAGTGAGAAGGGGCAAGCCTGGGGGCGCCGGGGCAAAAGTGGCCTCGTGTCTGCCTGGAAATCATTCCCCAGCTCAAAAATTAACCACCTGACACGGCATTTTCTTCTTTCTCTGCCTATTTTGTCCGCAGACTTTAATCCCTGTAGTAACGGGCTGGCTAAATCCGAGAGGCTGGGATTTCTTTGGTGGGGTGTGTGTGTGGGGGGGGGGATTATAAGGCTTCCTGTAAGAAATGGCTGGGTTGGATTGGCATGACTAGGTCAGGGTCAGGGACTCTGGTGACCAACCCCACCATTCGTGGCTCCCACCCGGGGCCAGGAGGGGCGTAAGCCAGATGAGGCACCCACAGAGCAAAGTTTAAGCTGGGCTCTCCCTCATCCAGCCCTGCTCCCGACTCCTCTGCCTGGCAAAGCTCAAGGCACAACAGTCTTTCAATGAAACAAGGTACAAATTCCTCACCTCTCACTTGCTGTGTGACCTCAGGCAAGCCACTTTCCTTCTCTGGGCAGCCATCGTACCAGGGCTTAGGGTAGACCACGGTTTCACACTAGTGACGGTGACAGCACCGGGGACAAATAATTCTTCCTTGTGGGGCCGTCCTGTGCATCGTAAGGTGTTTAGCAGCATCCCTGGCCTCTACCCACCAGGTACCAGTAACACCCTTTCCATCATGGCAGCCCAAAGTGTCCCCAGATAAGTGCCCCCCGGGGGACAAAATCCCCCCCTGTTGAGAACCATCGAATTAAATGATCTCAGGGCGCGCCTGGGTGGCTCAGTCGGTTAGGCGTCCAACCTCGGCTCAGGTCATGATGTCGCGGTTCATGAGTTCAAGCCCTGCCTCGGGCTCTGTGCCGACAGCTCGGAGCCTGGAGCTTGGAGCCTGCTCCGGATTCTGTGTCTCCCTCTCCCTCTGCCCCTCCCCAACTCGTGCTCTGTGTCTCCCTCTCTCTCTCAAAAATAAACATTAAAAAACATTTTATGCAATGATCTCAGGTTCATGCTGGCTCTCATATTTTAAGATTTATTTTAAGAATGACAAACAGCATTTTTGAAGCCTAGCTTCAAGAAATTAAACCTGTATTATTAAGACTATAGTACCATTACTCTCTGATTACTACTAATAAATAAAACATAACAGCTCATATTTATTGAATATTCTCACATGACTATCGCTGGGTAACTGCTTCTTCTATTACATAAAATAAATCACTCTCTGAGGTGGGTACTATTATTATGTGCTTACAGCAGATAAGGCAACTGAGGCAGAGGCCAGTTAAATAACCAGATCACACAGCCAGGGTGTGGACGGATTGCATTTCTAATGCAGGCTTGCCCAATCCCAACGCCCGTGCTATACTTCTGTTATGTAAAAGGATTAGAAAATACAGGTAAACAAAAGGCAAGACCGTAGTTTCTGGTAACAAGATTGCTAGGTGGGAGGCACTTCTGGTTTAAGTTGGTGGGATCCAGCCTTTTCTATTCCATTCACCTTTCTGAAGCGGTCTGCACGCAGCAACAAAGAGCAGCAAACAGAACATGCTGTCGCGAGGAAAGACGGCAGTCCCCAACGCTGCCCCGGGTGCAAAGAAGGGCTGATGATGGCAGTGGGGTTTGGACCACACTGCGGGAGACCAAGAGCGAGGCGAGCCTTCGCGGTTCCTGGGCAGAGGGCAGACTCTCCCCAAGCAGTTTTCGACTCCCTGAGCCCTTCTGGACGCTGGCGAAGCCTGGGGCATGCGCAGCAGGGAAGGCTGAGTCCCCGAGACACATGTGACAACACAGATGAACTGGATGAGGAGGCTCGAAGACCCTCGGCAGGAAGTAGGATGCTTTAAGGGGGAAGAAGACAACGGATGGATGACGACCAGCTGTATGGTTGTAATGGGTCTCGTTTTCTCCATCAAAGAGGCATAAGGCCCAAGGAGACCCCAAAGAACTGGGACATTCTTGGGACTTCACACTTAGTCCCCACAGTGAGCTCACCGCCTAGAGTAGAGAGAGACCCACTCCAGGGCAGTGCTGGTGAGACAGGGTTCCGAGAAAATTCGCAGAAAAATGCCTAGACACCTGCTGCCTCGGCTCCCGGGCCGCGGCCCCCCCCCCCCGACCATCCCCTCTCCCCACGCCTGCCTTTCACAAAGAACTCGTCTGAAAAGAATGCCCCTCATTCTGTGTTGATGTGGAGGAACCAGCATGAAAAATAAAAAGACAGAGGACATCCAGTAAAAAAGGAAACAATAAATGCTGAAGCGGCTGTGGTACCAAGTAGGAGAAACTACTGAACAGACGTTTCTCTGTGAAATGTGAAACATAAAGAAATGATGGCCTTCCTAAAATAAATCTCAAGATCAGGAAATCAAAGGGTCAAAGAGGAGACCGTGAAAAGGAGAAGGGCGTGGGGGAAAAAAAAAAAAAAAAGCCCTGTTCCGGAAGTGGGTGGGAGAGAACAAAATCAAGCCGTTCTATTCTAAAAGCCATACTAGAAACCGAAAGGTGGAAAAAGATTCAAAATATAACCGGGGACGTGATGTCCAGGTGGAAGACTGAACAAAATGAGGCAGAAAAGAAAGAAAGGATGAGAGGAAAAATGATCCGTATGGAATCCAGAGGAAATCTGACTTCCGCCTAACTGGTGTGGCTCAAGGCGAAATAAGGAAACAGACAAAGGAAGCAGAAAACAGCACAACTCCCTCCACTTACATCCCGATGAGCCCCTTGTAAGTTGAACATACCGCGAGTCGAAAATGCATTTCCTGCACTTAACCTACGGAACGGCACTGCTTAGCCCGGCTGCGCTCGGAACACTTCCATCAGCCTCCACTTGGGCGAAGTCATTGGACACGAAGCCCACTTGATGATCAAGTGTTGAATATCTCAGGGGATTTATTGAATACTTGAGTGAACATGGAGGGCAGAACAGTCGTAGGGACGCGCGGTGGTCGCGAGCGTGTGGGTTGTTGACCCTCGGGATCGCGGTGGCCGACCGGGAGTTGGGGTCACGGCCGCTGTGCAGCGTCACGAGAGAGCCGGGTGACATATATGGCCCGTGCTGGCGGGAAAAGATCAAACTTAAGAACTCAAAGTACGCTTTCTACCGAACGTGTGTTGTTTTTGCACCCTCCTAACCTCGAAAAGTCATTAAGTGAAGCCATCGTACGTTGGGGACCGTCAGTATTAGAATCTCTAATAGCAGAAAAGTGCTCCGAAACTAAAGGAAAACATATGCAGATTTTCTGTCTCCCGGAAAAAAATAACGTATAGAGACTCATCAACACTGAGATGTGTATGTCATGGTAACAGTCAGGGACTAGGGGGTTAAACAAAAAAATCTTCTGGCTATCCAGGCAAAAAATTCTGGTGAGCTATAAGGAGGAAGAAATCAGGCTGGCCTCAAATTTCTGCACTAGAACAATGAAATGTCTAGTAATCTTCAGAGAAAGGAGCACACCCCCAGTGTGTTACAGATCTAGTCCTTGTGTGTATTCAGAGATTGTCTTCTTTAAGAAAAAACCAGGGTCGCTTGGGTAGCTCAGCCGGTAAGAGTCTGACGTTGGCTCAGGTCATGATCTGGAGGTCTGTGGGTTCGAACCCCGCATCGGGCTCTGCGTGGACAGCTCAGAGGCTGGAGCCTGCTTTGGATTCTGTGTCTCCCTCTCCCTCTGCCCCTCCCCTGCTCGCACTCTGTCCCTCTCTCTCAAAGCTCAATAAACTTAAAAAAAAAAAAAAAAAAAAAAAGACAAACCATATGTGTAGTTGAAATTTGGAAAGTAGGGAGAATAATGAAGAAATAGACATGTATTCATTCATAATCTCACTCGTAAAACAGCCTGCCCGACGGTTGCATATTCCAGATGCCTTTGCACACATCTTTTCTGATGGGATCCTCTCTGATGTAACATCCCCGGGTCATTATTATTATCGTCAGTCAGCAGGTGCAGGAATTTGGGCTCAGAGCGGTCAGTGGCTTGCCTTCAGAGCTCCGTAGTGGAACCACCACACCCGGGCTTCCTGGCCCTCGAGCCCATGAGCAGCTCCATCCAACACAACTTTCAGTGATGATGGGCATTTCTAGCTGTTCCATCCGGAATGGTAGACCCTAGTCTCAAGTAGTGAGCTGAGCCCCTGAAACGTGGCTCACGTGACTGAGACACTGGAATTCTAAATTTCCTTCCTTTTCAACGAATTCAAACTTGCAGAGCAGCGTGTGGCCTGAAGCTCTGTATTTGGCCAGCCCGGCCCTGGAGATCTCGTTGGCATTCTTTTCCCTTCTAAGAAAACGGCTGGCCACTTTCCGTTCAGTGTCCCCCAACCCCATCCACATCAGGTTCGTCCAAAGCCTGGCCCGTGAGTCAACCGTGATAACCGGGACCAGCCAGAGCTTCTCGCACCTGTCTTATTGGGCCGCGGCCTCCTTCAAGGGCATCCCCACCCCTGGAGGCTTCCGCTGAGTTGCACCAGCTTCTAATGGCGGAGGGGACGGGCCAGGCAGCTGAGAGATATTTCACCTGAGGCCATGACTCCCTCGACCGTGGGCCACCTCAGCAAGATGACCGACCTGTCCTGAACAAAGTGGCGAGGAGGCCAGTTGCTGACTCAGAGATGACCCAGAAAGGGAGTCTGTGCAGGACCAGACACCTGCCCCAGCCAGAAGTTAAATTTCAAAGGAAAGAGGCCTTGGGATCACGTGACTCTGTGCTTCGACCCGAATCTGCCCTTGAGGGATCAAGGGAAGTCTCCATTTGCAGACCAGCAGGAGGAGCGTCCGTGCAGCCAAGTGGCTGGTCTGAGTTCATGGAAAAGAGGACCCAGACGCAGAGGTGGGACAGATGTGCTGTGGGCTGGAGTAAAATCATGGATCCACCCGGACCCTACTCCCTGGTCCATTATTTATTTAATCTTATTTTTTGAGAGCGAGACAAAGCACGAACAGGAGAGGGGCAGAGAGAGGGAGACACAGAATCCGAAGCAGGTTCCAGGCTCTGAGCTGTCGGCACAGAGCCTGACGTGGGGCTCGAACTCACGGAGTGCGAGATCATGACCTGAGCTGAAGTCGGACGCTTAACCGACTGAGCCACCCAGGCACCCCTCCCTGGTCCACTGTTTAAATGGCAACCAGGCCCGGGTGTGGTGAGATCTGCTTTTGAATTCTGCCTGGTCCTCAAGAGATCACTGTTCCTCACCAGACCTCCGTTTCTATAGCTGTAAAATAGGAATTTTAAAAGGGAGTGGAGATTTTAAATATAGCATCCTAGGATCCCTAGTGCTCTGTAAACAACTTGACATTAGATTCGGATTTGGGTCCGTGTAAGCCCTTTTCTGGGATTTTACACCAATGAAAACCATTTAAACTAGAGATCATAAACCGTAACCATGGGCTTGCTACTGTTTGCCGATGTGGGCTTTTTGTTTTTGTTTTTGTTTTTGTTTGCCTACACTTTGCTCTTACTAAGTAAATCTTTTAAAACTCTGAGCTTCCACATAAAAGCACAGTTTCAAGCTTCTTTTGAAAAAGCAGGAGATCTGGCATCGTGGGGCTCATGTTCTCATGAACCGGGCAGCAGTCGGTGTTCTTGGACAGGCCTGTACTTCCCGTGTGTCGCCGTCCCCAACTCCTCCCTGCTGCCCTCGAGACGCTGAAGCCCAGCGCCAGCTCTCATTTGTCACCAAGCTTGGGCTTTTCCACTCCCCTTCCAAAGGGATGGTTTTCTGTACCCACAGCACTGTCAGACTTGAGGAAATGATGTGATGTTTCTCACACCAGCCCACTCCACTCACTCACTTGTCGCCCGCCCTTGAGTTTGGATCCCTGACTTGGATCGTTTCTTCATTCATTGAACAGATATCCATTGAGGCCCTGGAGATAGACGTGAACAGATAAAGACAAGAGACCTGTTTGTTTGGAGCTTAGGGTCTGGTTGGGGGAAGAGAGAACAGGAAGCCAGCAAACGAGAAATACTCGAGTTAATTGTGAAGCACTTGATGAGAGCAAGGCCAGACAACATGGAAATCAGACCATAATCGATAGCCTGGTCAGAGTGGGACTCCCGGAGGAGGTGACCTTTGAGAGGAGGGCCAAATAACAAGCAGGAGCCAGCTGCACCCGTGATCAGGGTTGAGGAGACCCAGCAGAGGGGGCAGCGGGTGCAAAGACCTGGAGGCAGGAACTGGCTCGGCCTGCTTGGTCTCTGAGAGCCCACCACTTAGTGTGTGCGTAGGCACCCCCCCTCTCCAGGCCTTGCCTGCACGCCTCCTGTGCGATTTTTGCTCTCTGGAAGTCGGTTCCGTCCTCAAGGCCTGGCAGGGATGGGGGGTGAGGGCCAGTAGTACTTATTAATTCCCCGCCAGATGTCTGGCATCCAGCTGGCGATTGTGAATCCAGTTGCCCACAGGAAGCTGAGCTGGGGCAGGCAAGCAATTTGGGGTCACCTTGGCCCTGCTCCAATCCCTAACTAACCAGCAAGGTAATGAAACACGCTCTTGACCCACTTACTGGCAAAGCCCCATGCCGGCCAAGGATCAACTTCCCAATTCCCACCATTTGCCTCGGGTCACCTCCCCAGCTGACCTGTGCTGTATCTGGAGCGTTCCTCCGCCAAGGACTATTGTTGACATCTTGGCGAGAGCACCCGGGGTTGGGGGGGGGGAGAGAAAGAGGGAGCGAGTAGAGGGAGGAGAGCGAAAGAAACAGAGGGAGAACAGGGGAGGGGAGGAGAGGGAGAGGGAGAATGCAGGCCTGGGACTCAGAGCCTTTGAAAGGCAACCCTTACAGCCAGAATTTACCAGAAACCGCCCCCCCCCCCACTATATAATACGCGGTAATTGTACACTTCACCAAAGGACCTATAAGATGGCACCCCCGAAGCAGATGTATTTGAATGTTCACAGAAGCTTTACTCGTAGTTGCCCCAATCTGGAAACAATGCAAATGTCCGGCGGCAGGAAGACGTACAGATAGAGGGTGGTGTGTGCACAGGATGGAATACTACTCAGCAGTAACAAAGAATAGACAGCTGACATACAGAGCCACGTAGAGGAGCCTCATGGGCATTGTATGGAGCAAAAAGCATACAAGCTCATCCTTCTGATTCCGTTTAAGTCCCAAGAGCACGCAAAACCCATCTATAGCAGGGGAAATCACAGCAGCGTTTTGGGAAGGGGCGTAAGGATTGACCTGAAGGGGGCAAGAGGGAACCTTCTGGGGGTGATGGAAGCGTTCTGTATCTCGAAGGGGATGTGATACGGGTGAGTACATCTGTTAAACCGCACATTGTACACTTAACAGCGGATGCATTTGGGGCGCCTGGGTGGCTCAGCCGGTCGAGCGTTCGACTCTTGATTTTGGCTCGTGTCATGATCTCACCGTTGGTGAGTTCGAGCCCCTCCTTGGGCTCTGCGTGGACAGTGTGGTGCCTGCTTGGGATTCTCTCTCTCTCTCCCTCTCTCTCTGCCCCTCCCTGCTTGCTCTTTCTTTCTCTCTCAGAAAATAAACTAAAAAACTTAAAAAAAAAAAACAAACCAATGGATGCATTTGATGGTATGCAAGTTATAGCTCATAAAGCTGATTTTTGAAAAGCCGTGTTTTGTTTTGTTTTGTTTTTCTCTCCTGCTGTTGCTCTAAAATGTATTCAGCAGGGGATGCTCTTCTGTGGTCACTGGGATATAAACTCCTGCACACCTCGTGACTTCTCCCATCACTGTTGAGAAGTAACTAAAGTCCTCCGGTTACTTTAATACACAAGCACGGTCTCAATTCCGAGATCAGAACGGGCTGTTCCAGGTGACGATTGAAACAATGAGCTTGGTCGGAAGTGAAGCCTTTTCCAGCCCCCCACCTGGGAGCTCCAGAGGCCTGGAGCCCGGTAAGAGGGCTCTCCTTTAGGGTTGGTCCTCTCCCTTTTTCTGGAGTTGCTAGGTTTCTGACAGGCACTGTGAGAGAAGGCATGGGGGCAGGCAGAGGTAGGTCAGCGCCTGATGGGCTTCTCTGCCCAGCTGGCTGTGCCTTCTGGGCCCAGGGCCTGGCACATTCTCTGACACGTTCTCTTGTGGGCATCACAGGGGGTGGAGGTAAGAGGGTACCCACCCCCAGCACCTGCCAGAACACTCCCCTTCGGGGAGATGCTTTTCTCTGATAGGCTGCTCCCCTCCAGTGCTTGCGTTTCCATGGGTCTGCTGCATATGAGCTCTTTGGGGGGGCCCTAGAGCACCTGAAAGCAGACCTCCTAGGCAGGGCTTAAGTTCTGGTGAACTTCTCTCCTCGTGACCCACTTCCGGTCCTCCAGAAACACTTGGCCTTTACCCTTCTCGCCTCTTTGGAGTATGGGTCCAGCTAGGGTTGCCAGACGAAATAGAGTTGCAAAATGTCAGATAAACAATGAATAATTATTTTTAGTATAAGCGTGCCCCACATATGACATGGGCGATGCTTATGCTAAAAAAAAAAAAAAAAAAAAAAAAAAAGTGATTCATTGTTACCTGTCCTGGCATTGACTGGACATTTGGGAACAGCCTGCTTAGCTTCTCCCGCCTCCCCCTCCTGCAGTAGCTTCAGGCTGAGCAGAGGCCCGGGAGCCAGCACGCCTGGTTCTTATCCAGCAGGCTGCCCTGGTGGTCACTCTCATCACTCTGTGCCTCAGTTTCCTTATCTGTAAAACGGAGATCATCACGGGACCGACTTCACAAGGTCGTTCTGACAAGCGCAAGTCAATTGAGATAGCAGTTGGGACGGGGTCTAACGCGTAGTAAGTTCCCGGTATGTGAAGGTATGATCAATCTTGATATGGTGCTGGTGTTGCCATCATGCAAAGAGGGAGTGCGGTAGCCTCCAGTTAGCTTCTGCTCTGGAGGAGAGAAGCCATAATGGAAGGGTGAGGCTCTGGGGATGGGGCGTTGGCAGGGGACAGGGTGGTTATTAGCAGCGTGCTCTTTACGAGAAGTGGGGCGGAGGCAAGAAGCAATGGCGGGCCACACATGGCGAGACCAGGCCAGTGGGCTCGAGGACTGGGAGAGGCTCCAGGGATGCCAGAGAGTCGAAGGATGCGGGAGTGGAACAGGGGTAACCGTGGATCGTGCGGAGTGGCACAGAGGCGCATGCTCTGGAGCCGGATCGCCTGGGTTCGAGTTCTGTCTCTACCTCAGCAACCCTGGGCAAGGCACCCGACTCAGTTGTCCCCTCAGTAGAGCGGAGAACGTAGTGCCTGCCTCCCAGTGACGGTGGGATGGAAGGAGTTAACGTGTGTGAATTGCTCGGCAGAGCGCATGGGCAACAGTAAGCACCTCGGTCGATGCTAGTGCTCCTTTTACTTGGGAGTCCCTTAAATGCTTAAAGAAAAGAGGTTAAAATTAGAATTCCTGTCTAGACTAATTCGTTTGTGCGCGACAACATTACCCTGAGACTGAATGACTTCGGTCCCAGCTTTATGTGCACGGCCGAATCGATGTCCTTTTCCAACCTCCCCTCAAAAGTGGGGGATAGTAATAGTATTTCTCATTGACTGAGTTCATACATGGAAAGTGCGGGAACTTAATAAACACTCAAAGCTGTTGGTGGTTTCGGTTGTCATTGTTCCTGTCATTCTTTTGCATAGTGACGCGAGGCAGGCTAGAAAAGGAAACTGGTTTTTCAGACGACTTTGTGTGTCCCATCAATGCTGGACCATTATGATGTTCTCTTTTCTTTCCTTTTGGTGCCCTTGTCAGGATGACCCAGTAACAAGGTTACCCTGGCCTCACACCATGAATTGGGAAGTGTTCTCTCTCTCTATTCTCTGGAAGCACTTGTGTAAGATGTGTGTTACTTACTTGTTAAAAGTTTGGGAGAATTACCGTTGAAGCCAGCAAGCCTTAGACGTTTTTTTGCAGGAAGGTTTTTAATAATCGATTCCATTTCTTTAATAGATCCTGAAACGTTCAGCTTTTCTCTCTCTTTTTCTGATGGTTGGAGACGTTGTGTTTTCCGAGGAGCTTTTCTGTTTCTCCTAAGTTATCACATTTATTGATATAAAGTTGTTCATACAATGCATTTATTATCCTTTGGAAACTGTGAGATTAGATCAGCTTATGAGCGTGGGGCCCCGTGATGGGGTTACAGCCTTTGGGAAAAAAAGTGAGCTTTCTGCGTGCACACAGCAAGTATGGACCAGGTGAGGACACAATGAGAAGACACCCATCTGGGAGGAGAGCTGTCTTGCGGGAAAGAAATGCCTGTTGTTTGAGTCACTCGGTCCATGGTATTTGGTTATTTCAGCCCCATGGTACATAAAACAAGATAGACGTGGCCTGTCTTCCTGAGCCAGCAGCAAAATTTGACAGAAAATAATTGTATACTTTAAAAAACAGTTGCATTATGGAACATGGGACCAAACATGGGTTGAAGAACGTCAAGTCGCAGCGGAATGTGATCCAGATTCCTGGGGTGTGGCGGCGGGGGGCAGGGCGTGGTGGTTTGCACGGATGTTCTGCCTAGAAGCTCACAGCAGCGTCCTGGAGCATAGGCACCAGCTCTCGATATCTGATTGCCAAATTGTCACGAATTTGGCCAGCCGGTTGTGAAACATAGATATCGTTTAAAATGGAATTATACGAACTCGTGATTCAATATATTACAACAGAGGTAATAGATACGCAAAGCTCACCACTTCCTGCTTGTTTTACTCTCACCTGTGGTCTTAGGGTTACCTATATCTGCTTTATTTACATTGGTATGTGTGGAGGAAATGCTGCGTAGCGATGCGATATCGCCGGGCTCATTCCAACGCTGTGTTCAGTGATGTCTCTTGATAGCTTGAAATCAACCACGCGGGGGTATTTACACCGTAGAAGTTGACAAACACCCCAAATCAGGGCTTAGCTTTTTGTTTTGTGGCTTGTCTGGATTTAAGAGAGTGATGGAAAGTGGTCAAAGTGCACTTTGTCAAACTTAACAATGTGTTGCGGTCACAGCGGTTACATGGTGAATAGCCCACCCCCGCCCCGGCAAGATGAGGGAATATTCTTCCAGTATTTGAAAACTCTCACTTGATTCAGTAAAGAAGTGACTCGCGTCATTGGTGAATGAGTGAATTCCTGACATACTTCATTGTTCCCCTCTTGTCTTAATTATTAATGTAAATAAAAACGTAAGCTGACGTTCATAGTAGAACCAAATTCATCGGTCAGTGAATGAGTGACTTCTTAGCTGAATTGAATAGTAACCAAGCACTTTTACACACACGCGCGCGCACACACACAGACACACAGAAAGAGCTTTGCAGAGCGCCCATTGTTCAACATTTACCATCATACCTCTGCTCCCGAGAGACTTGGTGAGCAGAGTCTGTGAGGGTCATTTGAGTTTGAGAAGAACCAGCCATAGGGGACCGTTCCATGATTGGCGGGGTCACATTTGCTGGTTAAAGGGCAGTGACTATGCCTCACTCATTTGCCTGGCCTCAACTCCCGGTCCGGTCGTTGAGAAAACAGGATGCGTCTTTGAGGTACGGAAGTGGATTGTGGGTATATCTCACAAGTCTTCCCCGGCTCAGTAAATGACAGCTGCTGAGATCAACAATTGGAATGGCTCCTGGTTCCTCTCTTTGCCTTACACCTCCTAACAGATTGTCCACACAGCTGTCAGGCTCTTCCTTGGAAACAGACCCAGAATTTGACCACTTCTCACAACCTCCACTGGGGGGGGGGGGGGGGGGGCGCAGCGAGACCCTAGTCACTGGTAATTTTTGCTTGGACGATTGCCAAAGACATCAGTCCCTCTGATCCTGCCCTTGCCTCTCTGTTAGATGGATTAACTCATCCTAGTGTCTGCACGTAGCTGATGCCTGGCCTGTGTGGCCGAGGGTATGTTCTGTTCAGCTGGTGCCTGTTGAGATGGAATACAGGTCAATGTCCTGTGGACTCTGAATGAAGTCAACCAAACCCACTGGGAGTGAGAAATAAGGAGCATAAAATGGCACCAGACAGCACCAAATTCAAGAAATAGTCTGTGTTTACCGGAACATGCAAGGTCATTGCCTTGAGAGAACATAAGAAAGCAAGGTCAGGACAGTAAGTCGTTTTATTCAACAGTGACCATGTGAATAATAAGACACTCTTTATGATGGATCTTATGGGATACTGATGCATCAGAAGTGAAGGCATTGTCATTACTGCACTCTTGTTTCTAGAACATTTCCATCACCCCAGAAGGTGCCCTTGTACTCCTTTGCAGCTCTCCTTCCCCCCCCCCCGCCCCCCCACAACACCTCCTGCCTGAGCCCTGACAACTGCTGATCTATTTTGTTCCGGGTCTTTAATATTACATTGTCAACTTGTCATAGGTTCTAATATTCAGCTGGTAACAGTTGGGGGTACTTGGTTAAGAGCGATGACTCTGGGGGCACCTGGGTGGCTCAGTCGGTTGAGCGTCCACCTTTGGCTCAGGTCATGATCTCGCAGTCCGTGAGTTCGAGCCCCGCGTCGGGCTCTGTGCTGACAGCTCGGAGCCTGGAGCCTGCTTCGGATTCTGTGTCTCCCTCTCTCTCTGCCCCTTCCCCGCTCATGTTCCGTGTCTCTCTGTCTCTCAAAAATGAGTAAACGTTAAAAGAAAATTAAAAAAAAAAAAAAAAAAAGAGCGATGACTCTGGAGGCCAACTGCCTTGTTCTGCACAATCATCGCTTTGCTCGTGACCTCCTTGCATCTCTGCTTCCTGACCCATAAAATGGGGATGCTTACTCCTCTGGGATTTTGTGAGGATTAAACAGTTCCTGGTACTTAACAGCCCAATAAATGTCGCTTATTCTTATTACCGTTTGCAGAGTGTGTGTTATGTGTTGGTCATTGTCCTAAGTGTCATGTAATGGATGTGCCAGCGGCCACTGCTGCACTCTCCACATCTCCCCGGCACTCACCAGTCTGCACGTGCCCGTACCCTCTTACTGAACCTGAGATGCTCTGCACGAGTGCGTTCTCTCTCTCCAATGCTGGAGAGTTAATGCTCCCAGGAGCAGCCTTCAACCAGTGACGGCCAGGAGTTGGCAGGTGAAAAGCCAGCTTCCTTGCCTCCCAGGAGGACAGCTCTGAAGCATGAGCTACACTCTCTCCCAGGGTCCCCCATCAGGACTGAGCCCCAACTGCCCACAGGGTTAATCTTCTCATTAATACACTGTCTGTACTGGCTTCCTTCTGTTTCACTTCCCTGTTGCCTTTCCAGAACTCTCTGGGATCCTCTACCAACTAAACTGATGTTCAGTCTTCATGCTCATCTCGGCGTCTACTTCTAAAACGACGGAGTGTTTCGCTTAATCCTCAATAGTCCTGTAAAATGGACAGATGTCACTTCCCCCTTGCACACTTGAGCAAAATGGGGCTCAGGTGATGTTATCTGTTCAAGGCCAAAGCTCTGGGCACTCACGCTCTCCACAGCCTCCCTGAGGAACATGCTCTGATGGGCGCTGCCCCGGGACGTCTTCTCGCCCTGCCGCCTGGGGCTCCGCTGACCCCTCCTGAACCACATCTCCCCCTTGCAGGAAGGCCGCTGCCTGTTTGTCATCCTGCTCATGGCGGTGTACTGGTGCACGGAGGCCCTGCCCCTCTCGGTGACAGCCCTGTTGCCCATCATCCTCTTCCCCTTCTTGGGCATCCTGCCCTCCAACAAGGTCTGCCCCCAGTACTTCCTGGACACCAACTTCCTCTTCCTCAGCGGTCTGATCATGGCCAGCGCCATTGAGGAGTGGAACCTGCACCGGAGAATCGCCCTCAAGGTCCTGATGCTCGTTGGGGTCCAGCCAACCAGGTAAGAGGGACCGCATCCCTTGGAGCCCAAACCCACCCTTCCTGGTCTGGTCCGGTCACCCAGGTCAACAAGCGTATCGTGTCCCACCTGCCATTGACTCATTCAATCCCCGGATGTTTCGCAAGTCAGACACAGTGCTGGGCTCCTGGGTGGCTCTCGGAAGTGCATGAGAATCACCTGGGGAGGCCACTTGAAATGCATACCCCAGGCCCCACCTGGGTCCAGTAGTTTTAGAGAGGGCCATTTTAGCAGTGTGACTCAGGCCACTGGGGGCTGAATCCCACCTTTCCTGCTCTGGGACATGACTTCACTTCTCTCTCTTTGCCTGTAAAGTGAAGGTATAATAGCTTAGACCTGTAAGAGTGCAGTAAATCCTGGCCGATATCATCCTACTTTGCTATTTAATAGCCCAGATGCCAAGGCTGGTGGGGAACGGGGGACAAGATGGCCTTGGAGAGATAGGGTGGCAGGGTCCATTTCTGCAGGGCCTCAGGCTCCCTGGCTAGGATTTGAACTTTTGTTCTAAGAGAAATTAAAACGACCTTTAAATAGGGTTTCAGGGGTGCCTGGGTGGCTCAGTCGGTTAAGCGTCCAGCTTTGGCTCAGATCATGATCTCGCTGTCCATGAGTTCGAGCCCCGCATCGGGCTCTGTGCTGACAGCTCGGAGCCTGGAGCCTGTTTCAGATTCTGTGTCTCCCTCTCTCTCTGCCCCTCCCCCGCTCATGCTCTGTCTCTGTCTCTCTCAAAAATAAATAAACATTAAAAAAATTAATAAAAAAAACCCCACACACATTTATGATAGAGTCCCATGTGCACTCCTTTACAGTAAATGATAAGATCTAGCGACTGACCTAATAACAACTACAATAACTCCCTCTAGTCCCAGTGTCCGTGATAGTCCAAGATGTTCGCGACTATTACGGCATGATATGAAAATATCTGTGATCTTAGTTGGCAACCGAGTCCCAGGCACTTCTGCTCCTATTGAACTTTGTTGCCTTTGTCTATCCCCAAAGGAAATACTTGATTTCTATTAGATATTAATACAATAAAGATGCACCTCCCCCTCATTTCTATCCTGAATTTTATCCACACTGGTCATGAATCTCTGCTTTAAAGAGTTCTAAGGTGGGGAATGACATGACTACATTTGCATGAAAAAAGCCACGCACAATTCCTCTAGGCTGCCGCGTGGAGAGCAGACGAAGAGGGAGACACTGGATGCAGCCTAGTTAGGAGAATGTTCTGGGTGTCCAGACGAGACAGGGTGACGGCTTGGACTGGGGTGATGGCAGTGGAGATGAGCTTTGGAAGCTCTTTGGTTGATAAAGTAGCCGGGGGTAACGGTTAGGGAGAAGAAGGTTCTACGTAACTCCTAGGTTTTTGGTGTCGACTGTGTGTCCAGCACTCTGCCCGACTCTGTAACTGTGTTTCCTCATGTCTGTGGGAGAGAGTCTAGCTGTAGAAGTGATTCCAAGAAGTGATTTCGTTGTCAGAACAACGAAAACAGTGTGACGCTAGTCCAGAAATAGATTTTTACATGCCGTATAACATTCTAGAAGAAATCTCAATCGGTGGAGGAAGGAAAGGATTATTCAGTAAACGGTGAAGGTTGGAATAACGGGCTTATCCTTTGAACAAAAAGAAACTACTTAGATCTTGCTTCGTACTATCCATCTAAACAAATTCCAGGTCGATTAAAGGTTCAATGTAAAGCGAAAAGATCATGGAAGTCGGATTCCTGTGGGTGGGAGGGGCCAAGCAGTGGCAGGCAGGCAGGGGGTCAGGGCCTGTCTGGGTGTGCTGGCGAGTTCAGGGGAGTCTGAGGCGGTGCCTGGTAGGAATGGGAGGGGAACTGGGAGAGGAGGCTGGCAAAGGTGGTTTGAGGGGATACGGTGGATGGTCTTGGGGGCAAACCAAGGCAATTTTATTCTGTAATGGAAGCCATCAAGGACTGGGGGACAAAGGGGAGAAAATTTGGGGGCTCGGTGTCTTTGGACTATTTTGCCTGGAGGACCCACGGCCAGGTGAATCCGTGGCCACGTGGAATCCGTTTCCTTAGACCTGAGATAAGGCTGGCGAATGGATCTGGTCCCCACTCGGTCGCCTGGCTTGTCCCCTCTGGGCCTTGGCTTTCCGTCGGTAAAACGAGTGGCTGGATTCCTCAAGGTGGCAAAGTGGGACCAGAGGACCTCCTGGGCCCCCGTTCTGGATGCGTCTCTAACTCCCTCTGTTCCCAGGCTCATCCTGGGGATGATGGTGACCACCTCCTTCCTGTCCATGTGGCTAAGCAACACCGCCTCCACTGCCATGATGCTGCCCATCGCCAGCGCCGTCCTGAAAAGTCTCTTTGGCCAGGAGACTCGGAAGGACCTCGGCCAGCAGAGCGAAGAGAACGCAGGTGAGGCCGTGGAAAGGCACCGGGGCAGCCCCCCGACCCAGCACGCAAGAGTGGGAGCAGGGTGTCCAAAAGTTGCAGGGGAAGGTGAAGCAAACGCACTTGCTGAGCATATATTATGCGCCGAGTGTTTACATAACAATAGTAACTGACAATTGGCGAAGCCAAACCTTGACACCTTTCTTTCTTTAATTGCATTCACTGAGTGCTTACTGTGTACCGAGTGACGAGTTCAACACTTTGCCTACACTGTCTCTTTTACCTCTCAAAACAACCTTATGAAGTAGGTACTATACTTACGCCTGGCTTCAGAGCATTTGAAGAGACGCTCAGCACCGCTAATCCCCAGAGAAATGCAATGTGCACAGACCCTGTAACCCGGCGGTTTTGCTCCTGGATGCACACGCCAGAGGAGTTCTGATGCAGGTCCACGAGGGGACAGTTGGGACGGCGCTCACTGCCTCGTACTCTGTGGTGGGGTGACTTGGTAGCCACGTGAACGCAATCACCAATAAAGGGGAAGGTGAAGTGCGTGCTGTTGGGCCCCATGCTGCTTTTAGGAGCAAAGAATTCGTTCTAGAAACGGATCTCACAGAACACAGTTGGGATTGAAAGAAGCCAGAATGAGAGACAGGAGACAATGCCATTATGTAAATTAAAACCTCACGCAAGGGGCCACTTTGCAAGAACATAAGTGGATGAGAGACTACAGATTAAACACATCAGCACGGTTGCTCTGGGAAGGATGGGAGTAGGAAATGGGAACCAAAGGGACTAAATAAAGAAGTAAATAGGGACGCCTGGGTGGCTCCGTCGGTTAAGCATCCGACTTCGGCTCACGTCATGCTCTCACAGTTCGTGAGTTCGAGCCCCGTGTCGGGCTCTGTGCTGACAGCTCAGAGCCTGGAGCCCGCTTCCGATTCTGGTCTCTCTCTCTCTCTCTCTCTCTCTCTCTGCCCCTCCTCTGCTTGTGCTTGCTCTCTCTCTCTCTCTGTCTCAGAAATAAACATTAAAAAAAGAAAAAAACGAATGAAAAGAACAAAAGAAATAAAACGAAAGAACGGCCTTGTACAATAAGCAGTGAGAGTGGGATGTGATTCACTCGAATGCTGGAAACTGTGTTCTTAAGAAAATGCAAGTAGCTGCTGCATTCTTAGATGGCTAACCAAGGGCTCAGAGAGGGGAAGTGACTTCCCCAGGACACAGCAGATGAATGGCCGAGCCCAGCCTTGCACCCCGGCAGTCCGGTTCCAGAATGTGCTATCTTACCCATGGGACCGGCTGCATCTGTGAGAATGCAGGTAAATGTCTACTTGCAAGTGGCTTGAAAAATAACGGTGTGTTTTCCTCAAATATCAAGAAGTCAGATGGAGTGCCTGGGTGGCTCAGTCAAGATGATTTTGGCTCAGGTCATGATCCCAGGGTCGTGGGGTCAGGCTCCCTGCTCAGAGTGGAGTCTGCTTGGGATTCTCTCTCTCTCTCTCTCTCTCTCTCTCTCTCCCTCTGCCCTTCTCCCCCACTCACTCTTTCTCTCTTTCTCTAAAATAAAGAAAGAAGTCAGAGAGAGGCAAAGACAGGATTGATTGATTGATTCAGAGACACAAAGATGCCAGCACTTTTCACTGGCATCTCTGTGATTCCTTCTGTCTGCTTTAAAATGTCTTCCTTTTGGGGGCGCCTGGGTGGCTCAGTCGGTTAAGCGGCGGACTTCGGCTCAGGTCATGATCTCTCGGTCCGTGAGTTCGAGCCCCGCGTCGGGCTCTGTGCTGACGGCTCGGAGCCTGGAGCCTGTTTCACATTCTGTGCCTCCTTCTCTCTCTGACCCTCCCCTGTTCATGCACTGTCTCTCCCTGTCCCAAAAATAAATAAAACGTTAAAAAAAAATTTTTTTTAAATAAAAAATAAATAAAATGTCTTCCTTTTTATTTACATAAATGCAGTTTAAAAGGAAGCTTTAAACCAGTTCATGTGTGGACAGAAATCTCTAGTTCATCCCCAATATTGAGTCTGTCTTTGCTCTGTTAGTGATAGAACCCCCCCACATGGGCACGTGGCTTTGGAGAGAAAAAGCTCAATTTCCTGGCTGCCCTTGCAATGAGGCGTGGTCACGTGACAAAGTTTGACCAATGGTATGCGAGCAGGATGGTGCCTGCAGCTCCCGGGTCCTGCCCTTCCTGCCCTCCACTCCTACTGGCTGGAATAGGACCTGACCGAGAGATGGGGTGGGAAGTGCCACCTGGGAAGCCACATGTTGAGTGACAGATGGGGGAGCTTGGGATCATTTTTCCCGGATAACACAACCAACGCCGTTCGTGAACCCCTGGGCTCTGAGTGCTAGTTGTATATTTTTGAATACGTGTTAAAATTAATATATGTGTCAATCATCTAAACAGTGATCCGTGTACCATCTAAGTTCATCTTGTTTACTGTGGTATGAGTCTCTGCCTATGATGCAGTGAGGGGTTTTGTTTATTTTATTTCCACATCGGCCCTGCGAGCTAGGAACGATGAGAACTACCTTCCAGGTGAGGTTCAGAGAGGTGAGGTGACAGGTCCAGAATCAATCACACTGTTGGTACAGCAGCAGAGCCGGGATCTCTGCAAGGAAGAGATGTTCTACAACAAGAGTCAGAAAACTTATTGTGGGGGCGCCTCGGTGGCTCAGTGGGTTGGGTCCGACCTCTGCTCACAGTCCGTGAGTTCGAGCCCCGCGTCGGGCTCTGTGCTGACAGCTCGGAGCCTGGAGCCCACTGCAGATTCTGTGTCTCCCTCTCTCTCTCTCTCTCTGTCTCTCTCTCTCTCTGCCCCTCCCCTGCTTGCACTCTGTCTCTCTCTCTCTGTCTCAAAAATAAATAAAAAAAATTTTTTAAATGTTTTAAATACATTTTTAGAAAAAGAAAACTTACTCTGTGAGCGTCCAGATAGTAAATATTTCAGGCTTTGCTGGCCACACCATCACTACTGCTCAAACTCTGTCCTTGCAGAGAGAAAGCCTCCACAGGCAATATGT
Organism: Herpailurus yagouaroundi; assembly: GCF_014898765.1. NCBI lineage: Eukaryota > Metazoa > Chordata > Mammalia > Carnivora > Felidae > Herpailurus > Herpailurus yagouaroundi. The sequence goes on from NW_024412427.1 coordinate 1,002,668, forward strand.
AAATAAGCGGGTGTGGCTGGGTTCCACTGAGATTTTATTTATGGTTGCCGAAATTACAATTTTGTGTAATTTTTACATCACGAAGTATTACGCTTCTGCTGACTTTCTCCAGCCGCTTAAAAACGTAAACACCAATCTCCAGACGCCTGGGTGGCTCAGTCAGTTAAGCGTCTGGCTTCAGCTCAGGTCATGATCTCACGGTCCGTGGGTTCGAGCCCCGTGTCGGGCTCTGTGCCGACAGCTCAGAGCCTGGAGCCTGCTTTGGATTCTGTCTCCCTCTCTCTCTCTCTCTCTCTCTCTCCCCCTCTCTGCCCCTCCCCTGTGCACGCTCTATCTCTCTCAGTCTCTCAAAAATAAGTTAACGTTAAAAAAAATTTTTTTTTTTTTAATGTAAAAACCATTCTCAATTGCCCGGCAGCGGGCCAGAGTCAACCCACCGGCCATAGTCTGCTCACTTCCACGGCTTCATCGGTTTTCGGACTGTTTCCCTTGGGCGTTGGGCTTCAAGAGAACTGCCTCACTCCGACTTCTACCCCACTTCCTCTGTTTTATACGCTGGGCTTCCGAGGAACGATCACAGATGTTTCCTGAGCACTTACTTCAGGCCGGGGTTCTTGGGGGCCTTACATCTGAATGACGTAGAACCAGCATTGACTCCATTTAGCAGATTGGCAACCGAGGAAGCAATTTAAGAAAAGAGGCTAGTAGAGTAGCCTCCAAGGTCACACAGCTGCACAACAGGGGCTCTGGTATTTTGAATCTTGGCTGGCTGACTTCAGAGCTTGGACTCTTAACCTCTGCTAGTCTGTCTTGTACACAAGATTTTTTTTTTTTTTTCCCTAGAGTTTGGTGGCCAGGAAAAAAAAAAAAAAGAGAGAGCCATTTCCTTCGTTATAAAGATGGAAAAATCTGAGATCCAGGAAGGGGAAAGGACTTGCCTACAGTCACACACAGTGTTGGGTGCAAGGCGAAATCCAGAATCTTCTCCCATATGCTGTAGGATGTCAGGAGGTAGGAGACCCTGGGAAGCAGGGGCAGATAACTACTTTCACAAGTGGTAGGATCAGAGAGCAGGACTGATTAATGATCAGCCCTGAGTCCTAAAGGAAGGCTAATTCCAGTGCAAAAAGAGATGTTCCCTTCCACCCAGTCTCTGTGGCCTGGTGGCAGGCCATGAGTGAGGACAGCGGAGGAGGGAGTGGAGACTGTTAGTGGGCCAGGACGGGGGGGGGGGGGGGCCGCAGGCTCCTGGGGGACCTAGGTCCATGAGGGACACCCAGAGCAACCACAGAGATGATAATAGGAGCTCTCATTTCTTGAAGACCCACCAGCCAGACGTGGTGCTTAATTTTTCATACTCGTTAGCTCATTTTATAACAGTACCAAGAGGTAGGTGAGCCCCATTTTACAGAGGAGGACACTGGGGTTCAGGGAGGCAAAATGATTTGCCCAAAGCAACGTGGTTAGTTAGTTGCTGAGCTCTGTCTGAATCTAGAATCTACGATTGTAAAAGACGAGGCTGGCTTACCATCCTTCAAGATAACGTCATTCAAAAAGCAATGTTTTAGGCTAGGTTAAGCCCTGCCCTCCTCCTTCACTCCTCATTCACGAGGTCAGAAGCGGGGGGGGGGGGGGGGCCCTTCCGAGGCCCTTTTCTCATCTGTGAAATGAGGACACCTCCCATTTCGTACATATCGTTGGGAAGCTGGCATGAGATCCGAGAGCCTGGCACACAGGATGTGGTTGATACATGGCGGTTGTATAAAAATCACTAAGATTTCCAGGAATAGGGGAGGAACGGGTGATACGACCCTACCCCTTGGTGCACCTTTAAGTTTCCTTGAACCTCTAGCGGAGAGGGATTTGTTTGTTACCCGTCTCCTCCACGGACCCCGAGCCCCATGGCGGCTTGCGTCAGTCTTTCCCATTGCCGTGAACAACCTACACGGGTAGAGTGTTGTTCACCCAGAACGCTGTTTGGCACGTAGTAGGGCTTCAATAATTGTGTGGCGTTAATGGATAAATGAATGAATGGATCAGTTACATCACTGTTCTTTTTAAGTTTTTATTTACTTATTTTGAGAGAGAGAGAGAGAGAGAGAGAGAGAGGGTGCAGGGGAGGGGCAGAGAGAGAGGCGGAGAGAGAGAACCCCAAGCAGGCTCTACACCGTCAGCGCAGAGCCTAGCATGGGACTCGATCCCACAAACCGTGAGATCATGACCTGAGCTGAAATCAAGAGTCGGACGCTTAAGCGACTGAGCCACCCGGGTGCCCCAGTCACATCACTGTTCCAAACCTCAGTGGGTTTGGAACCTCCTCCATAAAATGGGGTATGAATACTTATTACCCAGACTGTTGCAAGTGTTAAATGAATTAATGCATGTCAACCTGCCCAAGCTTGGGGAGCTTTGATACAAGATACCGAATTTGATACGAGAACTCTTTCCCGAATATCCCAGGCTTCAAGAACATGCTATCCACACACAGTTGGCTGTGCCGGGTGAGACCTGCTAAGAGCCAGGTGGGCGCTGTTGGAGATGGAGCGAGATTCAAGAGGTGGGGGATCAGCGGTCCTGGGAACAAGCCTGACTCTGCCACTGACCCACTGGGTCATCATGATCCAGGCTGTAAGCCGCCTCTCCGGGCCTCAGTTTCCCCAGATGAAAGGAGGACGGGAGAAACGGCCTAGCTCTCCCAGGCTCTTCTGAGGCTGCTGCAAGATTGCAAATGGGAAAGTTCTTTGGGTCCCTCAGGGATTGGTGTTATTTTGGCAAGACCTCACATGAGCTCCAAGCTCCTAACCGGCCAGCCATTTTGGAGACTTGGCCCCCACTGGCCGATTTGCGCACGGTCACCCGGATCACTGTGGTCACAGGAGGCACGGGGGTGCACCCTGGGTAAATAGTTAAGAACATTCAGCATCTTGGTTTTTCGTGGTGTGTGTGTGTGTGTGTGTGTGTGTGTTTCAACTGCATCCTCGTGGGCTTTATTATCATCACGCTTATGAGGAAAATGATGCTCGGCATATAAGTTTTTCATCTTGCTGACTTGTATAAAGAGGTAAAACTCCTTCCTTATCTCGTGCGCTATACTGATGATTGCTGTTTACTGTTGTACCTGCACAGCTTTCTTTCTCTGCCTTGCCAGTAGCAGGTACGGTCTCATATTGGGGCCCCCCAGCTCCGTTGCTGGTGGCCGCCAGCTTCCGTAGATGAGTGACAGGGGCCAGGTGGGGACTGTAGCAGACTGCCTGCGAGCACAGGCCCCTCGGAGGGTGTGGGCAGCCTCTGGAGGCCACAGTCTCCCCCACCTATAACTTGGGGTGAGTGTTTTCAATGCTGGCCACACAAAAGAATCAACTGCTGAGCTTTTAAAAAATACCGAAGCCCAGGTTCCTCTCCCAAGCTGCTAAACCAGAGCTTCTAGGGTGGGGCCTGGACACTTTTGGGAAATTCTGCCATTCCTCAAGGGTGCCCAGAGCTGCCTTGGGTTGTGCCTGAGACGTTAGCGAGCTCTGCTGAGGTCTAGATGCCGTGGGACAGCTGTGGTCCCAACCCAGGTAGGAAGTGAAGGGTACAGAGGAAGGTAGAGGTGAGTCGGGGCTGGGGGGTTGCTGGGTCCGAGTTCTTCATGTCTGGCCTTGCCCTGGGGAGCGACTTTGCCCACGATCGTAGGTGTCCTATTAACGGCCCTGACTTCCTGCTTCAATGCCCTGGCCTCTGGCCCCGCTCATTGGATGTGGCGGTGTGCTCCATCATAGGAGCCTTGGAACCCACATCCCCGTGGCCCAGGGTGAGCCGATCTGCATTCAGCCTTTGGACCTCTGCTGGCGATCAGCAGGCCCAGCCTTGGTAAAATGACAGTCAGCTCCCACAGATCCCAATCCCTGTAAATACCAACAGGGAAGAAACAGCCCAGCGCGGAGAGGGGAAGGGACTTCTTCCCCAAGCCACATAGTGAAACAGGGAAAGAGCTGGGGCTGGAGTCCAGACCCTTCCTCCCAAACACACATCTGCAGTTAAACAGCTGGAGTTTATTCTGGTTGCCCCAGTGAGAGAGAGCACAAGCCACCAGCAGCCGTGATGGCCTCCGTCAGACGCGTTACAAAAGACCTCTCGTGGGCTGTGGGCTTTGGCTGAGGCATTTGTGGGCGTCTAAGGAACCTTGCTCTAGATTGAATGACATCAGGAGTCGGGGGCAATTCTACAGGTAAAGAAGTAGCAGCCATTCATTCGGCAAGAGAGGGTGTGCTTGGCATTTTGTGGCGGCAGGTGGCTTTGTGCTGTGACGAGATTATGCAGTGTCCTTGCTCTGTCTCACTTCATCAAGTCTCAGAGAGTGACTCTGTCTGATGTTGGCAAAGTGTAAGATGATTTAGGTCCAACAAGAGAACACATGGCAAATCTGGGCCAGACCAGTTCTGGACGTCAGGGGCCGCTTTCTTATTCTTTCTCAAGAGTAACCCACATTTACTAAATCCTTGCTAGGGCTCAGATTCCTGTTAAATCCTTTCAGTTGGGATCTGGTCAACTTTGGCTCACTACATCTAGCCCACCTCCTGGTTTTTGTTTTTTTGTGTGTGTGTGTGTGTGCAACCTATGAACCGAGCATAGTTTTTATATGTTTAAATGGTTGAATAAATCAAAAGAATATTTTGTGACATGTGACAATCGTATGAACTTCAGATTTCAGCATCCAAAACTAAAGGTTTAGCCACACATATTCATTTATGTATTGTCTGTGGCCATTTCATGGCAGAGTTGAGTACGACAGAGACGTATGGGCCCCCCAAAACTAAGATATTTACTGTCTGGTCCTTTACAGAAGAAATGTGCCAAGCCCTGCTTTATTTGTTTATTTTTGTGTCTATTTATTTTTGAGAGAGAGAGAGAAACAGGGTATGAGCAGGGGAGGGGCAGAGAGAGAGAGAGAGGGAGACACAGAATCTGAAGCAGGCTCCAGGCCCCAAGCTGTCAACACAGAGCCCATTGTGGGGCTCGAACCCACGAGCCATGAGATCATGACCTGAGCTGAAAGCAAACGCTTAACTGAGCCACCCAGGCGCCCCACCAATCCCTGCTTTAAATGGTGTCTTAGTCCATTCAGTCTGCTCAAACAAAAATACCGTGGATTGGGTGTTTATTTCTCATAGCTCTGGAAGCTGGGAAGTCCAAGATCAAGGTGCCAGCAAATTTGTTGTCTGGTGAGAGACTATTTTTTGATTCGTAGACGGCCGTCTTCTCTGTGTCTACACACGATGGAAGAGGCAAGGGAACTCTATGGGGCATCTGTTACAAGGGCACTAATCCCATTCGTGAGGATTCTGTGCTTGTTACGTAATCACCTCCTAAGGGCCCCACCTCCTAGTACCATCTCAGCGGGGGTCAGGTTTCAACATATGAGGCTGGGGGAGATGCAGACATTCAGTCTATAGCAAATGGGTCAGCTCCTTAATCCTCTTGACAACTCTAGAATTATTACTTCCATTTTATGAATTAAAGAACTGAGGTACAGCGAGACTAAGAGATTTTTCCAAACCCAGGTTTCTCAACTTCAGCACCGTGACGTTTTGGGTGGGATGATTCTTTGCGGGGGGGGGGGGGGGGCTGGTGCATAGGAGGACGTTTAGCAACGTTCCTGGCCTCCACCCACTAAATGCCAGTAACACCCCCACACCCCCACTCCCACTCCCAGTTACGACAGCCAAAAATGTCTCCAGACGTTGCCCAGTGTCTCTCGGAGGCAGAATCGGCCCCAGTTGGGAACCACTGCTGTAAGCTTGCATCGTAAGTGATGGATCCGTGATCTGAACCCAGAACCTGTGTGTTCGGCTCTCCATCACACCCTCAATGCCCAGGGATAGGTTCTCTTGTTCTTGGTGATGGTTTCAGCTACAAAAAATCTTAATCCCTGCAAAGTTCTTGTCTCCAAAACACTATTGAAGGCTTCCAGGGAGACTGACCTATTAGGCAAGGGGTATCTTTAAAAGGAAGTCAGATCCTGTCCCGACTCCCCTTTGCTCAAACACTCCCTTGGCTCTGCTCACATCTGACTCGGCGTAAACGCCGAAGTCCTTACTGTGAGCCCCAAGACCTCTGCGTGACCCAGCCCACCTCCTGCCCCCGCTCGCTCACCCCCGCTCCTTCCCTCACCTCACCTCCTGCCACCCTATCCTTTACTTAGGCCCCTCCAGCCCCAGCCCCACTGCTCTCCCTTCTTCTCAACACACCAGATACATTCTCACCTCAGGGCCTTTGCACTTGCTGCTACTGTTGCCTAGAATCCTCTTCCCACGGCTCTTCCTATGACTGGCTCCTTTTTTCTTTTTTCCTCTTGGCTCCTTTTATCCTTGAGGTCTCAAATCAGCTGCCATCAGCTCATGGTGTCTTCTCAGTTGACTTGGTCACAGCCGCCCACCTGCTCCCCTCCCGACTCGGCAATCACTCTCCATCACACCACCCACTTTCTCCTACATCCCTACCTGAGATGTTCTTTCTTCATTGCTTGTCTGTCTCCCCTTCTGGAATATAACCTTCCTGGGAGCTGGGAGCTTGTTCTACATTATTCACCGTGTACTGCAAGCTCATAGCCAATAGCACATAGTAGGTGCTCAACAAATACTGAATGAATGCATGCATGTATGGGAGAGCAGGGTGACTGACCCATTACTTAGAGCTAGTCTTTCGTAAACATCCCATTGCCAATGGCAGCTCAGGGGAGTCCGGAGCTGAGTTGGACTTGCAGCGTAACCCCCGTCCACAGGCCCCAGGACCATCTCCGAATAGGAATAGGGGGGACGGAAGGATAGAATCTCAGGTGCCTTTTTGAAAAGTTCAATTAACGGTATAGGAGGGGAACCCGAAGAAGCCCTTTCCGCTGACGACGTAAGAATAGGAACACTCCTATCCACTCACCACATTCCACTAAAGACGTCCTGTTCTTCCCTCCCAGCTGCTGTGCGGAGAAACGGGCTGCACGCGGTGCCCACGGAGGTGCAGTTTCTTGCTGGCACGGAAGAGTGAGTTCCCGGTGCACTCGATAGAGGACCCAGTGCTTGATCCGAGGAGATGATGACCAAGAATTCAGTGCTGCAAGCAATCCTCCCCCAGCCCCCACTTTCTCCAAATGACCTAGTGCCCAAGTTTCTACCATTCATCCCTTTGGCTTAGGCCAAAACAAACAAACAAACAAACACCAGTGCAATTGTGGACGGCAAGGGCAGGGGAGCACATGAGGTCCCTAGAGGTCTGGTGCGGTGGCGCATCTGATAGGAGGGGCCAGCCGAGCGGGAGCACGCGGCTACGAGACGGTCAAGGAGGAGAAGCACGCAGACAGGGGTCAAGAGGCTCTAAAGGCAAAAGTATCCTAAGAGACGATCACAGTCCTCACAGCTGTGTGACTGAGGAAGCCTCTCCGCCTCGATGGCACGTTTAGTGTCCGATGTCCTTTGTATTTGGCAGTGTGCTTAAGAGCTTGGGGTTTGGGAGCCCGGCAGACCTGACTCTGGATCTGGTTCTGCGGCTCGCCGGCCGTGTGATTGGGACAAGTCAGTCAGGTTGGTTTCATCCACCAACTGGGCGTGACATTGGTACCCACCTGAGAGGGCTGTTTTGAGATGAAATCAGCTAACGTCGATCAAGTAGGTCGCCAGGCCCTACGGGCACAGGTAGCGCTTGTTGTTAATGGCATTGTTCCCTTGGTTTGTTGGCGATGAAACGTCAGGAAGTAAAGTCGCCTGCTCAAGGCATTGCTTGGCACCAGTCAGGTCTGTTGTATGCATCCAACAAATATTTATAGACAGCTGAACAACACCAGGCACCGCCGGAGATGCAGCAACAGGCAAAAATCCAGCCCTTGTGGGGTTTACATACCAGGGACAAGACACGAACATATGAGTGGAATTCATAGTATGTCAGATGGTTGGTGAGAGCTACGCAGGGGAACAAAGCAGGAGAGAAGGCCGGGGGGAGGGTGGCCTGCGGGATGTGAAAAGGCAGCTTTAAAACAGGTGGTCAGAAGGTGACACTTAAGCAAACACCTGTAGGAGGTGAGGGTCATGGGGGCCCCATGGGAAGAGCGGTCTCAGCGGAGGGGCCGGCAGGTGCAAAGGTCCTGAGAGTCCAAAGCGGCCAGGAAGCCAGTATGGCTGGTGGAGTGGATGGCAGCAGTTGGGGTCCGAGAGATCACTTGTGTGGTGGTGGAGAGGCAGACCGTGAGGGACCTCCTAGGCTAATGATGTAGCCTTGACTTTGAACGAGAGGGGAGCCAACGGAGGCTTTTGGCAGAGGAGAGACATGATCTCATGTCTGATTGTCTTATTCTGTGGCCTCCACTCCTTCCTGGCACCATATCCGGGGGCTTTGAGTCCAGCTTTGAGATGTGGTTTCTGTGAGTGGCCCGGCCACTCACTAATACATGCAACCTAGGAATCTGTGTGGGCCATCTGCCCATGCAGAGCTTGTGCTGAATCTATGGGAAAAGACTCAGTCCTCATTCTTCTAGAACTCTGTGTCCACTGAATGAACACCCCATCCATTGGATGGGGGCTCCATATCCATTGGAGTGGAAGTCCCCTCTCCGGGCCTTAGTTTCCCCAACTGAACAAAGAAGTGCTTGCACGAGGTGAACCCTAAGGCCCCTTCTCTCATTCTCATCGTGAGGCTGAGTCTGGTCCCCTAGGCCTGGGGACCCACAGTGCCTGCCAGGACTTTCACCCTGAGAAGTCAGGCCATGACATCAGTCTCCAGCCGCCTCTTGTCTTCCCTTCCTTTTAGACCCCAAATCACATTCCAGTTGCCTTCCAGATAAGGGGCTTCTCATTAGCAATTAAGGCCAGAAGATATTTGAAGTATCTTTGATTCCTTAAAAAAAAAAAAAAATTGATCTGTTATAGAGGGACAATTGTTAATGTCATTCATTTAGAAAAATTTTATAATTGCACAATGAAGAAGAATACTCTTTTTTTTAATGTTTATTTATTTTGGGGAGACAGAGAGAGACAGTGTGAGCAGGGGAGGGGCAGAGAGAGAGGGAGACACAGAATCCAAAGCAGGCTTCAGGCTCCGAGCTGTCAGCACAGAGCCTGACGTGGGGCTCAAACTCATAAGCCGTGAGATCATGACCTGAGCCGAAGTCAGATGCTTAACCAACTGAGCCACCGAGGCACCCTGAAAGAGAATACTCGTAGACAAAAAGAAAAGATGTACCCAGCATCTCGGTCCCAAAGACAGATTAAAACAGTTAAGGGAATACTATTCTAGACTATTTCTGGATGCCTCTCTATGTACCTAAATGCATTTTTAAAATAAAAACGTTGATAATGCTGTATATGCTCTTATGTAACCTGCTGTCTCACTTAATGGAACGTGGTCAGCATCTTTTCACCTCAATAAATTGATGGCAACGCCATTATCTTTTAATTATATAATTAACAGTTCTTGAATTCATTCTTTCCCAATCCTCTTAACTGCACCAGAAAAACAACCCAGAAAATATAAAGAATAAAGGGGGGAAAAAATTCCATAATTTCATGCCCAAGAAAGGCACCTGAAAAATAACTTTGTGTATACCATTCTAAATTTTTCTTAATACTCACGTATTCATCAAATATATGAATATTTTTAAAATAAATTAAGCAGTTACGTACCCTTTTTCACTTTATACGATGGACATATTTTATCCTAATAAACATCCGTCTAGATCATGTGGGGGGTTTTTTGTTTTCGTTTTTGAGAGAAAGAGAGAGCACTAGCAGGGGAGAGGGGCAGAGGCGGAGAGGGAGAATCTCGAGCGGGCTCCACAGTGACGTGGGGCTCGATCTCACGACCCTGGGATCATGACCTGAGCCGAAATCAAGAGTCGGACGCTCGACCGACTGAGCCACCCAGGTGCCCCTAGCTCATCATTTTTCATAGCTGCGTTGGTGTTCCATCCAGAAAGAGGATCATTTTGATCTATCGAATCCCCTTTGGATGGAGATTAGGGTTGTTTGTAATGTAAACTATATTTAGTGCCGTGGTGAACTCATACCCACGCCCGAGGCACCTGCCCAATTATTTCTTTGGGATTGATTCTGAAAGTAGAACGTTTGAGCTGAAGGGTTGCACGTCTTTAGAGGTTTCCATGCCTGTGCCAAGCTGCCTTCTAGAAAGACCACTTAGTTCTCCCAACCCAAGTGATGCTTCCCCCCCCCCCCCAGAAGGCCAGAAATTCTGAAACGTGTTCTGAATGGCTTCTCTTTGGGTTTGTTTAAAGCAAAGACTGCCCTGAGGCGGAGGCTCCCTTGGACTGCAAGAAGGAGGGGGAATACCACAGGAACATCTGGAAGGGTTTCCTTATCTCCATTCCCTACTCAGCCAGCATTGGGGGCACTGCCACCCTCACGGGCACGGCCCCCAACCTCATCCTGCTTGGCCAGCTCAAAAGGTAAAGGCAGGTGCTCCACGGGGCACGGGGGTCTCTGCTCCTCCCACCCCTCCTCCTCTCCTTCACTCAACATTCGGGGAAATATGTACCGAATGCCTTCTATGGGCCAGGCTCTGGGGACCCAGCAGTGCACAAGCCCAGAGAAGGCCCCGCGCTGGGGAACTTCCATTTTGGTGGTGGAGACAAGCAATAAAGGAAAAGGCAGCTGGATACATATGCAACGATGTGATAAGTTATGGCATCAAATAAAGCGGGAGAAGGGTGCGGAAGGGACAGGAGTGGGTGCTATTTTACAGAGGCTGGTCAGGGATGTGCTGCCTCTGTTGCAAGGTGACATCTGGGACCTAGAAGTTATGTGAGCACAGGAAGGAGGAACATTCCAGACAGGGATAACCGGCGTGGTCAAAGGTGAAAGGCACAAAGACCAGGAGCGCAGAAGGCAGAGGGGAGGGAGTGTGGGGGGACAGAAGGTGAGTTGTTAGGACCCCAGCTTTTGCTGCCAGTGAGATGGGGAGCCCAGTGCAAAGTTGAGAGCGAAGGAACGACATGATGTGACATCGGCTTTGAAAAACCAACCCCGGGGCACCTGGGTGGCTCAGTCAGTTGGGCGTCCGACTTCGGCTCAGGTTATGATCTCACGGCTGGTGGGTTCGAGCCCCACGTCGGGCTCTGTGCTGACAGCTCAGAGGCTGGAGCCTGCTTCCGATTCTGTGTCTCCCTCTCCCTGCCCCTCCCCTGCTCATGCTCCGTCTCTCTCTGTCTCAAAAATAAGTAAAAACATTAAAAAAATTTTTTTTGTTTAAAAACCAACCCCACTGGGGGCGTTGGGCTGTGGCCATGGCTGTGGCCGTAAGGTCCCAGGAGAAGCTCTGCAACCAGGCCCCCGGGCCAGCAGTGGAGCGAGCCCTGCCAGGAGCTAGTCTCCCCATTGCCGGAGCTGTTCCAAGAGTGGCTGGGTGGCCGTCTGTCGGGGCAGGAGAATAAAAGAGAAGGGTTCTCAGATGGCATATGACTTGTCAGCTCCATGATCCCAAGCCCCTGGGTTTGAAGATGTAAGCAACCCCAGGTATTGCCAGATTCCGTTCCTACGATGTTCAGATTCCAGGATCTGAGAGGCGAGGATTCTAAGATCCCTCCGCAAAGGGAGGGAACCTCAGACGTTCATTAGTCCACGTGAAAGCATTTGGCAAACACACACAACAGACGTATTTAATATTCAAATGGCCCCAAATGCGGGCCAGCTCCCTTACCCGGTACTCAGTCCAAGAATCATGGACCTCCTGAGATGATGGGGGAAAGCCGGCTGTGATGGTCTTCCAGAGAGGAGGTTTGCTATCACTTCCCATCAAAGTGGTTTTCGTGGGAAATTCCGAGCACACCCGTCTTTTAACCCCCGAAGCCAATTTTCTTTCATTTGGAGAGAGACCGAGAGAGTGCGAGTGGGGGAGGGGCAGAGAGAGAGGGAGAGAGAGAACCCCAGGCAGGCTCCACGCGGTCAGCAAGGAGCCCAACACGGGGCTCGAACCCACGACACCGCGAGGGCACGACCTGAGCCGAAACCAAGAGTCAGGCGCTTAACCGACTGAGCCGCCTACGGGCCCCCCGGAGCCGATTTGAAAACCTTAACTTTCCACTATATTCTCAGGTCCTGAAACCTTTTGATTTTAAAAGCTGGTGATAGAAACCGGTGATTCTCAGCCATGGGTGCATATCAGAGTCACCCTCCCGGGGTGCCTGGGTCTCCGTTGCAGAGATTCGGATTCAGGAGGTGTGGGGTGAGGGTAGGGCTCAGCACTTTCCCAACTGACTCAGCCCGCTGCACGACTTGGGGTTGTCTTTTCATCTTTGAGCAGGCCTGGCCATGCCTCGTGGGTTTTGGTCTGTGGCTTTGTCTGTTTTGTTTTGTTTTTAAGGACTGCAAAACGGAAAGCCAAGATGGTCCTGCTTGCCACGTGGGGACAAGCTGAGTTGGGCCCTTTAGCGCCCTCAGTTAGAAGGAAGCACCAGCAAAAGGGCGTACAGGCTGGGAGGACAAAGCTGGAGCGCATCCCTGGGCTGGGCAGGAAAGATGTGGGCTCTGGGGCCTTCCGGGGCAGATGCTGAGTTGCAGGGTAGGGGGGAGCGGGGCAGGTGGGGGCCGTTGCTGTCAGAGGGTTTTCAGGCTGCCTGCCCACCCTGATAGGAGCAGGACTTTGTTCCAACTTGAAAAGAAATTAAGGGGAAAAATGCTGGAGGCAGAAGTAAAAATATCAAATGTGAAGGATTTGGGGTAAATTACTTGTAAATCACATGCAAATCATACACAGCGTTTGACTGCATAAGCTTGGACCTTCTGGTCTGGCGGGAGAGGATTTAAAACGAATGCCAAATCATGCGGGGCTCTGATCCTCTAGCCAGGAGCGTGGGGAGGCGGGGGAATGGTTGCCCTGAGTGTCGCCCTTGGCCTTCGCTCCCCAAGTGCATTTTATTACTTCACTCTGATTATATAGGTACGTTGCAGGACACTCAGGAAATGTAGGGGGAGAAAACTGAAATACGTTCAACCGCACTGGTAACATTAAACGCACTGTTGTTGATTATGTATAAACGCCCATGCTCGCGCTGAGAAATCGCTGCGTGTGTATACGCCGTGTGCATCCGCGAGGCTGACCTTGGCCGGCTCTCATCTCCCCTGTTTCTCCAGTTTCTTCCCACAGTGCGATGTGGTGAATTTTGGCTCCTGGTTCATTTTTGCCTTCCCTCTCATGCTGCTGTTCCTGCTGGCGGGCTGGCTGTGGATCTCCTTCCTGTATGGGGGAATGACCCTGAGGTACCCTCATGCCTACCGTGAGCTTTGAGCCTGACGGGGGTCCCCGCTTCCTTCTCGTCGGGTAGACAGCGGTCTTCTCGAGTCTGGTTTCCTCCGGTGTTAACGAAGGATCGTCACTAATCTCACGTCACCTTCTCCCAGGGTGACTGTCGCAGAGCCCTCACCTCCCGGGGATATGAGGATTATGGGTAGTGTGAGCTGCCTGCTAGGCCCAGGCCCTCAGTTAATGGCCCCCATCGTCGGCAATTACGGTTGGCGTCCTCCTTTAAGTACTCCCATTTTATGGGGCCCTGGTGCAGGAGCTGATTTGGGGTGGCACAGGGCATTAACTAACATCGACTCATATAGTGCCAAAAAGAATCCCTTTGCCAACTCCCATAGAGGGAAGCAAGCGTCTCTTGGGTGATGAGGCCACCATCCTACCTACCTAACATTTCCAAACCAGCTTTTTAAACAAAGAACGAGTTGTCAGTTCCAGAGACGTAAGCCAGCAATGGTATCTGGCAGAATGTAATGATTGCCCTGCTTTCGTGTGTTTATTTTTATGATTACGTTTTTCTAACAAGTGATTCTTGTTTTCCATTGATGGGAGCAATATAAAATGTTGTGTTTACATACATAATTAAAGACTGCAATGATGAATCTATTTGGAGGAACGTATTAAGCAAATATGAGCCAAAGGCTCTGATCGTGGCGTTCCTTGACCCAGACGCCATCCAGAACTCCCCCCTAACAGAGACTCGGGCTTCAAAGCCTGCACCAGCCCGGGGAAGCAAGTCCTGACTTTGGACTCAGATGGACCAGAGTTCAAGTCACACTTCCATGTGACCTTGAGCAATTTTGTAAACCTCCCCGAGCTTTTCATTTCTTCACTTGTGGATTAAGGCTAAAAATTAGCTACAGCAAAAGTACAGGCTGGATGAGGGAGGGTGTGTAGACTGCCCAGGACTGAGCCTGAAATAGAGCCCTTTTTTTCCGGTCGACTTGTTTTCATCTAACAGACATCTGCAGGACGCAGCTACAAGAGGCCATGATGGAGGAAATGCAGTGTTCAGTGACAGGTGTTTCTGGGTAACAGAGAAGTTTCAGGCCAATGACGTGACAACATCTTCACTCGGCAAATATCTGCTGAGTACCCACCATGTGCCTGCTAGGGTTGTAGGTATTGAGCGTGGAGCAGCGGGCAGGGCTGCTCTTGGGGGGCTTGCGCTCAAGGTGGGGAAGACAGACAGGGAGCAGCCAAAGGCAGCAGGAATGCCAGTCATAAGTGCCGTGAAGGAAAAGACAGTGACATATGAAGGTGCACCCTGGAGGGCTCTCACCTAACGGGGAGGTCAGGAGAGCCTTCTTGGGGAAGGGACTTTTTTTTTTAATGTCTATTTCTTTTTAAGAGAGAGAGAGAGCATGAGAGGGGGAGGGCAGAGAGAGAGAGAGAGAGACAGAGACAGAGACAGAGACAGAATCCGAAGCAGGCTCCAGGCTCTGGGCAGTCAGCACAGAGCCCAACGCGGGGCTCAAACTTGTGAACCGCGAGATCATGACCTGAGCCGAAGTTGGACGCTCAATGGACTGAGCCACCCAGGCGCCCCAAGAAAATTTTCATGTAGATGAATTTCTCAATCCTTCTCATGTGGCTCCTGAATTTTCAATTACGGTTAGAAAGATTTCCCCATTTAGGAGTTGTAAAACAAACAAACAAACAAATAAGCAAAAAACTCATGTTTTCATTTAGTTTTTTTTTTTTTTTTTACACTGAACTCTTTGACCTGTTTGGGTTTATTCTTAGGGCGCAATGTGAGGTTTGGATCCAACGTCATTTTTGTTCCAGATGGCCGCCCAGGTGTCCAACGCTGTTCATTCATTGGCACACGAAAGTTTTTAGAATTTGATAAAGTCTGATCTATCTGTCTGTGGTTGCTTGAGCTTTTGGTGTTATCTCTAAGAAATAGTTGAAGTTGAAATCGAAGGCCAGAAAAATTTACCCCTGTGTTTTCTTCTAAGAATTGTATACCCCTAGCTTTTGTATTTAGATCTGATCCCTTTTGAGTTATTTCTTTTTAATATGATATGAGACAGGGGTCCACAGTTACTCTTTTTCCTGTGGCTATCCACTTGTCCTGGGATCATTTGTGAAAAGACTACTCTTTCCCCACTGAATGGTCACGGTACCCTTGCCAAAAGCCAGCTAAGCATGGAAGTACGGGTTTATTTCCACACTTCCACTTCTATCCCATTGATCCGTATGTCCAGCACCACTGACTGAATAGTTCATCGTTTCTACACCAGTCTGAGAGACCAGCTTTGTCGTAGACGCAAATCCCCAATCCATTTCTGGGCCTTCCTGTTTGTTCCATTGGTTTATTCATGTGACTGTTTGACCCCCTACAAAATCGGAAGCCTGGGAGTCCTCTGATGACATTCACTTTTTTAGAAGACCATCCAGGCTGTCGGTGGGAAGGACAGATTTTGGAAAGGCTTCCCCGGGGGCAGGAAGGCCACTCCCAGCGGCAGCCGGTGCTGTCTCCGGAACAGAGAGAACGAGGCTTGGCCGGGGCGTGGTGGGGTCATTGACAAGTTAGTCGTACCTTTGCAGTGGCCGTTCCTAACCTCCCTGCTCTCTGTTCCAGGGGCTGGAGGAGGAAGAAGAAATCCGAGATCAAGACGGATGCAGAAGATAGAGCTCGAGCAGTGATTCGGGAAGAATTCCAGAACCTGGGGCCCATCAAGTGCGTGGTGTGGGGGTTCCTGGCCTGGGGAGAGAGCCCAGCGTAGACTTCACTTTCAGGAGAGTTACCTCCTGGCCTGACCACTGGATCCCTAGGGGCTGAGTCCCGGGAGGGAGGGAGGTCTCAGGACGATGGCCTGGGAGCCTAGAGGTGGACGGTAGGAGGGTGGTTTACACAGTCAGCCTCTTGCCCTGGTGCTGTGCAAACACTCTGAGGACCAGGAAGCCCCTCGGCGTGTAGTTGGGGTGGGGATCTGCTGCCCTGTCCTGGCTAAAGCACCCTTTCCCTTCCGGCACACGGGGTACCCCCTGCCTCGGGCAGCTGCCGGGACCTTTTTCAATGCATGTTTCCCATGTGGTGAAAACGCCTAGGAGTCAGGGGGCCTGCACCCAAGACTGGCTCTGCCGCCTACTTCCTGTGTAGCCTTGGGCAAGGCACTAACTCGCTCTGGGCCCTGCTCCCCAGTCTGTGAGATGAGCACCTTGGGTAGATGTTTGCTCGGACGTTGGGGGATTGCCTGTGTCTGCCCCTGTCCATGTCCGTCTGCCCCCTCTGTGCATATAGTTATCTAACTTCCTCTGCGTGTATGACTGCTCCCGTCTCACCTACCTCTTGGCTGTTTCCTTCTTTTCGGTTTTTCTGCCTCTGCTTTGCTCTTTCTTTCTCTCTGTTGAGTCTCCGCCTCCCCCAACACCTTGGGAAATTCCCAGAGGGAAAGATATAAATAGCTTGGGGGGACGTGGTGTTTGATGCTCAGGAAGGATCCTGGGGGAGTGTGGAAGCCCCTGGACGGGAATCCCTTACACCCCAGGATACCCTTCCCCTCACTCTGGGGAGTGAATTACCTCTTGCAGCTTCTCGGAGGCAGGGCCTGGGCCCATCACAGCCAGAAGGCATCTGCCCAAGGCCTTCCCAACGCTGTGGTCCGCCCAAAGCCCACCATCACCGTGGCGCCTGCCTGTCTGTGCCACAGGTTTGCCGAGCAGGCCGTGTTCACCCTCTTCTGCATGTTCGCCATCCTCCTCTTCTCCCGGGATCCGAAGTTCATCCCTGGCTGGGCCAGCTTCTTCACCCCTGGGTGAGACTCGGGGGACCCGGGGGTGGAGCCCAATAGGGAAGATTCTGGGATGGGCCAATGGGGGGGGGGTGCGGGCGGTGGTTGGGTGTGTAACTTTGTCCCGTGTAACTATAAACAGCTCCGTCCTTTACCCTCAAAAAATTCAGGTTCAGATGATAAAACGTTTGGGGTTCTCACGTGTTAGGAGCTTTTGCCTTTGGAATCAGACAAAACTGGGCTCAAGCTTTGTAAGCTTGGCCACTCACAAATTGTGTACCCCTGAGATCATCATCCGCTCATGCATTCTACATCTTTAAATGGCTAAAAATCAAAAGATAAATATTTGTGACAAAGAAAGTTACATGAAATTCAAAGCTCATTGTCTGCAAATAAAGTTTCATTGGGACACACAGCCACACCTATTCATTTATGGATGGTCCGCAGCTGCTTTCATGGTGGTTAGTTGGAGAAGAACATTCTGTAGGAGGCTGCAGGTGGCTTCTCAACGATTCTAGTTTGGACTTGGGTTAGGCTTGTCATGAAGGCGAATATGTCTTTCAGATACTGCAACAGGCATTTGGAACCGTAAGCCTAGAAGCTCGGAGGAGGTGTTGGCTTGCAGATATAAATCTGGGAGTCATCACAGAAATTTGGAATTTAAGTCCAATTAAGGAATTGATGGGGCCAGCTAGGGAAAGAGTAAAGGGAGAGTGCAGAAGATTCTGAGGACCCCCAACATTTAGGAGCTGGGTGGTGGAGAGAAAGGGGAGAAGCAGTCGGGGAGGTAAGGTGGAAAGCCTGGGGCAATGAACCAGCCAAGGCCAAGAGGGGAGAGCGTTTTAGTAAAGAGTGAGCGGGCGACCACGTCAGATTCTGGTACGTCCGAACACGAGTAGATAGGAAATACGTCCTCTGGACTCGGTGAGAGCTCATGATTTCCATTAGCACCATCCAGTAGAAATAGAACGTGAGCCACGGATGTAATTTCCCAGTTTTAGTAGCCACGTTTAAAAAGTCAGAAGAAACAATGAAATCAATTCTAGTCATATCGCTCACTTAACGCACTATATCCTTTCAACACACGATCTACATAAGAAATTATTGAGATCTTTTACTTTTTTTTGCACTAACTCCTCAAAGTCTGGTGTGTAGTTTAACTGCAGCCCATCTAAGTTTGCTCTTGCCAGATTTCAAGTGTCTACTAACTGCTGGCTACCATTTGGATAGAGCAGCTCTACTCACGTAACTCTTGGGGCCTCGGACTCCCCCCGCCCTGGTTAAATGGGTGATATAAAGTCCTCATCTCATGTGGGTTGTTATAAGGAAGAAACAATGTCACTTCATCGAGCCAAGAGGAGAGGCTCTTACTTCCACGGTCTTCTTTTCCCAGGATGTAGATGCTTTGTTCTTTTTCTCAGATGAAAGATGGGTGTTGTAAACAGGCCAACAAAGCAAAGAGAATGAAAATCACCTAGAAACTCAGTCTCCAATTCTGACACACATCTTTCCTGACTGAAAAATGCCTGTCTGGGAACTGTTCTCCATCTCAATCCCATGGGTAGTTACAGGACTGTATACATTAGCCAAAACTCAAAAGTATATTACCCTTCAGATGGGCACGTTTGATTGCATGTTCATTATACCTCAATAAAGCTAATTGCAGAGATATATGCAACCTAGCTAAAAAGAAACCTATCTAAACAGAAGATTTTTTAACAGAAATGTGAGTATAGGAGACATATAAGTTGTGATCTGCTTTTTTTCCTTTTTGTTTAATCGTAAAAGTTATGTATAATCATAACAAATTCAAACAATGCTGAATTGAAGAACTCAAAGTTATTCTTCATTTAACCTCTGTAAATGAAGAGATTTTCACAATTAAAACTTCGTGTCTGACGTATCTGATATACACACACCCTCGCCCATAATAGTAGGTACACACAGACATATACGTATGCATATTACAAAAACTGGGAGAGTACAGTACTATAATCCTGGACAACTTGCTCTTTCTAACCTACTTCATTCTTTTTAAAAAAATTTTTTATGTTTATTCATTTTTGAGAGACAGAGCACAAGCAGGGGTGGGGCGGAGAGGGAGGGGGACACAGAATCTGAAGCGGGCTCCAGGCTCCGAGCTGTCAGCCCAGAGCCCGACGCGGGACTTGAACCCACCAACCGCGAGATCATGTCCTGAGCCGAAGTCGGCTGCTCAACCGACTGAGCCGCTCAGGCGCCCCTATTTTATAAGTTTTCAAAATGTTTATTTATTATTTTTGAGAGACAGAGCATGAGCAGGAGAGGGGCAGAGAGAGAGGGAGACACAGAATCCGAAGCAGGCTCCGGGTTCTGAGCTGTCAGCACAGAGCCCGCCGCGGGGCTCAAACCCACAAACCATGAGATCATGACCTGAGTCGAAGTCGGACGCTCAACCGACTGAGCCACCCGGGGGGCCCCTACTCCATTCTTTTTAAATGCTCCATAATAGTCTATAGAAGGAGAGCATCTTAATTTATTTAATCAATTCCTTTTGGATTGTGTCTAATATTGCAAATAAAAAGGTTTTATTTGCAAGATACCTTCGTTGTACTTCTATGTCAGTGCTTAAAGATTGATATCATCTTATATCTTTTAAAAAAACAGATGCAGGGGCGCCTGGGCGGCTCAGTCGGTTGAGCGACCGACTTGGGCTCAGGTCATGATCTCGGGGTTCGTGGGTTCGAGCCCTGCGTCGGGCTCTGTGCTGACCGCTCGGAGCCTGGAGCCCGCTTCTGATTCTGTGTCTCCCTCTCTCTCTGCCCCTCCCCTGCTCACGCTCTGTCTCTGTCTCAAGAATAAATAAACATTAAAAAAAAATTAAAACCAAACAGATGCAGGGCATTTCATTATAGATAAACTATTATATATACATTGTTGTACACAATTTAGTTACACGTGTCCGTACTAAAACTCTTCCATTTTTTTTTTTTTTACTCTTATCCATCATGAACATCCCTGTTCGTAGTCTGTGTACGAGAGTCAAGTTTCCCTGAGGGTAAATTCCTAGAAGTACAATGACTGGATCAAGGGGTATTTACATGTATTGAAACACGTTGCCAGCTGCCCTCCAGAAGGTTAAACCAATTTATTTTATACCATCGGTATATGCTTTCCAACGTCCGCATTAGATACTATCCTCACCCTTTCAGGTTTGGCCTGTTAGCAGACAAATGATACTCCAGCAGCATTTTGGTTGATATTTCTCTAACGCAGCGATAATGGCCATCTTTTCCAGTTTCTTGGTCCCTTGAATACTCTCCTTCCCAAATGTGTGGACTCAAAGGGCTTTTGTTGACGTGTGGCTCTGTGCCTCATTGAGTTTGGAGCCAGACGCATCTGGGTTCAGTGCCCGTCTCCCGCATGGACCATGGCCTGGCCTCGAGCAAGCTGCTTCTGCTCTGTGAGCCTCAGGTGCCTCATCTGAGATAGAAACTGGGTGGCCCCGAGAGACTTCTGTGAGCCTGATGTCTCCGCAAGGGGCGATGTGGATCCTTGAAAGGTGGTATTAAATTTCGAGGGGCTGTGAGGCTGCCCCCATCTGGTCTCTGCTGGTGCGACCGGGCCGCGTCTCCGTGCCGTGAGCTGCCCCTCCCAGGAGGAACGCGGAAGCGGAAGAGATACCTGACAGAGTCTCAGAGAAGCCTTGGTTGTGTGACCCATGGGAATTCCACAGATCCCGTATTCGGTGGCGCTCAGATCCTGCCCTCTGTGGTCAGGTCTCTCTTCCTGGGAGGGTCAACATTTGTTTGTCTCAGCAGCATCTAAGTACCCCGGGGGGCCGTGCATAGAAGGCTTGTGCATCACGGACAGTTGCATCCATGCTGAGTGCAGGCAGGACGCTGTCCAGTGGCCCGGAACGAGGCCCCCCTCGCAGAGAGCTCCTAACTCCCTCCCGCAAATCCTCGTTTGCAAATCTGCCAAACTTTTTGGCCTGCTGTGATGCCCCCGGGGTCACACGCTTTGGGGCCTTGTCATTGTAGGTTTCTTTCCGATGCTGTCACTGGAGTGGCCATTGTCACCGTCTTGTTCTTCTTCCCGTCCCAAAGGCCCTCTCTCAAGTGGTGGTTTGACTTTAAAGGTAAGGGGTCAGGGCTGGGGTCTCAGTGGGCTCAGTGACAACTGTGGCCTGAAGCATGGTCATCAGTGGCCCGGAGGCAGGGCCCGTGCCTGGGACCCGAGCCCCATGGCACTAACCTACTTCTTCCCTTCTCTCTGTCTGAGCCATTACCTTGTCTGGGGCACTTCGGGCCGCCACAGGTGACAGGCGGGGACAAGAGTCAGGAAGGAGAGCCGGCCCGATCCAGCTGGCCGGCTGCTTTGTACAGCCCACGAGCTAAGAATAGCTTTGACATTCTTTTAATGGTTGAAAACAATCCAAAGAAAAATATTTCATGACACAGGAACATTACACGAAATTCAAATTTCAGTGTCCATAAATAAAGTTTATTTCTTCGATAAGAAATTTGTGGACATTTATTCTCCTTAGAATCATATGTAGAATAGCCTTGATATTGCCTCTTGGCTCACAAAACCCGCCATATTCACTTTCTGACCCTTTTGTAGAAAAACTGTGCCGCCTGTGGGCCCGAGGCTGGAGCTGTGACTCAGTTGCCCAAGGGGCTGGACGTGAGGCTCTCAGGCCAGGTTTCGATGGCTAGGAAGTGGTAGAGACAGACGCACTTCTGCCTAACGGCATTCCAGGTTACATTAAAAGGATGCCGAGTCCCCCAGACTGTCCTTCAGGTGGCCAGTCTGTGACCCCGCTGGGATGGTTCCCAGCAGGTTAGCCCCTGTGACAGAGGGATGGGGCCAGTGGGATGAGCTCGGCACCAGGAGTCGGGAAATAGGGTCGTCATCTGTTTTATTTTATTTTTAAAATTTTTAATGTTTATTTATTTTTGACAGAGAGAGAGACAGAGAGAGAGAGAGAGAGACAAAGTGCAAGCAGGGGAGGGGCAGAGAGAGAGGGAGACAGAATCCGAAGCAGACTCCAGGCTCCGAGCTGTCAGCACAAAGCCCAACGCGGGGCTTGAACCCACGAGCTGTCAGATCATGACCTGAGCTGAAGCCGGACATTTAACCGACTGAGCCACCCAGGCGCCCCGTAATCTGTTTTCTGTCGTTGAGACAAAAACTAGAGTAATAGGTGGGTTAAGCTCCAGTTTCAGGGGAGGGGGTCTGAGTGCGGGGCATAAGGTAAGGATCAGTAGGGAGCCGATTTCACAGGGCCCTAGAAGCGGCTATAGCAACAGAACGAACACTGGGTCCAAGGACCCCCGGGCAGGGGGCTTTCGGACCCTGCAAACGGGCAGGATTCGTCTCTGCTCTCCGTCTTGCTTCCGACCGGCTTTCTCCATCATCCACACTGGGTACCACGTGCTGACCTCTCCATATTTCTCCAGCTTCTAAGTTTTGACCTCCTTATAGCCTCTGCTTCTTTACGGTTCCTGCTTTTTGTCTTCTGTAACTTCGGTTCCCCTACGGTGTCTTCTCTCTTGTAGTGCCCGCCTTCGCCGGACATCCACAACCGCAGCTTCCTGCCTCCTCCCTCCCGGCCCGCTCACGTCCCCTCTGCTTGCGGCCTGTAGCTATCACCGTAGCACCCCCTGTCTGTCCGCTTGCTGTGGACCTCCAAGAGTGAGACCCTGCCTGGTGTGGCTCGTTCTTACGCAGGCAGCTCTCCCGCGGGGCCACTCCTGGCCTCCTGGATAGCTGGCCTGTGGACCGGTTGCCCTTGATCAGGTCCCATCCATGCCTCTGTCACCTGTGGGGGGTGGGGGGAGGCTGAAAAAGGCCAGGCTTCCTGTCAGCCAGGGGCTGTCGGGAGGGCACTGTGACATAGATGTCTGGTATCCCAGCTCTGCTGCTGATGTGCTGGGTGACCCTGAGTAAGTTCCTAGGATGTCTGGGCCTTCTTTTGCTTTCTTTTTTTTTAAATTTTTAAAAAATGTTCATGTATTTTTGAGAGAGAGCGAGAGAGAGAGAGAGCAAGTGGGGGAGGGGCAGAGAGAGAGGGAGACACAGGATCCGAAGCAGGCTCCAGGCTCTGAGCTGACAGCACAGAGCCCGACGCGGGGGCTCAAACTCACAAGCTATGAGATCATGACCTGAGCCATAGTTGGACGCCTAACCGACGGAGCCCCCCAGGCACCCCTGGGCCTTCCTTTCCCACTTAGAGAATGAACATGTCCCTTAGGCACTTTTCACCTCTGCCTTTAGTCGTTTTCTGGAACAGGGGTTGCAAACGAAATGCCCACAGGGAGGTAACAGTTTTGGATGCAGCGGGGTCGGGGGGGGGGGGGCAGGAAAATGGGTTCCGTGAAACCGGGCCCTCCCTGTCCAGCTTTCCTTTTGCATTTTTGAAACAGAGACCAATGTCTATATCGTGAGGAAGACGGCAGCTGAGGATGATCTTGAGTGGCGAGATCCTTCACATCAGGGCACTGTGGGGTCTGTGGAAATCTAGCAAGCCAGTGCCCTTGAAATAAAGGGGCGCCGTGACTCAGTTTCCACCGAGTGTCACCACACAGGAAAGCTGAACTGGTTTCGCCACATTTGCTGACTTTTCAAGGGAAGCACAAAACTTTATGCAATCGCCCTGATTTTAAGCGTCAGCAACTGATTTCAGTGGAAAACCACAGCGTGGACCCACAACAGTAGCGTTAAAACGCGTCTGCGAGTTGGGTCTGGTCCACGGGGGCACAGCATGCCCCCTCTGTGGAGGATTCTTCGGGCTGGAGTGTCTGGGGCTGCCTGGTGGGTGGGGAGAGGGGACTCCGTGAGCTCTCCTGTCCTTGGACTACCGGCGGGCCCCGGGGAAGACTTGGCTGAAATGGTACATTCCAGCACTTAGGACTTACACGGAGCCCGACTGAGTGGCCAGTTTCCATGGACAGCAAGTGACTTGATCAAGGTCACATGGCTAGCGACACAGAAACAGGAGGTGGCACCCAGGCACCCAGGCCAACCTAGATTTTCTGATTATGCCTGCTGTCTTCCATTCTTCCCGGGCTCAGAGTTGCCCTTGTATTTCTGTCCCTTTATGGTCACTCGACAAGTACAGATGCAGTGCCTGCTATGTGCTGGGTGCTGTGCTTGCGGATGACAATGAGGACAATGGCAATGGGGACCTTCCATTTCCTCTCTGTCCACCAAGCTCTTCTTCCAGATATCGCGTGACTCACTGCCGTCACTCTACTCAGACTCTGTCCAAATGTCACCTCCCCAGAGAAGTCTTCCCTGACTACACTGTCTAGAAGAACATCCCCCGCCTTGTCACTCTTCACCCCTTTACCCTACTTTCTTGCCTTCATAACACATTACATTTCCTGACATTGTGAATTTATTGGTTTTTCACCTGCCTCCCTTCCTGGAATGTAAGTTCTCCAAGGCGGGTGGAGGGGGGGGGATTTTTTTTTTTTTTTCTGTTTTGGCCACTTCTGAATCCCCAGTGTCTAGAAGAGTGCTTGACACCCGATAGGTCCTCAATTTATACGTGTTAAATGAATAACCAAGGACTTGTTCTGGGCCACACCCGGAGCCGAACCCTTTGCACACGTGGACCCATTTCCTCTCCCCAGTGGGTCTCTGAAGTGACGTCACTAGCTCAAATCGCACAGCCGGACAGCCCAACGGACGGCAGAGCTAGGATTCAAATCTAGTTCAGATTCAGGGCCTGCTCCAGATAGCTCGCAGGCTAACATGGGGCGGGGAGTTTGAGATTCACATAGTTGGAGGCTCTGTGCTTTTAAGAAACAGCAACAGGGCGCAATTGGATGGGAAACTAAGGAAGCCGACCATGGCGATCATGGCGAAGGTTGAGTGCAGCAGGTGGCCTCTTTAGCACTTACCATGTAACTCATTGAATCTGCATGATGTTAAACCCTCCGTCAGGGCCTTTGCTTTTTCAGACCTTGCCTGCCTCTTTAATGAAATTATACTTTATCGCCTGAAGGCAGAGGACTGAGCCACCCAAGATCTCCGGCTTTCGCTTCCGGTAATCACAGTGTACAATTTGGAAAAAGCTGAAAAGGAGGAACAAAATGTCCACGGCTGGGTGACCCAGGAATTGTCCTGGGAAGTCGGGAACGGCCGTGCATGGGCCGGACCTGACCTCCTGCCTCCCTGGTGGCTACCTCAGGGACAGTTTCGTTTCCAGAGTGTTCACTCTGCACCAGGCATCGGGCTAAGCCAGGCACCTAACATCAGCTGATGAGCATTTTGGAGTGCACGCAGTGACACGGGGATTTGGCCGTGAACCAACCAGGACCCTCTCTGTCCACCAGCGGCTCTGCCATTAACCTCGTCAGTGTCCACGAGGGCCCC
Organism: Herpailurus yagouaroundi; assembly: GCF_014898765.1. Lineage (NCBI taxonomy): Eukaryota > Metazoa > Chordata > Mammalia > Carnivora > Felidae > Herpailurus > Herpailurus yagouaroundi. The sequence continues at coordinate 1,028,050 of NW_024412427.1, forward strand.
CCAAGGGACTCTCTCTGTGCCACGTGTCAGCTGAGGAAATGGGGGCTCAGACAGGCGAGATCACGTTCAAGGGCGTGCGGTGAGCCAACGTTGGAGCGTGCGTCTGCAGGCCTGTGCTCCCAGCACAGGGGTGGCAAACCTCAGCCCACGGGCCAAATGCACCCCTGCCCTTTCTAAGTAGAATTTCCTGGGGACACCACAGTGCCTTGTCTGCGTCTGTGCATTTGCTACAGTAGTGGCCTGTTTGCAACAGAACCTTGCAAACCTGAAGCAGCCGCTCCCCAACCCTTATAAAAGTTTGCCGATGCCCCCCCCCCCCCCCCGTTCTAACCAGTGCACGCAGACACTGCCGCTTTTGTAGAAAGAAAAATCATCCCATAACTCCACGGACGGAGGATACCCTTAGTTTCTCTCTTCCCGTTTCTTCCTTCCACTTTTTTCTCGCCCGCACCCATTCAGTTACAAAAAAGAGCCTTTTCTCTTGTAAATGAGGATGAAAGCACCACTCCTCCAGAAGGGGTTTGGGGAAATTGAAAAGATGTCCTGCATGTACATGGGGTGCCCGGTTCCAGGAGGTTCTCACGCCGTGGGAGCCATGACAATGATTTTCCTTCTGAATAGAGCAGATGCCCCTCATAATGCTCGGGGGGGGGGGGGTATTTTTTCCCTAAAGCTCCAAAATCAGATGCTGGAGCCAGACTGTGGCTCCCTGGGGACCCCCCAGCGGTACCCCCACAAAGATGGGGCCGCAGGGGGTAGTGACCTTTCTTCAGCCTGAGTGTCCTCTCTCCACCCAGCTTCTAACGCGGAGACAGAGCCCTTGCTGACGTGGAAGAAGGTCCAGGACACGGTGCCCTGGAACATCATCCTTCTCCTGGGAGGGGGCTTCGCCATGGCCAAAGGCTGCGAGGTAAGAGCGGCAGGCGGGCTGCGGGCCTGGGGAGGTGGGCGCAGGTCGTAGCCCCAGCTGCAGGCTCCGACTCAGAGCACCCGGGGTTGCGCGGGCGCTGCGGCCACCGGATCCCTCGTTTACCAGACGGGGACAACCAGGGGCTCCTACCTCACGGCGCCGCACTCAGGGCTGGGAGCTGTGCAGGAAAAGAGGGATAAGGTCTGATCCGGATTCTCAAGGAGCTCACGATGAGCACACTGCTACTCGCGACTACGGCTACTACCCAGACTCGAGGGGTTCTGCGAGCAGAGGAATAACATCGTCTTGGGCTCCCCCTGGGCCAGGCCCTTCTCCACGTGCTTTACACACCCGAACGCATCTAAACGTCCCAACAAGCCTCTGAGGTCGATGCCCCTATTATCCCCGTTCGATAGATTCAGACACCGAGGCACAGAGAAGGAAAGTAACTTGCCTAAGGTCACACAGCGATGCGCTCAGGATTAGAATCCGGGTCGTTTGGTGCCACAGCCTACGCTCTTAACCACCGTGGTAGAAATGTCAGATATCCTTACTATTAATTAGGGTTATTACGAATGTTGTTCTGGAGGGCTCTGGGAGCCGGGGCTGCAGCGGGGTGAGTGGAGCATAGAATTTCAGGAAGGGCCGCCTCAGTGTTGTCTTATCAAACGCTCACGCTGACCCTAGGGGGTGGGTAACATGTGTATTCCCATTTTACAGGTAGGGAAACTGAGGCACGGAAAAATTAAGCAGCTTTCTTAAGGTCATACAGTTGCATTTGGCTCAAGAGCGAGGGTTCCAACTCCAGGCAGGCTGCTTTCAGAGTCCCGCCTCCTCATGGCTCGTTTTGAAGAACTTCCCAAGAACAGGTTCTGCCTGAAGCGCTTTGCAAATAATGGACTCCTCTAACCTTCATCAACACCCCTGAAGTAGATGGATTGCTTGTCCCCATTTCAAAGATGAGGGAACCGAGGTAACTGGAGGCTAAATAGCTTGCCTATGTTCATGCACCCAGGAGATTGTTGGAGCCGGGATTTGAACCCCCAGCTCATGATCCTGGAACCCCCCCCGCGTCTCTCCTTGTCCGCCGAGGCATTTAAACCCACAACCAATTAAGGGTTAATCTGAAATTCAGATGAAGGAAACCTGAAATTGCCTCTCGGATTGCTTTCTTTCTTTAAAAAGTTCTTTTTAATGTTTTTATTTTTGAGACACAGAGAGAGCATGAGCAGGGGAGGGGCAGAGAGAGGGGGAGACACAGAATCCGAAGCAGGCTCCAGGCTCTGAGCTGTCCGCCCAGAGCCCGACGCAGGGCTTGAACCCACGGAGTGTGAGATCATGACCTGAGCCGAAGTCGGACGCCCAACCGACTGAGCCACCCAGGCGCCCCTTGTTTTCTCTCTTTCACTCAATTTTAATTTTCAGTTGCAAACAGTGATGCATAGGAGACATCCGTAAGGTATGTGCTAGTAAGAAGCCTCCGCGTGAGAATGCAAGTGTCTGGATCCCAATCCCGGCTCTCCCACTCTGCGCTGCGGTGCTTTGGGCAAGTTGCTAAACCTCTCTGGGCGCCGGTTTTCTCATCTATGAATTGGATGGAAGTTCTTCCTCTTCGGGGTTGTAGGACGTGACCCAGAGCAGACGTGTGCGAGAACTCCCCGTGCGTTCTCTCGGAATCCTCATTCTGTGACCTCTACCCCAGAGGCTCCTCTGAGCTTGGGATGTGGTGGGAAAAGCCCCGCTCTCGGTGGGGGCTGGGCCGCGGGGCCACTGGCCATCTGGGAGGTCAGTCTGGCTCCTGGCCCGGCCCTGGGCGGTCGCCGGGGTTTCTGTTCAACAAGGCCTTTGTGTGGCAGCTGCCCGCTTCCCCCAACCCCGGCTGGTACCATCCCCTGCCCAGGCCCACGCAGCCTGCCCCAGGCGGGACCAGAGCGCTCATGGCACATCCTGCTTCTCGGCCCCTGCCCTGTACCCTCGCCAGGCCACAGCCAGGCCTCCTGGGGCTTACAGGTCCTCGGACGGGGTCCAGGGTGAGCCCGGGTGTGTGGACCCCCAAGTACTGGTTCAGAAGGGCTGGAAGCAGATCCCGGTGCTCGCTTTGAGCTTGAGCAACTCACTTAAACCTGCTCAGTGTCCTCACTACGCTTCTCTCCCGCTGTAAAAACTGCCCATTACTCCCGATATATTCAGACTCTAGTCTGAAGGCTTCCTGGGCCTACACACAAGGCCCAGCATGGCCTGGCCCCTGCCTACCTCCCTGTCGTCGGCTCCTGCCTCTGTCCCCTGATTGGCTCCCCTCCAGTCCCACTGGCCCCTCGATGCTCCTCAGCTACCCTAGACTCATTTGCACCCCTGGACCTTTGCATCTGCTTTCTTTCTGCCTAATGCTCTTCCCTGAGATCTCTGAGTCCTGGCTCTTCAGGTCATTTCCAAGGTCACCAACTCAGAGGCCCTCCCTGGCACCATCTCTAAAGTAGCCTCGCCTATAATCCCTCTCCCTGTTACCACCCCACTTATTTCCTTCCTTATTCCCTTCCCCCAAATTGCCCTGTTCATTTCCCGGTGGGTGTCTCCCTTACTAGAACGTAAGCGCCATGAGGGCAGGGATCATATATGTCTCATTCACTACTGTTCCAGCATCCAGAAGAGTCCTGGTACATAACATGCGCAGTAAATATTTGTTGGACATGACCCGTAAAATGGGCTGTTTTTAGCACTGCCGATATGATGTATGGAAAGTGCACAGGGCTGATACATACCGGGTGCTAAAACCAGGGCCACCTTCAGCCTTCGTCCTTGAATTGTGAGTACAGTTTTACCGTCTCGTGAATTGAAAATTGGTCTTCCTCTGGCACCTTTAAGCATATCTCATTTAATCTCCATCCGAATAAACTTATCTACAAATACATTGAGGTCATAGGAGCTTGAGAGTAAGTCAGAGTGGAGCAAACCCTGTAGGCAAGCAGAAATGTGTTTATGCTCCCTATCCCTCATTTTCTGCTGGAGAGTCACCTCGATGATGATGGTCATGGTGATGATGATAATGATGATGGACGACTGGCATTATCATGTCATTGGAGAGGTGGCCTGGTGAAGAAAGTGCTAGAGTCCCAGCTCAGAATTCCAACCCTAGGGCAAATTACCTCACTTATTCAGGCAAGTTACCACCTCTGTGTGCCTCAGTTTCTTCAGTCATAAGATGGAGATAATTATACCACTTACCTCATGGAGCTGTTACGGGGATTAAATGAGCTAATATTAGCCCAGTCTTTGGACGAGTGCCTCGCACAGAGTGAACTCTACATTACGTGCGTGTTGAATTAAAGAAATAGTAATGAATCTTATCCAGGGCTGGGGCGCCTGGGTGGCGCAGTCGGTTAAGCGTCCGACTTCAGCCAGGTCACGATCTCGCGGTCCGGGAGTTCGAGCCCCGCGTCAGGCTCTGGGCTGATGGCTCAGAGCCTGGAGCCTGTTTCCGATTCTGTGTCTCCCTCTCTCTCTGCCCCTCCCCCGTTCATGCTCTGTCTCTCTCTGTCCCAAAAATAAATAAACATTGAAAAAAAAAAAAAGAAATAGTAATGAATCTTATCCAGGGCTTACTATGTAGAGGAACCGTGTTTTGCGCGTCTTTGTCTGACCCTTACCGCCAACTCCTTGAAGAAAGCGAGGGACAGAGATGTTCATCGATCTGCCCAACATCGTACAGCTTGTAAGCAGCACAGTGGTCTGAATGTTCGCACGTGTGCAGGAAGCCTTCTCTTTTTCCTTTCCCTGAATCAAATTCACTGGTTCTCTTTCCCTAGGAATTATTATACAGAGTTGTATTCAAACCGCTGAGCCTGGTGTGTTTTCTGAGGCTCTTAAAGATGGTCAAGCCTCTCCCTTCCCATCCTGCAACATGGCCTCAGGCACCTCTTGACATCTTTGGGGGGCCATGAGGAACACAGTTTGACAACCACCGCACTGGGCAATTTCTGAGTGTTTCCCCTTGTGACTCGAAGCTACTAATGACAGCTGGCACGTGTGGGGCCCTCACCAGGTACCCAGGCATTTTCCAACTGCTTTATAGATTAGCTCCTTTTCTCCCAACAGTCACCTTCTGGGACAGGCGCTGTCACACCCTCGTTTACAGATTTAAAAAAATTAAGGCACAGAGAGGTTAAGTTGCTTGCCCGGGACAGCACAGCTAGAAAGGATTAAGGTGGGGAACAAGGTCATTCTGATTCCAGAGCCCTTTCTCCTCATCCTCTGGGTATACAACCTCCAAACTTGCTTGTTGCATGGTTCCCCCTGGAACGCCATGGGGCTGTGTGTTTCCAAGGAAACAGAGCTTTGATACCGAAGGGATTGGGAAAGGGCAGGCGAAGCCCTTTGGAGTCCCCAAGAGAACCCCGGGAAGCAGGGGGTTCTGCCGCTGCCCCTGCGGGACCGCCCTCTGACTGCAGAAGCTGAGCCAAGGACCCGTAGGGGCTGCGACCTTGGCCGGAAGCCCGCCACCCAGAGGCCCAGCCACTGGGAAGCTTTTGGCTTCTCATTCATCCAAGTCATTAATATTCCTCCTCTCCAGCTTCTCTCCCTTAAATCGCGCACACGGCCGCCAGTCTCCTAGGAGTGGCCTCTGGGAAAAACCAGTGGCCCCATTTTTTCCTTGCACGGTTCCCTGGGCCAGGGGAGGGCTGGGACCTTGACTCTGCCACTCGCCATAATTTCTAGGCTATCAGACAAACAGTGCCGAGGTACAGATGTAAAAGAAGCAAGTTAATTTTACAGTCTCTTCTAGAGAAAAATATCTTTAAGCATTTATGATTCGTTCCTTCAAGGTAACTTTTAAGTCAAATTCTGGGGACAAGTATAGTATAGTATTTTATTTATGTGAATACATAGGGTGCTTGGGTGGCTCAGTCGGTTAAAGCGTCAGACTTCGGCTCAGGTCATGATCTCTTGGTCTGTGAGTTCAAGCCCTGCGTCAGGCTCTGTGCTGACAGCTCAGAGCCTGGAGCCTGTTTGGGATTCTGTGTCTCCCTCTCTCTTTGCCCCTCCCCCACTCATTCTCTCTCCCTCTCTCTCTCTCTCTCTCTCTCTCAAAAATAAACATAAAAAATAAAAAAAAATAGTATGCTGTGTTCTAGAATCCATTATGAAATTTTAAGTTCTAGAGAAGCGGTAAATTTTCTTTTTTTTTTTTTTCTCATACGATTGGTTTAATTTTTTCTCAGCAGGAGAAAAAAGCAGTACATTTTCTATTAACCATAAAAGAAATGTGTAAAGATCCTTTGAAAACACCGAAGCGTGTTGGTCTCAGAGGATACTGGGTTGCGAAAAGGGCTGTGGTAAAGGTTCACTTGATTGAATATCTGAACACCCCTGAGTAGAGTAACTCCTGAAGAAGTCAGCAGAAGAGAGCCTGGAGACCATTCTGGAGCACTGATGGTCACCACTGTGGTCCGTCCTAACGACCTTCCTGGGCCCAGCCCTCGGGGGGTGGCAGCTGGGGCCGGGCCGGCTCTGAACAGAGGCCCCCCGCCCCCCGCAGGAGTCGGGGCTATCGGCGTGGATCGGTGGGCAGCTGCACCCCCTGGAGAACGTGCCGCCCCCGCTGGCCGTGCTGCTCATCACTGTTGTCGTCGCCTTCTTCACCGAGTTTGCCAGCAACACGGCCACTATCATCATCTTCCTGCCCGTCCTGGCGGAGCTGGTGAGAGTCCTGGGGGTGGGGGGGGGGGGGGGGGGGGGGGGGGGCGGAGGGCGCCGGGGGGGGGGGGGGGAGGGCGCGGAGGGTGGGTGCTTCAGAAATCTCTCCCCTGCCACTGGGCGCTCCATGGGGGACTACAGGTGCCATCGCCCTCTTCTAAACCGCATGAACGTGTTAGACCCTGATTTTTTTTTTAATACTGATTTTTTTCTTTTTTCTTTTTTTTCTTATTTAAAAAAAAATTTTTTTAACGTTTATTTATTTTTGAGACAGAGAGAGACAGAGCATGAACGGGGGAGGGGCAGAGAGAGAGGGGGACACAGAATCCGAAGCAGGCTCCAGACTCTGAGCCATCAGCCCAGAGCCCGACGCGGGGCTCGAACTCACGGACCGCGAGATCGTGACCTGAGTTAAGTCAGACGCTTAACCGACTGAGCCACCCAGGCGCCCCTGATTTTTTTTTCTTTAAGAAATACACAGAGTAAATATTTTCAAAAGTGCACCCAATTTCTTCCTTTGGAGAGGTTTCTAGGAAAATAGAAATTGTCAAATTTGGATTCAGACGAAGTAGAAAGATCTGAGTAAGGCAAATAACCACAGAAGAAACTCTAATGGTAGGCGCAGTTCTAACCTCCCTCTAGAGCAGGGTTTCTCAGCACTGTTGACATTTGGGGCCAAAGAGCTGTCTGTTGTGTGGGGCTGCCCTGGACACGGTAGGACGGTCAGCAGCCCTGGCCGCCGCCTGCTAGGTGCCAGCCAGGAGCTTCCCCTACATCGTGACAATCAAAAACGTCTCCAGACGTTGCCAAGCGTCCCCTGGTCGGGGGTGGGGGACAAAACCATCCTCAGTGGAGAACCGCCGCCCTAAAAAATCACCAGCCCGTCCTCAGAGGGTTAGCTGGGTGACAGCTTCCAGACCTTCAAAGGGCAGATCGTTCCCACCTTATTGAAACTATTTCAGAGCACGGAAAGACAGAGAAAGCCGTGCAACCCAGGAATAAGGTTGGCAAAACGCAGCCGCTGAAACCAAAGGACAGCAGAGCGGTGGGGGAGGGCGGGGTGTAGTCACGACTCAATCTCACACGTAAACAGAGATGCAAATAGCAAAATAAATCTGGGCACGTACCATCAAATAGAGTCTATGTTAGGAATTTCAAAACTGATTAACATTAGAAACGATGGGCTTGGTTCCGTATTTAAATAGATTAGAGAAGGCTTTAGCGCACGATTATCTCAATAGAATCCAAAATTGATCAGATTAAATCAGTGTTGCAACTCCGGGCTTTGTATGCGAACAGTGATCAACCAGGCACTCTTATCTGAGCCACTGTGTTTTTGGCTTTTGTCGGCTTATTTCAATTTGTAAGGGAGTTCGCACTGCCTTAGCACACGGAGATGTACTTTATCCTTCTTCAGGGAATAGAGGATGTTCTGTTACCAGTGGATGGCAGTGGGTTTATTTCAGATCTTCGGTGATGGACACGTAGGTTTGCTTCCAGCCTTTGCTGTGGTCCAGCAACGTTTGCCGGACCTTTCCTTGTCTGTGCGCCTTTGGGTCCATCTAGATACGTTCCTGGATGAGATCCCTGGATCGGAGAGCTTGTGCGTGTATACTTTTGTTAGAAGTGGGCAAACTGCCCTCCAAAGTGGGCATGCCATTCTCACTCCCGCCAGTAGTGAGGGGAGGGGGGTCCCCAAACCTTGCCACGTGTGATCGGACTTAATCACACCCTTCACCGGGCTCTGAGGGAGCAGATGATTGGGAGAGGTGGGACACTTCAGGGTGGTGGGGGGAGGAGAAGCAGAGACCCAGCCAGGTCTGTTGGGGCGACTTTTGCTGGAGAAGACACTGGCAAATCACACAGGCTTCCAAATGTTGCTTGTCATCAAAACCCAAACGTTTTACGTGTCAGGGGGACGCATTTAGCACTTTCTGAGAAAAGTTATATGCTTTGGGTTATAAAAATTTGCCAGAGGGGCCAAAAATGTCCTATCTTAAATACAATAGCAGAGAAGAAACCCACGTGAATTGTAGATGAATATGTCATTTGGGGGAGGTGACGAACCAGTGGCCCACTGAGCGAGGTCAACACACAGACGCATTTGATTCACACAATCTTAGAAATCGGGAAATGCTTATCGACAGACGTGTCCTTGAAATCCGGTGAGGCCCCAAGTAAAGGTGTGGACTGTTTGGCCGAGGGAAGGACCAGGCAGGGGACTTGTTACTTTGTTTTACTATTTTTTAAAAAAAAAATTATAAACGTTTATTTATTTATTGGGGGGTGGGGGCAGAGAGAGAATCCCAAGCAGGCCCCACACTGTCAGTACAGAGCCTGACGTGGGGCTCGAATTCATGAACCTGTGAGATCGTGACCTGAGCCGAAATCAAGAGTCAGACACTCAACCGACTGAACTACCCAGGCACCCCAGGACTTGATATTTTAGAGCCATGGTTCTCTGGACCCACAGTAGCAGCAGGGAACTCATTTCGAATGCAGGCTCTTGGGGCCACCCCAGACCTGCTGAATCAGAAACTCTGGGCAAAGTGGGGCCGCCACGCCGTGTTTTAGCAAGCCCTCCGGGTATGATGCTGCCCTCTCAGGCGGGAGAAGGTGTGTTCTAGATAAATCTCCCCAGCCCATCCTCCCCAGTGAACATGCAGTGTGGCCCCAGGATGTCACTAACCTGGGGAATGTCCTCTCCATGTGTCCTTTGATTTGGGTTCTCTTCTTGTCTGTCTCTACTGTTGCCTGTGGATCTGCGTTTCTGGCTGTATCTCTTCTTGTGTCGTCTCCCAACCTGTCTTCTCGTCTGCTGCCACTGTTCTCTGCCAGTCTCCGTCTATGCGTCCCTGTGCGTCTCTTTCCGTGTCTTACCTGTTGTGGCTTTCAACCGTCTCCATCGGTTGTCGTCGCTTCTCTCTCTTTCCCTGCCGGGGTCACCGCCCCCGCCCCTGCCTCGGTCCAGGCCATCCGCCTGAGGGTGCACCCCCTCTACTTGATGGTCCCCGGCACAGTCAGCTGCTCCTATGCCTTCATGCTCCCAGTCTCGACGCCCCCCAACTCGATTGCCTTCGCCTCTGGACACTTGCTGGTCAAAGACATGGTGAGTCCTGGCGCGTCCCGACAGAGGCCTGAGACGGGGTGGGGGTGGACAGCAGGTGCCGGGCGAGACGTCTGGGCGGGACCCCTGGTCCCACTTTACCAAACCCCAGTTTCTGAATAAGTCATTCGGAGCCGGACCAGGGGGATCCGCTTTAACAGACACTCTGGGATGATTCTTGTGCTTGGACAATTTCAGGAAATGGCCTTCGTGATGACTTTCCAGAGTCTGCTTCAGGGACAAGGGACTTCCTCCCCTCTCTGGGCACTGCTCTCTTTTCTTACTTGTTCCTCCGGCTGCTCTGTGCCTGGAATCTTTAGGAGGGAGGAACTGGGGTAGCAGCAGTGGGGAGACCCACCGGTGTGTTCCCTCTCCCCTCGCTCCCCTGCTGAACCCTCTCCTCCCTCCCTCCCCTGCTTCCCCTGCTGCTTCCACTGGCTGCCTGGGGCACTCAGGGAATGCAAATCCAAAGCTGGTGTAAGTAACTGAAGAGGGTGGTGTTCCCAGTCCAGGCTCTCCAGGCACAGATACCCCAGCAGGAGCTGGGGAGGGAGAGAGAAAGGGGGTGGACAAGAGTGAGAGACAGAAAGAGGTCACAGAGCAAACAGAGAGAAGGAGGAGGCTGGTGTGCCTGGAATTGGGAAGATGAGACCAGAGGCCCGGGAGGGGAGGTCGGTGCACAGCATGCAAGGCACAGACTTAGGATATCATTCAGCGCACAGTGGGAGGACTTTCAAGGGATTTAAGCAGGGCAAGGCTGGGTCTGAGAGCCCAGGGGAGGGTCCCACAGGGCCAGCCAAAAGGGTCCTTGGCTTCACGCAGGACCGAAATCAAATGTGAGCCAGGGACAGTGAAAACAGAGTTTACTGAAGAGTATGAGAGACAGAGAATAAGGGACAGAGTGGGAGACCCTCAGAATGGAGAGAAAAATGAGTCTCCTCGTTGCTCGGGGTTAGGGGTTTATACTGGACAAGGGTCTAGGGAACGCGTGTGTTCCTTTAAGAATCCGCTAGGTCCAATCAAAGAGAGAGTCCGGTGAGCAATAGGTATTATTCCACGAATCCCCGAAGGTAAGGGTACGTGTTTGGGATCTGGCCCTTAGGTGTTATCAGGTGTTCGGGGCCTAGGACAAAACAGAGAATGATTCACTTTCTTGCTTCCCCCTCGAGGTGGGAAAGAATCCGGAACATGAGGATACGGACCCTGGCAGAAAAACAGCAGAGATGGAGACTTTCTAGAGTGGAGTCCCTGTCCGATGTCACAGGGATGTGGTTTCACTCGTGCCCCTCCGAGATGGCTTTGGCTGCCGGTGGAGTGGACTGCTGGGGGCTGGGGGCCAGTGTGGAAAGGGAGGCTGCTTAGGGAAGGCAGAAATGGAGATGTGACGCCCATCCTGGGAACAAAGGGACACGAGAGAAATGGAGAGGCTCCGAGAGGTAGAGGCCTGCCAAGAGCACGGAGAGGGGCAGAAAGATGCACAAAGAGGTGCTGGCTCTGGAGGCTTGGGTCCAGACAGTGATGATGTTGTAGGCAGCTGACGTAACGAATGTGGGACTAAGCAGGCATTTTGAGGCAGGCTCCCAGGAGCGCAGCCCTCCTCCCGGCCGCCCCAAAGCTTAGGCCTGTCCCCTTCCAATCCTCCAAAGTTGCCAGGGTTTGAAGGTACCCCCAAGAGCAAAGGCAGGATAGCACGACACAGTTCGACCTTGTTGCTTGGCATACGCCCTTCACGACTTGATGCCCTTTCCGCGAACCATCCGTGGCAATGTTTACTTAACAATTGTAATCAACTTAAATTTAAAAAAAAAACTTAAGAGTATTTGAAAAGAAGAGTTTCCGCTGCAATCTGTACATGGAAAACTGGTAACGTATGCCACAGAAGGGAAGTCTAAAAATAAACGCAGACCAAAGAAAGCAAAATAATTACTTTTGCTCCGATAGCAATTGCCCTGGAGAAGGTTCTGAACCCCTCCTTGTCAAAGAGGGCCATTGGCGAGGAAGAGAGAGCGTTAAGGGCATGAAGCACACCCGAGGGAGACCTTCTCTGTGAGGAAAAGGTCCAAAGGGGGATTGAAAAGGGAGTCACTTGCCTACCGTGCAGTTCACAGCTGGTCAAGGCCAAGATGGAACATCAGAAAACCCTGATGAGAAACAGGGATTTTCAGCCCCAGGTTGGACTGAATGGCCCAGGAGGTTGGCTCTGGGGAAGAAGCAAACTTGTTCTAGCTTCTTAAAAAGGTCAAAACTTCCATCAGACAAACCTTCGTAACAAGTAAGTATAGCCTTAAGTAGACGTGTAGTGTGTATGAGTGTATGTGTGTGTGTGTGTGTGTGTGTGTGCGCGCGTGTGTGTTACTGGTCAAACCAGATCATTTTCAAGCTGTGTGACGTGGGTAAGCCCACTTCTCTGAGCCTCAGTTTCCTCTTCTGTAAAGTGGAAATAATAATAATAATCACCTGCGAAAGGTTGCTTTCAGGGTTAAGGGACACATCTGTGTGACAGAGTACCTGACACCTAGAAACCACTCGAGGGCTGGGGACATTTGCAGCTCTTTGAGGGACAGCCCAGGGTCATGTAAAGATGGGGGGGTTGTGGGCATCCACCGGCCTCGTGTCCTGGAACCATCGCTTCAGGGCTGGGAGACCTTGAGTGAATGACTTCCTTAACTCTGAGTGTGGGTTTTCCCATCCGTACGATGACCCCTTCCTTACTCTGGGCTCCGTTTCAGGTGCGGACAGGCCTCCTGATGAACCTGATGGGCGTCCTGCTGCTCAGCTTGGCCATGAATACTTGGGCACAGACCATCTTCCAACTGGGCACCTTTCCGGATTGGGCCGACATCCACTCAGTCAACATCACATCACTGCCGTCCGCCTTGCCCAACGACACATTTCGGACCCTTTGAGCCCCGCTCCGGGACTCTCTTTGGGCTGGGCCCTCCCAGAAGGCTTTTGCCATCACCCGCTGCTAGGAAACAAGCTCTCTGAGCTGTTCTGTGGCTAGGATGCAAAGGAGCCTTATTTCAGCAATCTGGAATGGTGTTTGTCTTAAACAGTTGGAAACGGGGGCCACCGAATCGCATGGGCACAACTGACATCCCCCACTGCCTGCTTTAGGTTTCACTCTGGAGAGATCATCTCGCCTTTAGAGCTCGCCTGCCTCACAGAGGCTTTTGGGGCTGCGCTGTGCCAGTCCTTCACAGGTGGTGTGTGTTCTGCTCGGCTGGTGCCCCTCCCGTGCCCGTCGTTTGAATTTTACCAATCCCCGGCAGCTAGGGTTATTGCCGATCCCTGGAGACGGGGGGAGGGACAGATGACTTCCTGAGGAGGTGGAGGCTGTGCAAAGCCTCCCTGCTGCTCCTCTGTGCGCCTGAGCACGCCAGGAGCGTTCTAGAAATCCCAGCTGATGCCTCTACCCACCCTGTTTAGGATTTTCCTGTTTAATCGAGTCAGTTTGACCGTAATTCTGGGGTCAGGCCAAGCCTGGGCCCTAATGTCTCACGAGTGGCCCAAGGTTCTTCCAGCAAGGACTCCTGTCCTTTGAGGGCCTTTGAGGCCATCAGCCCTTCCTCGTTCCAGCAGCTGGTCTTTACCTCCCCACCCACACCCCAGGGGGTAAGCATGTTTAATGAGCCAAGGCCACGTATTTCAGAGATGAGAAAAAAAAAAAAAAAGTCAGAAGATAGATTGGAGCCTCGTAAGAGGCCAGGGTGAAATTTCTCAGGCAGGCAAAATATCGTAACCCTCTTCTCCAGACGGGGTCAAGGGAGACTCCCCTGAGCCAGTGGCTGGTGGGAGCTGTCCTCCCTGTTTCCAGCAGAAACGTCTGGGCATCCCCTTAGGTCCCATGGGTGTTCAGAAAGTGGAAAGAGCGGCCCAGCGTTAGCCTGGCTCCAGCAAAGGTGCCAGGAAGGGGTCCAGAAGCATTATGTCTCCCCTTCCTACGCATCTGAGGGTTGAGGTTCTCTGGGCAGCGTGGGCTGGGACTCAGTACGGTACGAGTGAGTCACAGAGGTTTCCCTGGGAGCAGGAGGGAGAGAGGAGAGGCCTCCAAGTTGGAGAATGCGGTCCATCTCTTCCCACGTGAGCACTTTAGTATTTAGCCACGGTTACAGCCCATGGGGGTCGGAGGCTGCTCTCCTGACGGGAGAAACCCATGGGACCTGTAACCTGATGAATTGTGATTTCGAATCCTGATTGATTGAAAACGCTATAAAATAAAGAATGTGAATCAACAGTGGACCTAGAGGTCATTTGCTTTGTGGACATAAGTAAGTTTTAAAGCCACAAACTCCTGAGCTGGGAGTTCCACGGAATTGACCTCCCTGACCTAGCTTCCTTATTGCCCTTCCCCCTCCACTCTAACCACATGCTTCAACTGTCCTGCCCCGGGGCCTTTACACATGCTTCTCCCCACCCACCCCTCCCCCCGCCCCCCGCCCCTGCCAAGAACACTTTGCTTCCCACATATGTGCTTGTTTCCTCACTTTATTCAGGCCTCTGCCCAAATGTCACCTCCCCGGAGAAGCTTCACTAACCATCTAGTCTAAAATCCAGCTCCTTACTCTGCTGTATTTTTCTTCGTCGTGTTTAGTCAAGACACCGTATTGTGTATTTTCTAGAATATCAGCCTATCAGAATACAAACTTTATTTTGTTGAGTGCCGTAACTCTGGTATCTAGAATGGTTTCTGGCACATAATAGGTGCTCAGGAAATATTTGATAAATGAATCTGTACCAAAATTTATGAGCCAGCAATCTCGACCTCCGATCTGAGGTCTGTTCTATTCATTTCTTTGTTCACTCCTTCTTCCACGCATTCATTCAACAATATTTATGTAAAACCTGATTATGGGCTCCTTCACTGTCCCCACCCACATGGAACTTACATTCTAGCTAAGGAGACAGGCAGTGGGCAGGTAAACAGATAAAATCACTCTGGGTCATGAGGCGGGGTAAGAAGAAAATGAAACTGGACAATGTGACCAAGTGACTCAGAAGCTGCTTCAGCCGGGGGTGCTCAGGGAGGACTTCTCTGAGGAGGTGGCATTGGCCTGAGACCAAGAGTCAGCCGATGGAGGCATGGGAGGACGGTGGGCCGCAGGAGGGGTGCAGAGTCATTGGAAATACACATGAGACTCGCGTCCGGAATGCAACAGGTGTCAGAAAGAGCAAATACAAAACAAAACATCTGTTCTAGTTAACTGGCTGCATTAACAAACCACCCCAAAACTCAGGCCCCAGAACACAGCAGCTTATTGGCTTATGTTTCTGCATTTAGACAGAGATCTACAGGGACGGTTTCATCTCTGCTCCAGATGGGGTGTCCAGGGCAAGTCAGTGGGGAGTTTAGCTGGACCTTGAATGTCCACAATGACCACGGAGCCTCTGGGGTGATGTGGCTTCTCCAGGAGTCTAGCCCAGGCCTCTGAACCTGACGGTGGGCTTCTCAGAAGGCAAAAGCAGTAGCTACACAGCCCCTTACGGGCCGGGGTCGCGAATCGAAGAACTCAATTCTGCCACATTCTATTGGTCAAAGCAAGCCAAGGGTTACCTGGTTCAAGGGGAGGGGAACAGGTCCCAGCCTTCATGGGAGGAGTGGTATCCACGTACAGAGAGGGGAAGAGGCTTGGCCGCTGTCTTTGGAAGACGCCAGCCCTGACACCCAGAGCAGGGAGAGATACGGCTGTGCCGTTCTGAAGCAGGGCGTCGAGATGGCCAGAGCTTGGTAAGGAGATGCTCGAACCCATTTGCAATCAGATAAATGCAAGTTCAACCAAGATGCCAATCCCACCAGTGGGAACCAGGAAAGGGAACGATACGTGATAGCGACACAGAAGGAAACAGACGCCCTCCCATCCCGCGGGGCAGACGATAACCCCTCACCGGCAGCCTGGCAAGCAACGGGGCAGTAATTAGGGGGAATTTGTTACCTGCGTTGCCTGTGGCCCAGTTTTCCTCCTGGGTTCGTGTCCCGGCAAAATCATTGCACGGTTCCTACGGGGACAATGTAGGAGGATGTTTGGGCACCGCCGTTTGAGGAACCCAGGAGCTGGAGGCCACCTAGATGACCACCATGGGGGTGGCAGTATTTAAGTAAAATACGGGGAAGCACACCGTGGAAAGCACGACAGCCCGCAGAAGTGATGAACAACGGGTACGTGGAAGGACTGGATAGACACATGCATATTCTGGTGCATATATCAAGAAATTAGAGAGTCAGGTGGGCAGGAGAACGGAAGTGGTGACGTCAAATGGAAAACAAGGCGAATAAAAGCCACTAGATGAGGGGTTCAATGAGCCACTTTAGACTCCTGGCTCTACACGCGACAAGCTGTGTGACCCTGAGGACGTCCTTTACGCTTTGGGCTTGGGTTTCCTCATCTGAGAGATAAAGAGTGCGTAGTCAGGGTCTTGAAAGGAAATATATAAACTAGCTAATTTGAGGATAGCTTAGGAACGGGTCTAGTTACAGGGTGTGGGCAGAGGACATGGAAACCATGAGGGGAAGTGCAGATCCTCGGTGGTGGGAGAGGGGTGAGCGAGAGGGGGTGGCTCCTTTACTCCTGGGACACATACAGCCCAAGACGACTCTGAAAGGGGGACACTGCCTCGGATTTTTCTCTTCAGCCACGCTCAGCTCTCCCACTGGCGCTCCCCATGACCAACCCAACTGTATCCGTCGGGGTTCTCCAGAGAAAGCTGAACGAACAGGATGCAAATATGTGGATCTATATGAATATCCAGGAAAGAGTCCAAAGGCAATCCACTGGCACAATTCCCTCTCGCTCAGGGGAGGTCAGTCTTTTGTTCTACTCAGACCTTCAACTGATTGGACGAGGCCCACCCCATTAGGAGGGGGCAGTCTGATTTACTCAGACTCCATTGATCTAAACATAAACCTCATCCAAAAAGTCCCTCACAGAAACAGCTAGAATAACGTTTGACCAAATAGCTGGATGCTGTGGCCCAGCCACGTGGACACAGAAATCTCACCATCACACCTACGGAAGCCAGAATGCGGGAGGGCCCTCTGAGGCAGCCCATCCAGGTGGGGCTCCAGGGATCAGGGCAGGGAGGAGAGGGGAGACTGTGTCTGGAGGGGTAAACCGAGAAAACATGGCACGAAAGGTTTAGACCAAATCGGAGCTTGTAGTCTAGCGGTCCCTGGGTCTGCCTCCAGCCCATAGTCAGGGTCTCTTGCCCCCTCTCGTGGTTTTAAACTATTAATTGATTGCTAATATTTTAAACTCAGAAAATGTCACGTTAGAACCTAGTTTTGTGCTGCTCTTAGAAAAGAAAATGTCAGGAGGTCTGGCAACATGGGACCCTATTGCTACCTGGCAACAGGAGTTGAGTAGTGGTGGTGGGAAAACTCAAGTTGGAGGGTAAAATCTCTTGTTTGCCACAGTCCCCACCCCTCCTTAATGTCTTAGGCTGACTCTCTTCATTTTAATTTTTTTTTAATTTTTTAAAAAATTATTTATTTATTTTTGAGAGAGAAAGAGAGAGAGTGCGAGTAGAAGAGGAACAGAGAGAGAGGGAGACACAAAATCCAAAGCAGGCTCCAGGCTCTGAGCTGTCAGCACAGAGCCCAACACGGTGCTCGAATCCATGGACGGTGAGATCATGACCCGAGCCAAAGTCGGACGCTCAACCGAATGAGCCACCCGGGTGCCCCAAGACTCTCTTCACTTTAAAACACGGGTTTTTAGGAGCGCCTGGGTGGCTCAGTCAGTTAAGTGTCCGACTTCGGCCCGGGTCATGATCTCATGGTTCATGGGTTCGAGCCCTGCGTCGGGCTCACTGCTCTGTCAGCACAGAGCTGAGAACCTGTTTTGGATTGTGTCTCCTTCTGTCTCTCTCGGCCCCTCCCCAACTTGTATTCTCTCTCTCTCTCTCTCTCTCTCTCAAAAATAAATAAACATTTTTTAAAATTTTTAAAAATAAAAACACAGGATTTTAAAACAGAGCACAAAAAAGGAAGATAATATATCCCCTTAATAAATGTTATACTGATTACATTTCGAGAGGATACTATTTGGGATACGTTAGGTTGAATAAAACATCTGATTAAAGTAAATTTCAGTTTTTTATGTGGCTACTAGAAAATGTCTAATTATATACTCGGCCCACATTCTGTTTCTGTTGGATACTACTATCTATTTGGTAAGACTTTAGCCACCTCCCCACATTCTCAGACCGAGGGGGTGGTGGCAATATTCTATGCCCACAGGCTGTACAACTCAACGACTCCCGTGTTCCATGGACTACTGATTCTGATTGTGGACCTGAAAGGCTCACCACTTCCTCTTCCTGTTCTGTCTTATGGTTCTGAATCTTCTACCCAGAAATTCCCCCAACAAAGCTGATTCTATTTTTGATGATTCAGAAGACATTTCTGGATGTGGGATTTGGAGCCAGGCCAGCTTTACAGAGGCAGAAGTGACTGCCTACATGTGCTGAGAAGAGCCAAAAATATCTTCTGCCCCTTCCCCTGCTGCACCACCGAACCCCCAGATCTTACGCATTCCTCGGAGGCCTTCAGGAAATGGTCAACATGGTCCTTTAACCGATCGGCTGTCCGGTCTCAGCACACAAACTGGGCGAATGCCGGGGTCTTCCGGGATGGCTCCCCTCGGACCAGCACGATGCCCTGAAATTTCCTGTGCGAGGGGGACCCAGGCTAGGGATCCGACTTGTGGGCATCACAGAGGCCTGTATTATCAGTGAGGTCTGAGCAGCCTGGGGCTCACGGAGGCCGAGCTGTCAGCCCAGGTCTGAGAAAGCAGGGCAGGAGTATTTGGCTGTTATGCCCTGGGTGCTCTGCATACATTATTTCATTGAATCCTCAAAGAATCCTAAGAAGTAGGTAGGAGTAGTCTCAAGAGAGCAGAGTCCACACAAGTTCAGAGAAGGACAGTTTTCTTGTCCAAGGTCGCACAGCACAGGAAGTGCAAAGCTGGCATTCAAGTACAGACTGACTACCGTCAGCCCGGGGCCCCTGCAGTTCGGAGGGACCGTCAGACGGCTCCCTACGTCAGCCCCACGGAGGTTTTCTGCAGAGGTTGTGAGTCGGGAGCCCTCTTGCTGGCTTCGGCCCACGGGCCTGTTGAGGTTGGTCCGCACAGCGGTCTTTTCTTTTTCTTTTTTTAATGCTGGCTTGAAAAACTTGGAGACTTTTACGCCCAAAATGGGAATGACGGGCATCTTCGGAAACAGTGGGAAACCTGGTAATGTGGGACCTTTGTTCAAGGGACCGGAGCAGGGTAGAAGCTGTCCTTTCCGAAAGGGTCTACACGCGGCAGCTCACTGCTGTTTCCATGTGTTCTGCTCTGCCCCTTAGCTGGCTGGCCTCCGCACGTGCATGTGTTTCCTGCTCCCTGCCTGCTCTGTGCATTCCACGTTTGGTGCCCGGCCTGATTCCCTGGAGGGGCTTGTGGTCTGGGAAGGGTGTCAGGCCCTCCGAGGGCCACAGGTGTCTCATTCACTTGTGTGACTATGAGAATGTCACTTCCCCTATCCGGGCCACAGAACAGCCCCCTTCAGACCTGAGCAAGCGGCCGAGGCAACGTGTCCTTATAAAGGAAAATGTGGGGGAGTCTGGAATACGGCTTCACTGGCCCATCCTGTGGGGGTGGAGGCCTGGGGGCGCAGGGGAGGCCTCCCTGGAGGAGGCAGCCTGCTGGCAGTGATGGAGGACAAAGACGCTGGGGGGCGAAGTGTCTGCTTCCGGGCAAGGACTGGCTCTCAGGACCGCCCAGAAGCGTACCTGCCGGACAATTTCTACAGCAGAGCACGTATACAGGGACCTCACACTTATTAAGTGCCTGCTCTTTGCAGTTTCGGGTGCATCTGAAGGTAACCATGAGTCTTGTGAATGCTTCCCTCCACACCAGTAGAGCACAGAGGTCGACCAGTAGACTCTGGAGCAGGACCGTTGGGTATAAATCATGGCTCTACCCCTTCCTGGCTGAGTGGCTTGGTTAAGGGAGTTAATTCTTCGGGGCTCGTTTTCTGAACTGAAGAATGAGATAACTTAGCAAAAGGGTTGTCGGAAATAAGGATTCAGGGGATTCAAACAGAACTATCAAGGAGCCTGATGCTTAGCAAGTGCTCAGTAAATGTTAACTGTTACTGTTGTTGCTCCCTCTTAAGAGGAGGCAACTGAAACAGAGAGATGAGGTCACCTGCTCAAGGTCGCACAGGTAGGGAGGGAGAGAGTTGTGACTTGAAGCCAGGTGCATGTCAGGCTAGACAGAAGGCCAGCTGGAGAGGGGACCAGCTGAGTGGAGAGCCACTATGCTTGGAAAAGAGTCTCAGCCAAGGTGCCAGTGTCTCTGGTGGGTTCCCACCACGCAGAGTTGGGGATCAGGTCCTCATGGGGCACACAGCTGTGGAGGGTGCGGGCAAGGCAAAGCCAAACGCGGCTCAAGTCCTGGTGTTGCCACTGCTGAGCGGTGTGGCTTCTCTGAGCCCCAGTTTCTTCCTGTGCGAAGTGAGAGCAGTTCCACCTTCCCGCTATCAGGATTACAGACATCGCTTGGAAAAGGCTCTTTCCTCCCACACCTTCTACCCACTCCCGCCTGCCCGAAGAGGAGGAAGCAGCTTGCCCGGCCCTCCGGGAGGTGGGCCCAGGCGGGGCGGGACAAGGTGACCAGGAGGGTTTAATTACAGGCCAAAAAGCAGAAGCACCAGGGTCTCCTAAGTTCTGGAGAACGCAGTTCCCCCCACTTCCTCTCCACCTGCCCATCGCTGCCTGAGCCTGCCCGCCCGGATCCACAGCTATTCAGGAAGCATGAAAACGGCTGAGCACCTCGCCAGGACCGGGTAGGTCTGGGGACCCTAGACTCTGGGACCACAGGCAAGAAAACGGCAGTCGGGCATGGCGGGTGCGGGCTTCGGCCCCAAGCTCTGCCATTCCCTGGCCGTGTGACTTTGGGTAAATCTCCACCCCTCCGGACCTCGGTTTCCCCATCTGTGAATGAGAGTCGTGATAACGACTCTCATTGTAAGAACTGACCGAGAAAACGCACGCACAGCGCTTGCCATCACGCGCAGCTCGGAGTAAGCACGCACAGCAAGCAGGTGCTCTTTGCACAGCAAGGAGATGCATCATGGATCGTGCATCTCCCACAGGCCTTGGCCTTCAGCGTGACTCACAGTGGGCTTTACTTCCCTTGCCGTTTATATTATTCGCTGTTACTTTAACAGCTGCCATGTTCCGAATACTCCTTACACAGTAGGAGGAGGTTTAGTCCTAAATTGAGATGCCCTCCGGGGCTAGAAAGGCCACAGTTCGTCTTCTCTAACTGCCAGTGGGTCCGTGGTGCTGCCCAGCTTGTAGCAGTTCCCGGGTTC
Organism: Herpailurus yagouaroundi; assembly: GCF_014898765.1. NCBI lineage: Eukaryota > Metazoa > Chordata > Mammalia > Carnivora > Felidae > Herpailurus > Herpailurus yagouaroundi. The sequence goes on from NW_024412427.1 coordinate 1,049,118, forward strand.
GTCTACTCTCCCAGCCTCCCGGACCGCTATTTTCTACCCTGTCCTTCTTCTTCAGGCCTGCCCTGCACGGCCTCGTCCAGTACGCTCTCCATCCGTGCGGACCTTGCTTTCCTGCTACCCTGAGCAAACAGAAGCAGTCACACCACAGCTGACACCCGCTGCATGCAGACACCATTCTAGACGCCTGCGGCGTATCAGGGACACCAAGGAGCCACTCGCTGCCCCGGTGGCACGGAGCTCCAGTGACAGATCACAGCCGATGCAGTACTTACTGCGTTCCAGACACAGAGTGGCCCTCTGAGGTCCTACCTCACGGCACCATTTTACAGACATGAGTCCCGTTGTTTATGCAAATGAGAAAACGGAGGCCCGGAGGGATTAGAAACCTTGACCAAGGTCACACGGACCGTGAGTAGTGAGGCGAGGATTTGGACCCAGGCAGTCTGGAGGCCACGCCCTTAATCATTGCTCCTTTCCGTGTCAGAGGAACTGAGATGTACGTGCCCACACTTTGCCCGTCCATTCACGGTCATCTGAGCCCGTGTCCTCTGCCTTCCCATCTGCTACATGGGATGACCACCCTGCTCTTTTCTGAGACCCGCCCTCAGATTTTGTGCTGTCGATCATACCCCCCTGCCCCCACCTGTGAGCCTCCCTTTGTCCACGCCCCCTCTTGATTGGCAGACCTGCTAGAGTCTCTCCCATCCATGTCCCGTCCCCACCATCGGCCACGGCACCATTTGTGTGCCCCTTTATTGCAAAAACGAGTCAGAAGAGCTGTCGGGACTCGGGTCTCACATTCTTCTCCTTCCAGTCTCTCCTGGGCCCACTCTAGTTGGGTTTTGGCCCAAGGTGCCACCAAGCTACCCTTGGGCCGTCTCCAGGGACCTCCTCCACATGGCAAAACCCAATGGTCATTCCTCAGCCCTCGGCCTTGTTGACCCATCAGCAGCACCTGACCTATGTGGTCGCCCCCCTCTTCTTGGAACATTTTACTTGCTTGGTTTCCCAGACACCACATCACCTTGGCTTCTCCGCCTCCTTCTCGCCTCCCACCTGTTCACCCTGGAGTGCGAAGGCTCAGTCCTTGAGTCTCTGTCCTCCCCGCTTAACACACTGTCCTGAGGGGTCGGCTCCTGCCCCCTGGCTTCAAGGGTCATCTATAAATCAATGACTTCGTATCTCATTTATTTCCCGTCTCTGGAAACGACGCCTCGGTGTTGCAGTTGCTCGGGCATCAAACCCCATGGTCATCCTCCACTCCCTCCTCCTCCTCGCTCCCCCAGCCAATCAGACGGCCAGTTGTAGTGGTTCTTCCAGCAGAATGTACCCAGAACCCTAACCTCTTTTGACTACACCTCGGCCGTCATCTTTAATGTGGGCTGGATGAGGGCGGGGACTCTTGTCCGTTTCATTCATTCCTGTTTCTCCAATGGCGAGCACACAGTCGTTGCTTGCTGAATATTTTTTTTTTAATTTTAAACATTTATTTATTTTTAAGAGACAGAGAGAGACAGAGCATGAGCGGGGGAGGGGCAGAGAGAGGAGGAGACACAGAATCCGAAACGGGCTCCAGGCTCTGAGCTGTCAGCACAGAGCCTGACGCGGGGCTCGGACTCACACACCGAGAGATCATGACCTGGGCCGAAGTCGGACGCTTACCCAGGCGCCCCTGAATATTTTTGAATGAATAAATTTAAGGACAGCAGAGTAGAAAAGTTCCTGAGTGGCCAACGGATCCACTCTCCTGCCCCTCCAAACTATAGAGGAGATCTTGAGGCCCGTGGAGAAGGGATCACACAACAGGCCAGCAAGACTGTGAATTCAAGTACAATAGTATGTCTCTCTCCCCATGTTTTTTTTCCTCTTTCTTATTCTCTCTCCTCTGCGCTTCTCTCTCCGAGGCTTTTTCATTCCCCGGGGCCGGGCACCCTCACCAAACCGGAATGGTGGACACAGGCAGCCCAGACATTCACCCTCACCTCCCCAGAAACTGCACAGAAACTGGGCGGCTCCCCCAACAACTCCAGTGGGAATAGCCCTAGGGCAGGCTCTGACTGGTTCGGCGCGGGTGGTGGGGCTTTGGGGGTAGCCACGGGGGAAGGGTGCCGCCGAGCCCTGTGGCTAAGGGGTGGAGCCTGTGAGCAATCGAAGGGTTTTGTGGATCAGGGGCCTTGGGCAGACAGCCAACCCCTCGTCCTCCTGAAAGACGTCCCCCCAATTTCCTTGTGTGCAGGTGGAGGGTCTGGCACTTGGGGCTCCGCAAGGCCCTTGTCCCACTGCAGGCTGCCTGGGTCGCCTTCTCTCAGCCTGTCCCAACCAGCTGTGGCCAGCTGCTAACCCAGCTCCTCCTGTGCGGTTCCCCGGCCCTTGCTGCTGCGGGTCTGACGCACCGCTGGCTCGTGTCCTCGCTGCTTTACCCTCCGGGACCCTCGGCCACAGTGGCCACTGTCTGCGGCCTCCTGGTCTTCCTGGTCCTGGGCTTGGTGCCCCCCGCGCGCTGCCTGTTTGCACTCAGCGTCCCCACCCTGAGCACGGAGCAGGGCCGCCGCCTGCTCCTGTCCTGGAGCACCGCCACCCTGGCCGTCGCCGTGGTGCCCAACGTCTTGGCCAACGTGGGCGCGGCCGGGCAGGTGCTGAGATGTGTCACAGAGGGCTCCCTGGAAAGCCTGCTCAACACCACTCACCGGCTGCACACAGCGTCCGGGGCTCTGGGCCCCGCTGGCCAAGCAGGCGGCCGGGGCTTGACCCTCCAGGCCCAGGGCAATGGCTCTGTATTCCTGCTTCACATGCTCAGGGTCACTCAGCAGGTGCTGGAGGACTTCTCTGGCCTGGAGTCCCTGGTCCGGGCGGCCGTGCTGGGGACCCAGCAGGTGGTCGCGGGGCTCTTTGTGCTGGGCCTCCTCGTGGACTCCGGCTGGTACCTCCACCGCTACCTGACGGACCTGCGGTTTGACAATATCTACGCCACACGACAACTGGCTTTGCAGCTGGCCGAGGCCCAGGCCACACACCTGGTGGCCTCCCCACCAGCCTGGCTGCTCTGGGCCGCCCGGCCGAGGCTGTCCCAGGGGGAGCTGCTGAGCTGTCTCCTGAGGCTGGGACTGCTCACCCTGCCCCTGATGGCCACAGCTGTGATGGTGGCTACAGACCACGTGGCCTTTCTCCTGGCTCAGGCAGCCGTGGACTGGGCGCAGAAACTGCCTGCCGTGCCCACCACGCTCACGGTCAAGTATGATGTAAGTAGGGCGATGGGAAGAGAGGACTAGAGTCCTCTAGGAAGCCCCCTCGGAAGGGCTAGGGTGTGTTAACCATTTGATCTGCGACTGAATTTTATTTGCCTTCGAGTCCCAGCCCTTGGAGAAGCTACGGGAACCTGGGGCATTCACAGGCTCCTGTAATTCCCACCACAGCCTGATGCACTGGGTTCCATTTTCACCCCGAGGACAGGAGAGGACACAGATACCTAGAGGCTTTAAAATAATTCTATGCCCAAGGTCACTCTTTTCTTACGTGGCAGCAAGTCCTAGTCTCTTTTTCCTCACTTGGACAAAGTGGATCAGTCCCCCTCACCCCACAAGGTTATTGTGAGTCTTAACAAGTGGTAGTTTGTAAAAGTACCCAGGCGCTCCAGGCCACACAGGAGGGGGTTGACAAATAGCGGCTATCATTAAAAGCTGACGACTGTATATATTGAATGATCTAGGCCAGGAGCCCGCCAACTATGGCCCACGGGCCAAACTCTGCTGGCTTCCTGTTTTTGTAAATTAAGTTTTATTGGAACATAACCGTGCCATTTGTTTACGTGTTTGCTGTGGCTTTTCGACAAAGTTGATAATTGAATCAAGGACTGTATGATCTGTGTATGATCTAAAATAGTTACCATTTTAATAGTAACATATAAAATATTTAACCATTGGATATATTTATTATCCGATCAAGATTTGTGGTTTTCAATCTTTTGCCAAAAATCTTTTTTTTTTTTTTTTTTAATGATGAGATCTCACACAAAACTCCACTGCATAAAACCAAAGTTCAGACTCTGAGTGAATAATATTAATGGCTAATATTTATTAAGTACTTATTATATCCTAAGAAAGTGCTTTCTCAAACTGCATGAAATCAATGTAATCAACTTGGGAGGTTATGGCCACTTTTTTTTTAAATGAAATCAAATAGACTAGAAATTTATGAGAGTATATTTTAAAGGATAAGGTTGAGGTTTTGTTTTATGACATTTTTCTCTGATCACAATACAATCTGTGCTTGCAAGGTGCTCTGAAACGCGTTTCATATGGGAAGGGGGGGGTCACAGTAAAGAAATGTATCAGGCAAGGTCCCGAGGGTGGCACCTGAGTTACCTTATTTCATCAAATCCAAGATGTCATTGATTGCAAATCACATCATCATTTTTATGTGTCATTAGGAAAGAAAATGCTGCCAATCAAACCAAGACGCAATGCCTTCTTATCATTTAGAATTAAAAAATATATACTTATTTATTTTGAGAGAGAGGGAGAGTGGGGGTGGGGCAGAGAGAGACAGAATCCCAAGCTCGATCCCAAGAACCATGAGATCGTGACCTGAGCTGAAAAGAGTCGGATGCTTAACTGACTGAGCCACTCAGGCACCTCTTATCATTTAGAATTTTAATTGTATTCATATAAAATAGTTCACTTCTTATTTCACATAGACTTATCTTTTCTCAGGTATGGAAAAAAAGAAAAGCGGTGGATTCATTTTGTGACGTTTTCCTAAAACGTCCTTCCATTCAAGCCTGACTCCTCTGAATGGCTCTGCTTGAGTTCTCAGCGTCTGTGGGTTTTCACCTAATATTACTGGCCTCTGTGCCTTCGAGAGCTGGTGATGCCCCACTATCATTTCCAGCATTTTCCTCCGCCCACTCTGCAAGCTTTCTTGCTGGCACCCTCTGGCCCTCTCACAAAGCGTGAAATGGCACAACTGCGGAACGGGGTTACAAGTCCCATTGCTTGAAAGACACATCTTGATCTCAGAGAGGTTAAAATGTGGGGGGAGAAATGAATCCCCAAACCGACAAAATGTGATAGCTCACTGTTCCTGGCCGAGAAGTTGGCCCTGGGCAGACCAGGATCCAACCCAAGAAGTCTGGCTCCAAAGGTCAGATGGTTAACCTCTGACCTCCCTGCCTCCCCGTGCTGTGCTCCAACATACCCCAAGGGAATTGTAGAGCTTAGGAATAGGCTCAGGGTGTTGGCACTCCCCTTGGCTGGGACTGATCCCCGGGCTGGCCACATGTAACACTAGGGGACCTTAGATTTCCCATCTTTTGTCTTTTTTTTTTTTTTTTTTAGTGTTTATTTGTTTATTTTTTAAAGACAGAGCATGAGTGGGGGAAGGGCAGAGAGAGAGCGAGACACAGAATCCGAAGCAGGCTCCAGGCTAGGAGCCCTCAGCACAGAGCCCGATGCGGGGCTCGAACCCACGAACCGGGAGATCATGACCTGAGCCGAAGCGGACGCCCAACTGTCTGAGTCACCCGGGCGCCCCAGGTTTCCCATCTTTTCAGCAAGGCTCGTTCTGGGCTCAAGCTCATAGGATTGCCCATATTTGATGAAAAAGACGTCTAAAATATTCGCTAGAGGGCTTAGCAAAGAGTAAATGACCAAAGCTCCCGTTTGTTTTCCTTAAAGTATTCTGCTCAGAAAGTAATAATGAAAACAGCATTTGTACGGTGCTTTTTGTTTGTCGAAAAGCCTGCCTCAGACTCCCCATCTCATCTGGCCGTCCTCCACCCCCAGGAGGCTGCCTTACTTAGTTCTGCGCCCATTTTGCAGATGAGGACAAGCCTGCACGAGTGGCGGGAGACAGGGGATGGCTGGAGCGTCGGTTGACTTGGCCTTTTTCTCCTCTTTCGAGGCCACGTACACGGTCCTGGGTTTCGTCCCCTTTCTCTTCAACCAGCCGCCTCCGGAGAGCCCCTTCCTCTCTGCTCACAGGTCCTTCCAGTGGGAGCTCCGCCTCACCTCCCAGGGCTGCCGGCTGCTGCCCGCGCAGCGCCCCCAGGCGGCCGCCCCCCTGGCTGCCGGCGCCCTGCAGCTGGCGGCCTGCGCCACCGTCCTGCTGGAGACCTACGCCCGGCGCCTGCGGCACACCGTCGCCGCTTCCTTCTTCTCGGCCCAGGAGGCCAGGAGGGCCCGCCACCTTCACGCCCGGCTCCAGCGCAGATACGACAGGCGCCGAGGCCAGCAGCTGCCCCCGCAGACCCCCTCCTGCTCCTGACACCCGGGCCTGCCAGCACCCGCCCCGGCCTGCATGCTGGAAGAGAACAGAGAGCAGTAAGGCAGAGGGGAAGCAGCGCGGGAGCCGCACAGACCTTGGTCCTTGCTGTGTGACCTTGGGTAGATTGCTTCGCCTCTCTGAGCCTCAGTTTCTATGCCTGCCTAATGACTGCGTAATAACAACCCATGTGACCTACTTTCCACGGACGGGGGCGGGGGGGGGGGGCGGAGGAATGTGGGAAGGGAGGAATTCGATACTGGGTGTAAAAAAGCCTCGAGAAGCAGTAAAGCATTCTGCACAGTGACCCACGAGGAAGTGCAGAGACAGCCCCACGTTCCTCCAGACCAGCTGGGGATCAGTGAAGGCTCTCACCTGCATCAGGGGCCTCCGACTGGCAGATGGAAACTTTGCCTAGCGAGATGTGCCCTAATGCTCCCGGAACTTATTTATACGTGCCCCGAGTCTTCTGAGGTTTAGCAGCCTAACATTTTCTGGATTTTCTAAATGAAGTATTTATTAAATCCTAAATTAGATTATGTTGCTCCTTTGTTTCAAAGTCCTTGGGGGATTTCCCGACCAGGCTGGCCAGCGTTTAACAAATAAAAATACACGATACCTGGGTCCATTTGAATTTCAGACAAATAACAAATACGGGTTTAGTGTAAGTACGTCCTTGGGACATTCTTATACTGAACATACTTGTACTAAACCTGCGTTTGCTGCTTATCTGAAATTCAAATTGAACTGAGTTATCCATATTTTATCTGGCAACTGTGTCCCCATCCAGGTTCTAGTAAAACCCCAGCTCCCTCCCCTGTGGGCTTGGTATTATTCCCTGTTTTCCCCTCCAGGTCATTCTCTGCCCTTCTCTTTCCCAGGAATCAAAACTCTGTGAATTGCATCACCCCGGCTCCCTTGGCCTCTGACTTCTAGTCGGGCTCAGCCAGTGGGAGTCACTGGCAGGCCATCCAGAGGGGGAGAGGAGACAGATGTCAGGGTATTCATTCCTGCAGCCCTCTGGGCTGTTTGGCAGGGATGGCATTCCATTACCAGCAGCCACAGCTCCTGTCTGGCTGGGGGGCCCCTCGTCGGTGGCTAGAGATCCCCCTGGGTTCTGAAGGGGCACAGCTTCCAGGGTTGCTGGTTTCTGAAGGCCTCACCATCCTTCTTCCCTTTACCAAGTCCCCGCCTCTGTACCTTCCTCAAACTCTCTTTAGTTTCTCCCTTTGAGACCACCGACCCTTTCCTGCCAGGAAATTGATGTGTCCTGGGTCACAAAGCCCTGCTCAAGCCAGCCTCTCCCTCCTTCCCTCTGCCCCCCGGCTGCCTGGACTTCAGCTCCTCAGACACAGCAGGCTGGCTTGCACCTCAGGGCAATGCCCTTGCTGTTCCCACATCCTGGAACACGCTTCCTTCACGTCTTGGCATGGACCGTTTCTTTGCATCCTTTGGGGATTGCCTCAAACGTCACCTCCTCGGGAAAGCCCTCCCTGACCACGCTACCTAATATTGCCTTATCCCAGCCAGTCTCACTCCATCACAGGAGTGGGCAAGCTACTATCTGTGAGCCAATTCTGGCCTGCTGCCTGGTTTTGTGACCAGAATTTTATTGGAACATTGTCACACCCATTAGTTTGAGTACTGCCTCTGGCTGCTTCTGCCCTGATGGCAGATTTGAGCAGTCGAGATCGGGACTGCGTGGCTCACAAAGCCGGAAATATGTACTACCTGGCTCTTTAACTAAAAGGTTTGCTGACCCCTGATCTATCATATCAAATTGTTTCCTCTTCTCCATAAACACCCTCATCGATATTCTTTACTATCTTACGTATCCATTTAGAGATTTAGCTACCTCCTTGTTTGTTCCTTGCCGTGTGTTTCATGTCGCCCCGCAAGAGTGTAGACATCATACGATGTGTCTGGTGCTCCAGGGTATTTCCAGTTCCTAACGCAGTGCCTGGTGCAGAGTAAGCACTCGGTAAACATCAGTTCAACGACCAGGTATCTGGAGGTGGGACTGCGCCGCCCCCTCTGGTCTCAGCTCCTTTTCCTGAAGATTTGGGGCTTGCAGCAGGGAATGCTCAGGCCCTGGAGGCAGCCCGCGTTGCACCAAAATTTGTGGCCAAAGGGGAAATGGACAGAGCAGTTGAAAAAGAGTTCCCCAGGCAAGTGTTTGGACTTAAACAGCCAGCGTGCGCTGTGAGTCACCAACCGGGGTTAGCTGAGCCCCCACTCTTGCCATTTTGTCACCCACTCCCCAAAGGGAGTTGTGCTCATCACCGAGGGCCATCGTTGGCCTCACGCGACACCCTGCCCCAACGCAGCTCCGTTCCCACAAAGCTGCCTCGTGGCTTATTTAGGCAGTGGCTCACCCACACGTTTTTTTTTTTTTTTTAAACTGCACAACTAATCCGCGAATCCTCGTCCTTACAAAAATTAGAGTGGTACAGATAATAATAGCTAGTGTCTGTTGGGTGCTTATGATGTGCTGGGAGCGTGCACAGAGATGCCCGCAATCCGCTCTCACGAGTCGGCGTGGGCTGGCTCTAACATGCCGTTAGATGTGCCCCAAACTCTGTGAAAAGCTTGATGTACATAACCTTATTTAAACCTCACAAAAGTGTATGAGATAGATGGTATTATTCTTATCCTTCTTTTAGAGGTGGAGAAACCGCATTCAGAAAGTTTCGGTGTTTTGCACAAAGTCACACAGCTAGTAAGCTGCAGAGACAGAATTTAAAGCCAGGTAGTCTGGCTTCCAGAGCCCCCCTTCTATACCAAAAGCTCTCTGAGGCAGGCAAAGGGGTCATCATCATGCCCATTTTACAGATAAGAAACCTGAGGTTCAGAGAGGATTATGGGATTTTCCCCGAGTCATGAATGCTAATGTTGACCTTTCTCCTACCCAGGGAAGAATCCAAACTTCAAAGAGGAGAGTTGAGGAAGGGGGAGTGCTAATTTCCCTTGACCCCAGCAGTGGGGAGCCCTGGGGTCTCAGGGTTGGAAACTTGGCAATATCAGAAGCCCTCTGCTGGCTGCCACAGGCCCAGCTTTGGGGATGCGCAGCCAAGAGGGAAAGGTTCCAGGTCAGAAGTTCAAGTCCCCTGCTGCTCCCTCTCACTGCCCACCTGGAAATGCCCACGTGACCCTGGAAATGAGTTCGAGCGCTGACTTCCAATCCCCACTCTGGCACTTGCTGGCTCCATTATTAAGAGGAAGGAAAACAAAATCAAAATATCTCTACACTGGGAGACAGAGTCCCTGACCTCTAATCTCTTCACTTAACACCCACCTTGTTGTAGGGTAGGTGTTCTTGGTTATTTACGGCTGTGAAGCAAACTACCCTCAAGGCTAGGGACGTAAAACAAAGATCTATTATTAGCTCACAGAGTCCTGTGGGTTAACTGCACTCCCGCTTGTGGTTTCTTGCATGGGTGCAGGTGGAGGGGGACAGGGGCTGGGGCCATTTCCAATGGCGTCTGCGCTCAGTGTCTGGGGCCACGGGGCTCGTTAGGTGTCCTGGACAGAGCATCCTTGAAAGTCTTACCGGAAAATTGGGGCTCTGGGGGGCCAGAAGCAGCATCTGCCAGGCCAGTTAGGAGCCGCGCTGGAACCGGCCAGCATCGCTTCTACCAAAAGAATCCCAGACTAGAGGGAGTGGAGAAATGGACCCCGCCTCTTGACTCTTGCAAAAGAGTACGTGGGACACCTCCCTGCGGCACCCTTGGAAAACCCAGTCCCCTACTGCGGAGCAGGGGAAGCCAGGGGACCCCTCTGGCTTTCAAGGAGCAGAAGCTTTCCTGAATTCGGCTGGCAAGGACTGTCGGGGGGAGGCTGTCTATCCACTTGCGTTCTCCAGATGCTACTCTGGGCAAAAAGGGAAGGACAAATGAGGATAATCTCTGTAACATGGCAATGTTATTTTGAGTCAGCCAGAGACACGTGCAAATCTCAGCTCTCATGGGGTGATTTTGAGACACCCCATCGCCTCTTCGGGCCCCTGGCTCTTCACTCGCCGTCTGAAGGAAGCCAAGGTGGTGGAAGCAGTCTGGGAAGCTGCAGGACCACAGACCCACGCCGGGCCCCGAGGCGGGGGCTTCCTCAGGCAGCGAAAACCCAGAGAGGAAAAGGGTTTCCTCTTGGTCACAGCACTGCCACCATCTGGCGGCAGAGGGCGCCCGTGCACACGGCCAACGCGTGCCCCGCGGGCGGAGGCCACAGGGCTTCCTAGGCACCTGGGGGCAACGTCACCCAGCCTCCTTCCTCTGTAGGTGCTTGGAGCAGACCTCATCTGGGAGCTCTTCCCTGACACTGGCGTGGATGGGTGCTCCCCATTTCCTTCACCCAAGGTGGGAAGCACAGGAGGTGAGAAAGCAGCGTAGAGCAAGAAATTTGAGGCACTCACTGAGGGTCACGTGTCTGTAGGATCTCTCTCTGTCTCTCTCCGTCTCTGTCTCTTTCCCTCTCCCCCTCCCCCTCCCTCTAGAACTGGTTACAGAAGATTGCAACCTTCCCAGAAGTGCCCCCAGCAGCAGCCATTCATGACTCATTAACTAGAATTAGCCACTTGTGCATTCCAGCGCAGTCACTGGTGAAGGGTTGGGATTACCAAGACTGGGTGAGATGTTTTTCACATGGTGGGTCACCAACTGTGGATCAGGAACCAGATTGGCAGATTGTAACCAGTATTTCTTTTTTAAAAAAAAAAAGTGAAATAGACTAGGAAAAACCAGCATACATTGCTATAGTAAGTATAAGCATAATTTTGTAGACCTTGTTTCACCGTGTGTGTGTGTGTGTGTGTGTGTGTGTGTGTGCTGGGATGCTATACGAAATGTATTTTTTTGTGTGTGTGTGGGTACTGGGAGAAAAAGAAAACTGGTGTCTTACATTAATTGTTTGGAATGGGGTTGGTGATGAACCAGAATGACCATTCCAGTGGCTCTGCTGACGTGTCACTTTCCTGGGGACGCATTCCCTGAATCCTGTACCCAAGCCTCACTGCAGACTAGACATGAACTTAGTGGCATAAACCAACAACCCATGTAATAATGCTCGTGGATTGGGTTAAGAATTTGAACAGGACAGTGGGGATGGCTCGTCTTCGCTCCGTGATGTCTTGGGCCTCAGCTGGAGTGACTCAAAGGGCCGGAGGCTGGAATCTGGGGGCTTCACTGACATGTCTGAAGTCTGAGCTGGGATGTCCCATCTGGACTGTTGAGCAAAGTACCTACAGGTGGCTGCTTCTGTGGCTTGGACCTCTCATAGCATCTGGGTTCTGAGAAGGAGCATCCCAAGAGCAAGCATCCAGGAATGAGTGTTTCAGGAGAATCAAGCGGAAGCCAGTGGCTTTTTATGACCTATTCTCAAAGTCACATAGCACTGCTTAGGTCATGCCCTATCTGTTGAAGAAGTCCCAAGTCCACCTAGATCCGAGGGAAGGGAACATAAACCCTACCTCTCATGGAAGCAATGACAAACAATCTGGACCATTATGAAAGACCTCTACAATGGGGGGCCCCTGGGTGGCTCAGTTGGCTAAGTGTCTGACTTTTGATCTCAACTCGGGTCATGATCTCACAGTTCGTGAGATCGACCCCTGCTTCGGTCTCCACACTGACAGCACAGAACCTGCTTGGGATTCTCTCTCTCCTTCTTTCTCTGCCCCTCCCCATCCCCACATAAATAAGTAAACTTTAAAAACTCATTTCTAAAAACAAAAAACAAAACACCTCTACAATGTGTCTAGGCCCATAGCAATATTTGTTGAATGACTGAGTGAATGGAGCCTCTATTTCCCCATCGGTTGGCATGACCTTCGCTCCCACCCTAGGAACCACATGCCCACGACTGGGGGCATCTGGGCTGGGCACTGAGCTGAGGAAATCATGTACAAAGTACAGAGGCTCCAAGGCCGGAAGGTGCTTTCCACGGCTGCCGTCAGAAATCACCACAGGCTGAGGGGCTTAAAATAACAGAAGCTTATTCTCTCACAGTTTTTGGAGGCTGGAAGTCTGCAGTCTAGGTGTCAATGCTCCCTCTGAGAGAGGGAGAGGCCTTGCTCCCTCTGAAGGGTCAAGGGAAGAATATTTCCTTGGCTCTCCTAGCTACTTCCTTGGCTGTAGCCGTAGTGCCCGAAGAAGACCTCGTACATTGGATTTAGGACCACCCTGGTCCAGGATGACCTCACCTTAACTAATTATATGTGCAAAGACCCGATTGCCAAATAAGGGCACGTTCTGGGGTGCTGGGGAGACATGAACTTTGGGGGGACACTATTCAACCATCACACCTGATAAGCCGGATAGAAATATAGAGGCTCTGGCTGAGTAAGAGGGAGAGGTGGGGAGGTGTCGCTTCGTGCAGGGCACTCTAGGGCTCACAGAAGGCGTTTGGGCTCATTTTAGGTGCAAAAGGATGCCGTTGAAGGGTTGTAAGCAGGGGAATGGCTTACATTTTTAAGAGATCACTTGATTCTGTATGACGAGGCTGTAGAGCGAGGGGCAAGAACGTAGTGGAGGTCCACTATGGGAATTGGGATGGGTCCACAATGGCAGTTGTCCCACCAAGAGGTTAGAGACGGAGGAAAGTGCTGGAAGAGGTCGTGGTGGTGAAAGGTGGATTAATGTGAGGTGTGTTTTGGAGGTTGAATCGAGGGATTCGCTTACGTATTGGATGTCAGCAGTGAGGGAGAGAGAGAAATAATTCCTGAATATTTGCTTTCAGCGACTGGCGCCTTCACTAAGATGCCTTTGCTAAGGCGAAGAAGACTGGAGATGGACAAGGTAGGGCGCGGGAAAATGAAGAGCTCCGCTTGAGATGTACTTAGTTCATTGTCAGGTACTGCCCTTGGCTGTCAGCAACTGAGCAGCTCAGTTAGGCAGGAGAGAGAACTGAGCTGGCAGACTTAGAGGGCAAGAAGCCCAAGGAACCACTTGCATTTAATAGGGCTAAAAGGATTGCTCTGGACCACAGCCAGGGAGGACTGCCGCTCTCTGGACTGGGAAGGAGGAACCCTGGGCTTCACTGGCACTTGGTACCCTGGAAAGAGCTGAGTAAGGGACCGCTGGGGTTGGGGTGGGGACAAGGGGAGTGGGGTCCTGCTTCCTGCTTGGCCCCCACCTGCATCACATTGGAGACCATTCCTCTCTGGACCTCAACGTCCTCATCTATAAAATGGGACCAATAATGCCTGCGTAGCCAGTGTGGGAAATAAAGATAATGAATATAAGACACACAGCACCACGTCTGACCCTGAGTAGGATGCTTTGCTATTGTTACTGCTGAAGATCCCAGAGAAGAGTATAGTGCCGAGAGGTGGAGCGTGTGTGTGTTTGGGGGTGGGTGGGGGGTGGGGAAGGATAAGAATGGAGATTCTGCAGCCAAACCACTGGGCTAAAATGCTAGCAGCGACCCCCCCCCCACTAACCTATGTTAGTCATTTAACCTCTCTAAGCCTCAGTTTCTTTGTCTGCGAAGTGGGGATCTAATAATAACGTCCCAAGAGGATATTGTGATTATAGAATGAATTAATATGCGTAAAGCACACAGAGCATCACCAGGCAGAGTTGTAGGAGCTTCATATACCCTAGCATCATTCCTTATAAAGACTGACAGTGGGGGATGTCTTGCTGGTGCTCCCAAGATACTGTCCTGCCAAGTTCCCCATCATTCATTTCTTGTCCATTTATCAGATCGGTAGACTGAGAGTTTGGGGTCGTACATAAGGCAGGGGGGAGGATACATGTTAACATAACTGTCATCACTTAATATATTCACCCCCTGCCCCAGTCGAGCCACAGCTAAGCACTTGGCATGGATTTTTTTCCTCTGTCACTCATGTAAGCCTCCCAGATGAAGAAATCATTTTTAAAGAGCATAACCGATGGGTTGGAAGCAGCAGACAATCCCACGGCATCTGCTCTGTGCGGGCACCGTGCTAGACTTCCTGGAAAGCAGCCCTTTCATGAAGCTTAGTGGGTTCCACCTTCAGGAAGAAACAAGTTCTTTCTTTCATTCAACTACCATTACGCACCTTTTCTGCAGCGGACACAGAGCTAAGGATTCCTAACTGGTTTGTGCCTCGTGAGTGGCACAGTCTTAGAGATGGGAGAGATCCTTGTGAGGGTGGGGCACACCCGCCAAGAATTTCCAGATCTTCTGCTGGGGGGAAGAAAGGAAGACTAGGGGGGCGCCTGGGTGGCTCAGTCGGTTAAGCGTCCAACTTCGGCTCAGGTCATGCTCTCACAGTTCGTGGATTCAAGCCCCACATGGGGCCTCTGTGCTGACAGCTCAGAGCCTGGAGCCTGCTTCGGATTCTGTGTCTCCTTCTCTCTCTGTTCCTCCCTCACTCATGCTCTGTCTCTCTCTCTCTCCTTCAACAATAAATTAAAAAAAAAAACATTAAAAAAAGAAGAAGACTAGGAAAGGGTAGCAGGAGAAAGTGAAAAGTAACCAGTTTAGGAGGAGAGGGGATCAACCCAGGTCTAGATGGGCAAATACCTTCCCTTCCCCCCAGGTCTAGGCCTCCGCTGGCCGTTTGTCAATAGCAGGGCTGAGGTTTCTGCTGGCAGAAACAAGATAGGATTTCTGGATTGAGTCCAGAAACCAATGGGTGGCCGACTCCTCCCCCAGTGCCCAGTGGAGCTGCCCTGTAGAGGAGAGAAAGAGGGGAGGGAGTGAATGCCCAGGCCAAAGGCGCGGGAGCAGGGGGCTTAAAGCATCCTTCCTCCCCTCCCCCCCCCCCCACCGGACCTTGCATCTCCCAGACCCCAAGTGTCCGTGGTGCGGTGCCAGGAGCCGGTGGGAAAGAACGGGTGCTGAGCTCGGTCAACCAGCATCAGCCCAGCGGTATCCGTGGAGAGAGCCGACGCGGGGTGGTGGCGGAAAGCCGAGCCAAGAGAAAGTCCAGCTAGGCGAAGACCCAACACCACACACCGCGCCTCGTTGACGGGACACCCCAGATCGGAGTCCTGAGACCCGCGAACCTAGAGAGCGGAGGGAAGACCCGAGAGGGCTGCCGCAGTCGGTCCTGTGGGAGGCGGCGTCTGGGCGCCCAGTGCCCTCCTGGAGCGCCACGCTAGTCTGCGAAGCGCCCCTGCAGCAAACCTCACCCCGGGAAAGATCGCGCCAGTTCAGGCTTAAAAGTCGTCTTGGCCACGTTCCTGCTCCTGATTCCTCGGAGTCCTCAGCTTCCTGAGCGGCGACAGTGAGACCCTGCACGGAGCTGAGAAACCTGTTCGGCCGGAGACAGCTGCCGGACCCCCAACTTGCCGCTAGGAGAGCGCCTCCAGATCGCCGGAGGGCACCTTTGCAGCCGGGGTGATCCCCCCAACTCGCCACTGCCTTCGGGGTGCAGGGCGGACCCGCGCGCATGGAGGACCACACCGAGCACCCTGAGCGAGCGAACGCGTCGAGCCTGGGCGCCTTGCCCCAGCCTCCGCCGGCTGTTCAAGCGGTGACCTTGACCCTGGTGCCTCTCGTGTGCGCCATGGGTGTGGCCGGCAACGCCATGGTGGTCCTGGTGGTACTCCGGGGCCGTCACATGGTCACGCCCACCAACTGTTACTTGGTGAGCCTGGCCGCGGCGGACCTGCTGGTGCTCCTGGCGGCCGGAGTGCCCACCGTCGCCGAGGCGGCGTCCGCCCGCGTTTGGGTCTTCGGCCACGCAGGCTGCCTGGGCATCACCTACCTGCAGTACGTGGGCATCAACACGTCCACGGGCTCCATCGCCGCGTTCACGGTGGAGCGCTACCTCGCCATCTGCCGCCCGCTGCGCGCCCAAACTCTGTGCACCGTGGCGCGGGCCAAGCGCATCGCGGCTTTGGTGTGGCTGGGCACCAGCGCCTACTGCGTGCTCTGGCTCTTCCTGGTGGACACACGCGAGACCGCGTACGCCGACGGCGTGCAGGTGCAGTGCGGCTACCGCGTGTCGCGCTCTCTCTACCTGCCCGTCTACTTCCTGGACTTCGCGCTCTTCTACGCGCTGCCCCTGGGCCTGGCCACCGTGTTCTACGTGCTCATAGCGCGCGTCCTCTTCGCGCGGCCGCTGCCTCCTGCGCACCCGGGGCACTGGGGCTCTGCGCACCAGGGCAGCCCCGCGGGCCACCAGCGCTTCTCCTGCAGGGGCAAGAAAGGCGCCCTCGACTCCCGGAAGCAGGTGGGGACCTCCGTCTTCCTGGAAACCCTTGTACTGAGCCAGCAGATGGAATGGATGGGAGCTTGGGCCCTTTTGGAGTCAAATTCCTCAAGTATACACCCCTGCCGTGCCACTTACTAGGCTTACTTTTGAAGCTCTCACTTCTCCCTTTCTGAGCCTCACTTTCCTCTTCTGTCATATGGGGTGATGACAGCGCCGACCACATTGGGGTGTCCCGAGAAATGGGATGAACCATGTGAAGTCTGGAGCCCATTTGAAGCCACATCACAAAGCAAATGTTCGGTCAGTGCTGGCTATTATTCAACTTGCACAACCAGTGGCTGGCCCCCACGGTGGTATTCTCCTAATGATGGGGAGACCGAGACTCAGACAGGGGAAGTGACTTTCCCGAGTCCACGCCACAGCTAACACTAGAGCTGCCTGGATGGCCTCGGGGAGCCAGACAGACCAGATGGGGATGGATTGGGGTGAGGTCAGCAGAGACCCAGCACTTATGGAGCACCTGCTGTATGCCTGGTTCTGTGATCATTCCTGAAATTATCCCTTGTTTGGAGGCTTAACACCCATTGTTATAGATAAGGAAACAGGCTCAGAGGGGACAAGGGAGTGAGGTGACACCTGGAGGCACCTGAGGTGAGAACCCAAGTGTCCAGGCTCCTTATGTCCTCTACCCATACTCCAGCAGTGTGGCCTCCCAAGGGTATTCAAGGACTGCAGGTGGGAGGAGGGCTCCCAAGCCCCACCGTCTTAATCCTCAGGCTTCCGCCCATACCCTCGGCTTGAGGAGGAGGGGGGAGGCTACCTCACTCTGCTGAGTCACTCCTGAGCCCCGGAGGACCATCCGTGTCCTCTCCCTGCCTCCCCCCCACCCCGGGGTGGGTGCACTGTGGGGGGCTCTTACAGCCACCTCAAACACGGTGGTCTTTAGAGGAAAGGGGGGCAGGACACAGGCTAAACTGGTGTGGACCTTTAGCTCTGGCTGTAGGCCCATCATGACCTGAGGCTCCAGACAGAGGCCCCTCCTTCCCTCCCCCCACTCACCTACTTCTCCATTTACTACTTTCCTGCTCAGCCTGAAAGGGCTGGGCTCAAGCTCCCCGCTAGCCTATGCTTTAGATGAAACTTTTGCTAGTACAAATAGTACTCCAGACCTGGGTGGGTTCTTTCTGGCCCCCAGCTTTGTTAACATCTTGCCGCGTGGCCTTGGGTAAGTCACTTAACTTCTCTAAGCCTTGATTTTCAACCCTGTAAAATTATTAGAATTATAGGAGTGAATTCCAAATCTGGCACATAGTAAGTGTTCAATATAGGGTACCTGTTATTACCCTGTTGTTGGCACATGAATGTCTTTTTTGACAGTGGGCAGTCTAAGGACTGAGCATTCTTTGATGCCCAAGAGAGCCCTTGCAGAATGCCACCTACGACAGCAAGAGGGAAGGTGCCTCCCATGAAAGCAGAATGTCTAGGACAGCAGGGTGGGGAATACTATTGCTGATAATAGTAACTATATTATTACTATATACATCCCCAATTATTGGGGACTTGCTATGTGCCAGGCACTTTACACAACTTAGCCTGTTGAGTTTTTGGTAACAACTCCAAGGCGTATAGACTGTTACCATCTCAGTTTGACAGACGAGGAAACTGAGCCACAGAGGGGCAGTCCCTGGGTACAGAACTGGTAAGTGCTAGAACCAAGATTTGAACCCAGGCAGCCTGGCTCCAAAGCCCACACACGGGCATCCAGTGTGTATCACCTAAATGAACCTAAAATGGAGTAGAATTAAATCTGAATCCGGTAAAACCAGGAGCCGAGACTGTCTAGGGAATTCCTGAGATTTTGGGTTCCTGGGGACTATCACAGCCCTGAAGTCTACTGATTTAGTCAGGGCCAGGCCTCGTTGCAGAGGTCGCATATAGGGACTACATTCCTGGGCTCTGAGAAGCAAGCTTAAGCCCAGCAGTGCCTGGCTCTGAACCCCATGCACTTGTACGGGAAGGAACAGAGGCTATGTCCACAGCAGCAGTCAGCCACAGGGCATTTATCGCCTTCCCGGCACTATTCTGTGTTCCTTACCTGGGTTCACTCCTCTAATCCTCACCTGTGATGACAGCAGTAGATTCATGAATCTGCTGCCAGTGTAGATGGTGACCCATCCAAGGGCTTTGGGGGTGGATTGGGGTGGTGGCTCCCCAGCGAAAAGGACTCGAGCAGGGCCTGCAGGGGTGCACAGCAGTTTCCTAGCTGGGAATGGAATTGAATTGGTGGGGAGGCGGGGGGCGAGGCATGAGGGCACAGTTTGGCAAAGGCCCGGATGTTCTTTGGGCTTTCTCCTCTTGCAACCCTGCAGAGAGGCCTGGAACTTGGGATTCTCCCTTGTGTCCCTTTTTTTCCTGTCCTACCTGGCAGGTCACCAAGATGCTGGCTGTGGTGGTGGTGGTTTTTGCTCTGCTGTGGCTGCCCTACCGCACCCTGGTGGTGGTGAATTCCTTCCTGAGCCCGCCCTACCTCAACCTTGGCTTCCTTCTCTTCTGCCGGCTTTGCATCTATCTGAACAGCGCGGTCAACCCCGTCATCTACGCCCTTATGTCCCAGCGCTTCCGGGAGGCCTTCCGAGGACTATTTCAGTGCCAGCTGGCCCGGCCCAAGCTCCCGCCCCAGGAGGCCACCCCTGTGTACTACAGTGTCATCAAAGACTGTCCCCAGATCAGACTGGGCTCTTAGAGGGAACCAGGGAGCATGATGTGCAGATAGGATCCTGGCACCTGAGGGCAAGGCCCACTACTTTATTTCTACTGAGGAGGGAGCGGTGGAGGAGGGAGTGGCGTCCAGGGCTGTTTAGCAGAGGTGCGCAGGTTGTGCACTTTACAACCCTGGGGGTCACCGTTCACATCACAGCCTAGATTTGTATATTTAGTAAAACAATTTCCCAGTTTAATAAATAGACAAATCTAAGCGGGAGGCACCTTTTTATAATTTACACAAAGGCACTCGAGGGCCTAGAGGCAGCCTGGGTGGGTCAACATTTGCAGAGACTGAGTAGGGTAGGAGCTATTACCGGGGATCTCTTGGGAATCTGTGGGTCCTCTTCCCAAAAATGCAGAGAGCCTTCCCCCACCCAAGGATAAACCCCAGACGCTGCCTCCCTCTGAATGGTGACATGTGACTTTGTCAGGGACCTGCTCCACACAGGGCAGCCTGCTGGGCATTACAGATACTACGGCGAGGATGCCAGCAGGGCCCCTGCTCTCGGGAGCTCCCAGTCTAACGGGGAGGGAGGAAGGACATGTCCATCCTGGCACTGGAGTCCTGGCTGATGTGCCCAAGGAGGCAGCCAAGTGGGTGCTGGAGACATCTGTCTTGTTTCAACTGGGCCTGAGCCCTCTGGTCTGTGGCCTGGGTCCAGGCTTCTAGGACCACCCAGCCTGGTAGTGCAGGGAAGGAGGACAGGGAAGGACTTCTAGAACCAGCCTTACCACAGGCAGGGGCTCCAGGACTTCATTTAAGGGAATGTGGGACGTTCCCTCCCCTGCCCCCACCAAATCTACTTATATTTTTTTCTCTATAGGTGCCACCGAGCCACGGTGGGTACTTATTTGAAGTTGTTGAGGATTGTGTTTCCCAGATATACGCATGAGGAGTTAACTGAGTCCCTGAAACTTCAATGTGGATGGGAAGTTCTTGAAAGCTTTTCCTCTAGAAAGGATTTAGGGTGCCAAAGGTTGCAGCACAAAGAAGATAGCATCGACAGGTAGGAAGATAGGGCAGAGATGGTAATTAGGGCAGGGAGGACAGGGGGTTTCTAGGACCTTGGCAAAGCATTGTTAGGGTAAGGTGGTCCCTTTGGGGTCCTCACTCATCGGGCTCAGGAAAAACTCAAAGACATCTCATAGAACAGGTTGGGCTAAGATTTACCGTGTAGGGAGTAAAGTTCAAGTCGAGGGTCAGGGAGAGAAGAAAACGCACAGGTCCCCCCATCCTACCACTACCCCACAGGAATGAGTGAGGGCACAATGATTTACTGGACTCTCAGTGTAAGTGATTGTGTTCTGGGGGAAGGACCCCACACCTATCACTGTCCCTTCTTGTGGGGGAGCATGTGAAAGCAGCCTCATCAATGAAGGGAAGCGACAAACTGGGCACCAGGCAGAAGGGATTGAGGTTGCCTGTGGTTCACCGTTGTCTGGGGACTGCACCTGCTTTTGGGGACACTGGGGACTCCTGCGGAGGAAAGGACCCCTGGTCTCAGGGGAGCTAAGAAGGAGGCACTCCTCTTCAATGACCCAGCTGGCTCGGTACCCAGGCAACCCCGTGAGAACTTTTGGGAGCCACTTTCGGACGACTCTGTACCTGGCAGGATTTTTCTTTGAACATCCCCTACACAATGGCATGGGTGCACCCGGCGGCCGCAGAAGTGGTATTAGGCATTTTATTAGCATCCATTCGCTTTGGTTCTTTGACTTCTGACCACCCTTTCTGTACATGGGAAGTCACCCACGTGTAAATCTTGCTTAGGAAGCAGGGCACTCGCTCCCACTATGAACACCTCAAAAGCCACACACTTGCTTTCTTCACCCCTGGCACGTGGCCGTGAGCCATGTGACTTGGGTTCAGCTAATCAGACGCCCGGGGATTGGAATCTTCAGCAACTGATACAAATGCACGGGGAGAGCATTTTATTTACAATGCGGCAACAGTAACAGTGGTGTCCATTATTCAGTGACGGTGGAGGCAGCCTCAGCAGCGTGACAGCCAAGGCCTGGGGCAGTGGTGGCAGTGGCATCCCCACCAGAGGTAGTTGATTCCTGCCACTCAGCCTACCCTCTTTCTCACCGTATTCTGACTTGGTTCTATGAGCCTCCTGACACCCTCATTAAAAAGTCCCCCTCTTTGCTGATCTGAGTCAATGTGTGTTGCTTGCAACCAGATTTCCTGACTGATCCTGAGGCATTTAACCTCTAACTCTTCTCTGGGCTCTGACAAGCTAAGCCAAGGGGATTCCCTAATTCCGAGATTCTTCTCCAACCGTGTCCTAGCATTTCTACCTGGATGGCATACCCACTAGAGCCAATCTGAATCACGCTCTTCTACCTGGATCGCTTCCACCCCACTCCTGAGCCAAAACCCTGGAGTCAACCCACTTCTGCCCCTTCCTCCCTTCATATCCAAACGGTTACTGATGGTTGTAAGTTTCTGATCATCTCAACTCCCATCTCTTCCTGGACCCCAGCCTCCTCGCCGACCTGCCTTCAGCCTCTCCTGCTCATCTCCATTTCTCCATGGACTGTGCACATCCGAGGGCACCCGCGGGGTGGTCACTATGTACGTGAGCTTCGGGGTCAAACTGGAGCTGGAGTGAGTATTCACCCCACCACTCCCTGAAGTGTGACCTTAGCCAAGTTACTGAGGAGAATGACACCTTGTCCACGTTTGCCCAGGACGGCCCCAGTTTTAGTTTTGAAAGCCCCTGGGAAAGTCCTATGTATATTTATACATTATTAATGATATCTATTTCTACTTAATGTAGGCTTGGTGATCACATCTGTGAAATAAGGCCCCCAGTAGTATTTAATCTGCAGTATTGTTCTGGTGATTGCTATGGGACATAGAAAGTGCTTGCCCTTGGGGCGCCTGGGTGGCGCAGTCGGTTAAGCGTCCGACTTCAGCCAGGTCACGATCTCGCGGTCCGTGAGTTCGAGCCCCGCCTTGGGCTCTGGGCTGATTGATGGCTCAGAGCCTGGAGCCTGTTTCTGATTCTGTGTCTCCCTCTCTCTCTGCCCCTCCCCCACTCATGCTCTGTCTCTCTCTGTCCCAAAAATAAATAAACGTTGAAAAAAAAATTAAAAAAAAAAAAAAAAAAAAGAAAGTGCTTGCCCTTAGTGAGCCTAAAATAAATGCTGTCTACTTAAAACTACCTTCCACACGGCCTTCCATCCTTTTCCCTCCCAAAGCTCCTCGCAATTCGGAATCATACAGCTATTTGAAATGCTATAGCTAGTTGTGGCTGATAAATATTGTGGTCTTCCTCACCCGTTTCTGAATAGACAGATTCCATGAAGGCAGGGGCCATGTCTGTTTTCTTCACTGTTGCTTCTGAGCCTAGAACAGCGCCTGGCACGTAGCAGGTATCCAGAAATATTTGTTGGATGAAGAAATGATGGATAATGAATAAAGACTAGCTGAATCTTAATACTCAAGACGCTTTGCTGTGATTTGGCTTCTGGTTTGAGGAAGGTTTGAGGTGTAGATTGCAACTTCTTGAGATTCTTTGTTGGCAACGGAGAGTATCTCTGAATAACTGCATTAAAAAGGAATTTGTTGGAGTTGGAAAGAACCAGAACTAGGATAACTCTAGAGACCTACATAATAGGAATTAATGGGCAGTTGCTTCAAGGCATCCATATCAGAATGACTCAGTTCCGCCTAGGCCAGGAGTAGGATGGGCAACTTACTAGACCACAATTCAGTGACTGCCATTGACAGTTGTATAGGTCTGGCACTGCTCACTTCCAGAAGATACCACTCAGCAATGTAAATGGATGAATCCAGGGTGCCTGGGTGGCTCAGTCAGTTAAGTGTCTGACTTCAGATCCGGTCATGATCTCACGGCTCATGAGTTTGAGCCCCGTGTCAGGCTCTGTGCTGACAGCTCAGAGCCTGGAGCCTGCTTTGGATTCTGTGTGTGTCTCTCTCTGTCCCTCCCCTCCCCCTCTCAAAAATAATAAACATTAAAAAATTTTTAAATAAATAAATGGATGAATCCTCTGGAGTTGTGCAGTGTGCCTATGCAAGCATATATATATATATATATATATATATGTGTGTATATATATATATATATATATATATATATATATGGCAGACCTTAACAGAAGTGTGGGAGTTCCCCCGAGCAAAATTGAACTGATGTTATCAGAAAAAGGCAGCATGGATGTGAGGAGGAACCAAAAACACCAACAGATACCAGCCACAGAGGAGTTGACTAGGTTAACATCAGTAAGGAGCCTGTCATCCTGGTAGTCAATGACAGCTGATCCTTGCGAATACTGTCACCTGGTGGCCTTCGAGGAAACAGCATTATCCAATATCTGCTTTGCAGGGCTCCCTTTTGATGTCTTTTCTTCCTCTTTCCCAGCCTCCCTCCCTCCCTCCCACTTTCTGGCTTTCTCTCCTCTCCCTTTCTCTACCCTCCCAATCTCTCAGCTTCCCTCCTGATCCCTTGGCTCCACTCCCCTACCTGTCTCTTCCTCCCCCTAGACTCACTGACTAACTCAGACGCTCTAGAGACCAGTCCCTGAGTGTTGTGCTGGCCAGACTGAGCCCCAGAGTTGGGGACCCAGCAAGCTATAGAACTCAGACCATATCCCCCTATTTTCCTCCTCCTTCTTGCAGTATCTTCTCTCTTTTGGACACCATGCACTCAGCAAACGTTTGATAGCTGGAGCACCACCTATATGCCAGCATCAGCCCGAGATTCACTAACTCTGCTGGAGATTCAGTGCGTGGCTTTCTACCCTTCCAAGACCTACTTACGTTGTATTGCCCAAATACCTCTGAGGAGAGATGCCCATACGCATATCAAAATAAATATGAGGCCATATTTCATTTCATTCTACTACAGCTATCAGGAAAATTGCTGGACGGTCATTCTATCCCCCAAAAGGATGTTGAAGTTTTGTTTTTTTTTTTAATATTTTTTTTCAACGTTTTTTTATTTATTTTTGGGACAGAGAGAGACAGAGCATGCACGGGGGAGGGGCAGAGAGAGAGGGAGACACAGAATCGGAAACAGGCTCCAGGCTCCGAGCCATCAGCCCAGAGCCCGACGCGGGGCTCAAACTCACGGACCGCGAGATCGTGACCTGGACCGCGAGATCGTGACCTGGCTGAAGTCGGACGCTTAACCGACTGCGCCACCCAGGCGCCCCAAGGATGTTGAAGTTTTAACCCCCAGTATCTGTCTGTATGACCTTATTTGGAAATAGGGTCTTTGCAGATCAAGTGAAGATGAGGTCATTTGAGTGAACCTTAACCTAATATGACTGTATCCTTACAGAAAAGGGGGCGGGAGAATTTGGAGACAGACGCGTGCAGGGGGGAAGACCATATGAAAACACGGAAGAATACCACCTACAAGACAAGGGACGCCTGAGGCTATACAAAGCGAGGAGATGAGCAAGGAACAGATCTCCCTCACAGCGCTCAATACAAACCAACCCTGTGCACCCCTCGATTTCACACTTCCCGCCTCCAGAACTATGAGATGATGAATTTCTGTTGTTTAAGCCACCCTGTGGTGACACCTTTTTACACACTCTTTAGCACATTAATACAGATGGTTAGATGGCAGAAAGAATGGTTTGAGGACAGAAGTCACTGAGACATTAAGGAAATTTTTGGAAAGAAAGTCCCTTAACATCAAAAATAAAATTTCCCGGGGCGCCTGGGTGCCTCAGTCGGTTGAGCATCTGACTTTGGCTCAGATCATGATCTCACAGCTCGTGAGTTCAAGCCCTGCTTCAGGCTCTGTGCTGACAGCTCAGATCCTGTGTGGGGGGGGGCCCCCCCCCCGTTCTCTCTACCCTTCCCCTGCTCTCTCGCTCTCTCAAAAATAAATACACATTAAATAAATAAGAATTTAAAAAATTCCCTATAAACCCGTACCTATAAGTGATGAACATTTAATATTTTCATTTCCGGTACTTATTTCCATGAGAGTTTGTGTGTGTGTTTATTCTATTTTCTCTCTTTACACAGAGATACACATTTGAAATTCAAATTAATAGGCCAAGAATGCCTTGATATCTCTCTTTGATTTTGTGTATCTTTCATACATAGAATGGAAATATCATCCATTTTACTTCTGCATAGAAAAATTACGTAGATGCACAAGGGAAAGTCCCTCTTCCTCCTAAATAATCTCATCTCCTGTGGATTACCATTGTTAATTTGGGAGCATATCTTTCTAAATGTTATCTAAGTTAATACCTACTTAAATGTGCATATCTTTATCCAAAAGCGTATATGTAAAAGATAAAATTATGCTTTTTATATTTGTTTGCCTATTGTCGTATTTAAGAGTATACCATACTTTTTATTATTATTATTGCTACACTCTCATAGATTTTCTTTCAGCGTGAATTCCTGGATAGATGTTTGAATTCTACCACGCTTTCACACATTCAAAATATTTGTATGGCTCCACCAAAGTAGGTGAAGGCTTCACTGTATGGCTACATTCTTCTGATTGCTCCCCTATAAAGAAGAATTTATCACATTTAGAATGTTCGTAGGGTCATTCCCGTGTGTTTTTTCTGATGCTCAGTGGGAAAAACAGTAGAAAGAATAAGATAAACGGCTTAAAGAAGAAGAAAAGTTTAGGAGGAAGATAAAGATTTTGGAATCATTCACGTTTGGGTGGACATTTCCGAGGCTGTAATCTTCGCTTCTCAGCTATAGTCTTCGACGAAGTTAATAAGCAACTTTTCTCCTTGTATTAATAGTTAATAAGCGATCAGCCGAGCCCGGTAGTCAAAGTCGACCTTCCTGGAGAAATCCTTCAGCTTGGGGCGGGGGGTAGGGCGCGCACGGGGCGGGGCCGCGGTGCCTTATGGGGACTGTAGTTCGGAAGCCGACAATCGCCCCTTAGGTAAGCCTGGGAAGGGCCGCCCGGAGGCTTCTTCTGCGCATGTACAGATCCTGGTGGTCTACCTGGGCCCTCCTTCCGGTTCTTCAGGTCCTTCCGGGGCCGGGCCGGGTCGTGCCGGCTCCGAGCTGCTCGGGTTCCGCTGTTCGCTGTATTTGACGCGAAGTGGAAGCGAAGCAGGTGCACCGGGGAGCTGCGGGAAGGGCTGGCGGGGGCCTCCGGACCCTCGGGGGTCGCAGAGAAGGAGGGGCGGGGCTGACCTCGGTCCGACGAGGGGGGACGCGCCCTTCCCCCCCCCCCCCCCCCCCGCCTCGCTCGGCAGGGAGGCCCCGAAGCGGGTTTCCAGTGGTCCAGGAGACGGGCGGCGAGAGCCTGGCTGAGCCCCTGACCCCAGGCCTCAGGGTGGGCGCTCCCTGCAGCCCTTCTTTGCCTGAAGAAGGTGCTCTGTGAGGGTGGAAGGTTTGTGCATCCAAGTGACTAAAGCCTGATTCCAGAAGTTTCTCTGATGCCCTTGGCTTTGCAGGCTGTCGGGCTAGAGGGCAGCAGGGAAGGGAACACATAATCATTATGAGAAATAAATACTGTTATTGTTAGGTTAGTTGTTTTACACTAACGATCTGTTGGGATAAAGATGCGAGCTACGGTTGAAGGGAATGGCCAGGGTGCAGAATTGACTGGACGAGTGTTCAGTGAGGAGGGACTAGAGGGTGCGGGCGGAGATGTTGGCAGCATTGCATAAGATTTTAAGAGCCTGATGTTTGGGTTCAGGTCAGGTCCTGTCACAAAACAGCATCGCATCCCAGGGCGTGTTATTTAGACCAATCCTGTTTCCTCACCTGTAAAATGGGCACAGGTCCAGCGCACCAGGCACTTGACCCTTGGGACTCCCAAGTGTAAGTTCCAGCTGCTGGAAATGTGGCTCCAAGGCCCAGGCTGACACAAAACCAGTCCAGTGAAGTAGGAAGCAGCAGGCCTCGGGAACAGAAATCACGACGGGAAGAACATATTCCTGAACTGAAACCTCTCCCTAGAATTTCAGTGTGGAGGCAGAAGAATCCTGGAAAGGAACGTGCTCAAGTTACTGGCCAGAATTTTCCCCTCTGGTGTGAGCAAAGTCTGGGCGATAACACCGTAACTGTAGCTCAGCAGAACTTTAGTTCAGCTTTCAAAAGAACGATGTGAGCTGCAATTGAAGGGAATGGGCAGGATGAGAATCTGATACGAAAAGACACCTTCCTGAAGGATCTGGGGGCTATGGGTTGAGGAAAAGGAAGGAATAGGGACCAGCTATAGCCAAGGAAATGGTTTCTCATCACTTCCCAAGCACATATGTGTCATTCCCTGTACCCTCCACTCTCTGTTTATTCTGAGCTGCTCAGACCATATTTACCACCACCCTTGGGATTCATTGAGTGGCCCCCTTATAGAATCGCAGTGGAGGTAAAGAGAAGGTTTCTAAAACTCTGTAACTTTGCCTTATTTTTTTTAAGCTTATTTATTTATTTACTTTGAGAGATACAGAGAATGCAGGTGGGGCAGGGGCAGAGAAATGGGGGGAATCCCAAGCAGGCGCCACGCCACCAGCGCAGAGCCCATGTGGGGCTTGAGCTGACGAAACCGTGAGATCCCGACCCGAGCCGAAATCAAGAGCCAGATGCTCAAATGACTGAGCCACCCAGGCACCCCACTCTGCCTTATCTTATAAGTAGAACTCAGAAAGTAAATATCCAGTTACACAGTTTGCTGGTAACAGCCAAGAACTGAATCCATGTCTCGATTTCCAGGTCAGGGTTCTGTCGTCTCCCACATTTAGGTTAAAGCAAGTTTCTCAGCAAAAGCTCCTCTCGTGAAACTTCATCTAAGAGAGGCCAGACAAAAAGGCAAACATCTGAAAACACCTTGCTCTCCTTTCTGAGCTTCTGGATTCTCCGCCCTCAAGCGGCTAAAAAATATTAGTAGGAAAATAGGTAAATGACATAATTTCAACATTTCCTGTGCCGAGAAGTATTGTAATCCTAGTGTTTTTAATGCTGGAAAAGTGTTCCAAACTTTGTATATCCTAAATTTTATTGTTCCAGTTATTGCACACAGGTTCTTTTTGATTTTTTCAAAGGCTTAAATTGATGGTAATTCCATAAAAAACAACGGTTTATATTCACTCAGTAAGAAAAGTTCTCTGTGATCATTTCAGAATTATAAACAGGCAAGTGGAGGGGCGTTTGGGTGGCTCCGTCGGTTAAGCATCTGACTTCAGCTCAGGTCTTATCTCCCGGTTTGTGAGTTTGAGCCCCGCGTCCATGTCTGTGTTGACAGCTCAGAGCCTGGAGCCTGCTTCGAATTCTGTGTCTCCCTCCCCCTCACCCACTCACACTCTGTCTTTCTCTCTCAAAAATAAATAAACAGTAAAAAAAAATTTTTTTTAAGTAAATGGACAAGTGGATAATCAGTCGCCAGATTGGTCAAAGGACCACTCTCTTGATAAGTAATCCTAAGCCGCTGAGTTACCCAGACCTCTCATGATTCCATTCCTCATTCTTCCTTACCCAGCTCTGGTATCACCACTCTTGGCCCTTTCTCAAGAGCATCCGAAAATGAACAAATCCCAGGTAAGTTGTTTAGGGCTTTACTTCCCACATTTTACAGTGGATTTCGAGGAGGCTGATAGTAATTTGTACATGCAGATGAAATAGTAGAAACGTGTAAAATAAAGCATCAGAGAAAAGTATCAGATCACCACCGGAAAGGCTGGCATAAATATACAGAAATCATATGTTCCTATGGACTTACTCAAGTTGTACCAGAAAGGCCCAGACAATATGAACTAGGTTTTACACTGGCTATTTGAATGGCTTTCTTGTCATTTTCTTAGATGGTCTCTGAATAACTGACACAGAGGCCAGTCTTGCCAAGGCAATGGGTTTTCTGTGACTTTCGTTCTCCGTTATTAGAGGGGACCGATTCATTGTCATCTGAATAGACACCATGCAGATGATTCCCTGTGATCTAGTTTTTATCCAGGGATAAAAACTAGAATAACGGATTGCATGCTCCCCAAATAGTGCCCTGTAACTATTTCTTTCAGCTTTATCTTTGAAACAGGCTTAGAGGGAACAATGCAGTGTTCTGTTCTGTGGATAAAAAGTCCTCACTTGACGGTCTCATTTCAACTCACTTCATGTAGTCTTGTATCTGTTCCCACCACTCCCATGGATCTGGTCAAAGTTGGCAGTAGCCTAAATATTTTCACACCCAGTGGGTGTTTTCCAGTCCATGCTTTATTGAATCTGTTGCCTCTGACAGTTGATAATATAGATTATAATATAATCTAGCTTGGTAATTTCTAAATTATTTTAGACCCCTCCCTTAAAAGCATCTAAGAGCCACAGATTTCATGCAAATATCCAACATTGCTTATATGTGTACAGCTGATTATGCTGTGCACTTACTCCCACTTTGCATTCTACGAAAGTTGAATGGTCTTCAGAGATAATGTGATCTTTATTATTTTTTAATATTTAAACGATTTTATTTTGGGAGAGAAAGAGAATGCGTGGGGGAGGGGCAGACAGAGAGGGAGAGAGAATCCCCAGCAGGCTCTGCACGGTCAGTGCAGAGCCTGACTCGTGACTCGATCCCACGAACCAGGAGATGACCTGAGCCAAGATCAAGACTTGGACACTCGACCAACTGAGCCACCCAGGTGCCCCGATAACTCAGTCTTTAATACAGGGAAAACGTTCATCCAACAGCAGTTATTTTGTGTTGACTCTCCTAAGGACCTCATCGATTGGATTTTGACCTCATCTTGATTTTATCTGCAGAGGTCCTATTTCTAAATAAGGTCACATTTGCAGGTAGCAGGGTGTGAGATAATAGAAAATACATATATTGGTTTCTGCTCCTGGTTCCTGGCACAGAGCTCCTAAACCCCTTAGAGTTTCATCGCTGACTGTGGTGTCTTTTCTTGTAATGGGGTGACTCTTGGTGGGCTCCTGGATGGGAGACAGTCACCAGAAGGACCAAGCCACGATTAGAAGCTTGAAATTTTCAGCCCACCCCCATTCTCCAGAGAGGGGAGAGGGGCTAAACATGGAGTTCACGATCCATCATGCCTACATGATGAAGCCTCTGTAACAAAAATGCCAATAGCACGGGCTTCGGAGCCCTTCCAGGTTACTGAAAGCATGGCGATGCTGGGAGAGTGGCGGTCCCAGGACGGACATGGAAGCCCTGTGCCCCTTCGCATAGCAGGTCCCACACATCTCTTCCGGTAAGATGTTCGTCCTTACCCTTTATCTCTTTTTATAATAAACTGGTGAACAGCAAGGACGCTTTCCCTGGGTTTTGTGAGCTGCTCTAACAAATTCATCAAACTCGAGAAGGGGATCATAGACCCTCTGATTTGTAGCTGAAGGGTCAACACAGATGACGACCTGGTGTCATGATTGGCGTGGGGGGGGTGGGCAGTCTTGTGGGACTGAACCCTTAACCTGTGGGATGTGACACCGTCTCCAAGTACATAGGATCGGAATTGAGTTACACTGCAGGATACCTGGCCCAGGTCACAGAATTGCTTGGTGTGGGAACCCCCCCCCCCCCCCGCCCCGCACAGCTACTGTGGTCGTTGCGTGAGAGTAAAGGAGAAACACAGGAGGACAGAGTGTCTCTGCACATGGAGGTTAAGACTTCAGCTCAACCCACAAACATCCTGTTAGATTATATCTTCAGATGTGTGACAACAAAAACAAAGTAAGAATTTCGTGATTAAAAGCAAAAAAAAATTTAGTTGTATACACTAGGTTAGTATTCAGATGACTTTTCAAGTTTAAATAGAAGCCTTTAGGGACACCTGGATGGCTCAGTTGGCTAAGCGTCTGACTTCAGCTCAGGTCATGATCTCACAGTTCGTGAGTTCGAGCCCTGCCTCAGGCTCTGCGCTGCCAGTGTGGAACCTGCTTGGGATTCTGGCTCTCCCCTCTCTGCCCCTCCCCACTTGCGCTTTCTCTCGCTCTCAAAATAAACTTCAAAAAAATAAATAAGCATTTATAACTTTGCTCTCCATTATTTATCACACCAACAACTCCAGTTAAACAATGTAAACATCTTATGTGATTTTAATATTAAAATTCAATTGGAAATAAGCAGAAAACAAAAATTTGTGCTGAAATTTTATAATGTCTCAAATAGCCTAACTTTTGCATGAGGACTTTCTTTTTCTTGTAAGTGAGGAATTATGGCTTCTAATTAGTGATAGCCCCCAGGAGACAGATTAGTGATGGCAAATTTGGAGGACAAGACTTTTCAGAAGATGTTCTGTTCTATTAAGCTTCTTTCTTTTCTTATAGACTTTAGAATTAGCAGTTTGATCCTGATAGGAGCCATGTTGGAAAGGTTAATGGATTTGAAGCACGTGAAATAGTTCGTTTAATTTTAACTCTAACCTAGAATTTTGAGAACCAAGTTTAGGAGTAAGGAGTCCACTGCACAAATTTTTTTCTCTTTATCCCAATAACCATTTCTATTTCTATAGTTGTATTGATAAGTGTGGATGATTTTTTTTTTTTTTTAAGAGAGGGAGAAAACAAGTGAGCAGGGGAGGGGCAGAGGGAGGAGAGCGAGAAACGCAATAATCTACTGGTGAACAGCAAGGACACTTTTCCTGGGTTTTGTGAGCTGCTCTAATAAACTCATCAAACTCTGGAAGTGGGTCATAGGACCACACTGGGCGTGGAGCCTGACACGGGGCTCAATGGCACAACCATAAGATCACGCCCTGAGCCAAAAGTCAAGAGTTGGACACTTAACGGACTGAACCACCCAGGTGCCCTGATTCTGTACTCATTTCAAAAACTTATTTCAGTTGTAAGAGCAAAAAACAAAAAAATCTTATTTCAGTTGTATCTTCAGCTTATATATAACTTAATCTATAAAACTATAAGGGGTCTTATTTATAAAGGTAAGCCATATATATATATATATCACACATACATATACACACGTGTGTGTGTGCATATATATATACACATATATACACACACACATATATATATGCGTACACACACAATTTTCTTAGAGATAAACACATAAGGAATAAGACGAGGAGGGGGCCACGTCTGGGGATTACACAATTTAGCTCTGTGCCAGCCACTGTAACATCTAGGAAAGCAGAAGGACATGGGAATAACAAAGAAGAAACAGGATGCGGTCTTCCCGTCACTTTCTGTGGATCGAGGCCAGTCGCTAAACAGACTTGTTAGTCCACACCTGTCCCACCTGGCTGAACAGCACGAAGTTGCTACCAGTAATGATGGGAACCGATTCAGGGAAGTATAATTAGATTTCTGACCCAAGGCCCGAATGGATTCAGCATCATACACCCGTGTTAGCACATAACTAGAAGACTTAGTATTTATTCATTAAAGCATAGTATTTATTCATTAAAGCATAGGAAAATCAACTTACTTCAAATTACACGGCAAGTAATAGATACTCTGTGTCCTGAATCTAACTAGAATTGTTGCCATTCGTCCATCTCTTTTGGTTCTCTAGATACATCGAAGCAGTGTGTAACTACTCAGGGAGGCTGGATGTTCCAGAGTTATATCTGCTTTGACTAGAGGGAAAAGCCATTACGCCCCCAACCAGCAACCTTTAGATTTCTTATGTCCACTCTTAGCTTTTTAGCCTTCAAATCATGATCAGCTTGGGTGCCCAGGTGGCTCAGTCTGTTAAGCATCCGACTTCAGCTCAGATCATGATCTCACAGTCCGTGAGTTCAAGCCCCGTTTTGGGCTCTGTGCTGACAACTCAGAGCCTGGAGCCTACTTTGAATTCTGGGTCTCCCTCTCTCTCTGCCCCTCCCCTGGTCATGATCTCTCAGTCTCCCAAAAATGAATCAACACTAAAAAAACAAATTTAAATCATGATCAGCTTTTCCTTTTTCATGGTCCATTGGCGAAGTTTCTTCTTTTTTTGATAGTTCTAATTCCAAAGGGAAGGCTTTCCCCTCCCCTGCCCCCTTATTTATGCTTAGATTCAGGTTGGATCATCTCCCTACAAAAGTTTACATCTTTAGAGAGCTGGCTCCATTAAAAATAGGCTTTTTATTCATCCAGTGAAAATAGATTATGAACAAGCAACAAAACCACCATTCTTTTCGCTTCACCCTTCTAGACACCTCCTAGCCTACTTTTCATGATAGGAGCAGCCTTCTACAATTTCCTGTTTCTGGTGAACATGTGCAGCCATTTTTGCTCAAAAAAAAAAAAAAATCCAGTCAATGCAATATATAGAGTACATTTCTAATCCCATCTCCGTCTCTTCAACATACACATATTTCTGTTTCTCTGATGTTTTACACAAAAGGCTTTGAGCAAAAACCTTTTTCCACATTGACCTCTTTTGCTAGAATTGGGACTTGAACCCAAGCGTAAGTGCTTTCGAAAGGCCTCTCTGCCTCTTACAGCTGTTCAGGGTTTCTTTTTATCATGAGTTTTCTGATGTCGAGTAAGTTTGGAGTTTAAGCTAAAAGCTTTTCCACATTGGTTACATACAAAAGGTTTCTCTCCAGTATGGATTTTCAGGTGTTTGTTAAGATTTGAGTTATTGTTAAAGACCTTTTGACATTCACTACATTTATAGAGTTTTTCTTTGGTATGAATGTTTTTATGCCGGTTAAAATCTGAGCAGAAGCGAAAGGTCTTTGGGCATTCAGGACACGTAAAGGGCCGCTCTTCAGAATGAGTTTTCTGATGTTTAATGACGCTTGACTGATACTTAAAGGTTTTGTCACAAACATTACACTTGTATGGCCTCTCTCCAGTATGACTTCTTTGATGTTGAGTTAGGTCTGAGAAACGGACAAAGGTCTTTTTACAACTGCTACAGATGTACTGTTTCTCTCCAGTGTGAACGTGTTGATGACGCTGCAGATCGATGAGCTGGGTAAAGGCCTTTTCACAGTTGTCACATGAAAAGGACTTCTCTCCAGTGTGAATTTTCTGATGTTTTTTAAGATTGGAGCTGCTCTTGTAGGACTTGTCACAGTCATTACATTTGTAGGGTCTCTCTCCGGTATGAACTCTCTGATGGAGGACAAACTGTGAGTATGGGCTGAAGTCCTTTTTGCAATAGTTACACGTGTAGCATTGCTTTCTCACGTGAATTTTTTGGTGCTGCATTTTCTCTGCGAAACTGTCAAAGGCCTTTCCGCAAGACTTGCAGGCAAAGAGTTTCTTTTGAGAATGAGGTTTTTGGTGGAGGATCAGGTTTGGTCTCTTGCCGACATGAAGCCTGTGGTGAACGTTAAAGGAGGAGAGAAACCTGAAGGCCTTTTGACACACACCACACTTGTAGGGCTTCAGACTGCTGTGCGCATCCTGGTGCTGAATAAACTTGGAAGTCCTGCTAAAGGTTTTTCCGCACTGGTTACACTCCAAGTGCTTATCCAGAATAGAGAGTCTTTGAAGCGTTGTAAAGGATGAGGGATGTCGGAAGGCCTTTGCGTTTTGGCCCGGTCTGTGGGCTTTCTGTACCGTGTGAATTCTCCGATGTCCAGTAAGATAGGAGAGGTGGCTGAACGCTATGCCGCAGCCCTCACAGTCATAAGGCTGGACGAAAGTACAGAACTTTGGATATTTCGCATGGTGACAGCTCGGTCTGATGCTAGTCACAGATTCACTAAGGGCATGATAACTGGCCAGTGCTGGCTGACATGCTGTCGGGAGAACAATAGGAGGGAAGCCGAATTAAATTCAGGCACTGCCACAAACATCAAGATCATTAGTAAGTGGGGTACGGGGAGGGAACGGCTCAGTGACTGGGGACTTCAGAGAGGTGGGAGGAAGGAGAGACCCATTCTCCAAGTAGAAGAAGAATTTAAACGACCAACAGGTGGCCCGTGAAAGATTTCTGTAAACTTGAAATACTTACATTGGTGACCGTGTAAAAAAAAAAAAAAAAAAAAAAGGCAAGTAGTTAAAATTTTAAATACCAAATCACCAAAGCTTAAAGAATCTAAAAAGAATCCCATGAAATTCTAGCAGGGAGTAAAGGTTAATTTTCATTAAGATTCTTTAAAATAGCTCTGCCATATAGATACAGCAATTTGTAAAAGTGATTATACTTTAAATATTTTCCATTAAACGATAAAATTGGGGGTCTTTATATGAATAGATATAAACCTGGCTTCTTAATTTTACTGGTGTATGATGTAGATTTTATATATTTTACTGTAGGGCAGAGTCAATATTGATTGGGCCAGTGCTCTACTTGGGTAGTTGAGTTGTATTTTTGTTACTTCAAAGAACACCAAGCACATCTTATATATCCATCCTTGTAAAATTTTTTTGAAATGAATTCTAGGCGTAGATTCTTCAAAATGAGAGGGAGTCCCAAATTCTGATACACATACTACACTCAAGCTTTATGATGCACAAGCACATCATTTTCTAGTATCTTGATGACCCGCTTTTAAACTTAACTTTTTTGTCAGAGTGTGGGGCTAGAAGTTCTAGCTTTTGTGATAAAGAAACCTAAATTAAAATTGGTTAATTGCTAGGGAAAAAAATCATTTTGAGCATTTCTGCAGAACACAGAAAGTTTTATATAGATTAATAAATATAAAAAATTGTACAGTGCCAAGATGGTGAGCTAACATGGGTTTCTGTGATCTTCCTCATTCTAGATCTTGAGAGGTACTGAAGTGAAAATGGATGGGTACCGAGGAATAGTTTAAAACAGACAGGAGTAATATTTTCTAAAAGATAAAGGTCATTATAACGTAAGACCGGATCAGGGGAGAATTAAAAAGAACAAAGTAGAGGGGCGCCTGGGTGGCGCAGTCGGTTAAGCGTCCGACGTCAGCCAGGTCGCGATCTCGCGGTCCGTGAGTTCGAGCCCCGCGTCGGGCTCTGGGCTGACGGCTCGGAGCCTGGAGCCTGTTTCCGATTCTGTGTCTCCCTCTCTCTCTGACCCTCCCCCGTTCATGCTCTGTCTCTCTCTGTCGCAAAAAAAACTTTTAAAAAAAAAAAAAAAAAAAGAACAAAGTAGAAATAACTGGTTTGAAGGTATAAGGTTTAAATAAACTTAATAGTTCACATTTATAGCAAAATTATGCAAAGACAAAGCAGGAACATGGAGATCCTGGTTGGAGAACTTGAGGAAAAGGGCGGAAGAACTCGGAAGCTGGAATAGAAGGACTAAAAGAGAAGGATCACCATCCATTAATAGAAGTCCTCGAGAGGAAAGAAAAGAAAAAAAAAAAGGTGAGAGGATTTACCAACTTCACATGGCTGAGTACATGGGCAGCTGGAAGAGAGGAGAAAGAAGGAAGGACCAGAAAAAAAAAATATTTGAGGGAATAGACCAAAAACTTTCCCAACACAATGAAAACTATAAACCCACACATTCAAGGAGCCCCACAAATCCAAACTTGAGAAACGTGGAGAGACACCACGGCACATGATGATCAGATTGTTCAAGATCAGCAATAAAGAGAAAACTTTTTTGAAAAAAGAATAAAAAATACATTCTGCACATTGAACAAAGATCAGGATGATGAAGGACATCAGATTTCCCACTGGAAACACTACAGGCGAAACAATAACAAAAAAGGGAGTAGAGCAAAAATTTTAGTATCCTGAAAACAAACAAAAAACACCCTACCAAGCCGAA
The DNA here is from genome assembly GCF_014898765.1 of Herpailurus yagouaroundi. Taxonomy (NCBI): domain Eukaryota; kingdom Metazoa; phylum Chordata; class Mammalia; order Carnivora; family Felidae; genus Herpailurus; species Herpailurus yagouaroundi. The sequence continues at coordinate 1,085,859 of NW_024412427.1, forward strand.
TTCTTGCGCCCAGCAAAAAACTTTCAAAAATGAAGGCCAGGGTGTCTGGGTGGCTGAGTTGGTTAAGCATCTGACTTCGGCTCAGATCACGATCTTGCGGTCCGTGGGTTGGAGCCCCACAATGGGCTCTGTGCTGACAGCTGAGCGCCTGAAACCTGCTTTGGATTCTGTCTCTCTCTCTCTCTCTCTCTGCCCCTATCTTTCTCGCTCTCTGTCTCTTCCTCTCAAAATTAAACATAAGAAAAAAAAAGGGCAAAAAAAAATTCAGAAATACAGAAGTTGAAAGATTTCCAGCAGAACTATACTACAAGCAAATGTAAAAGATTTAAATTTTTAAAAATTTTAAGGCAAAAGAAAAAGGCTACCAGGTGGAAATTTGGCTCTATACAAAGGAACAAAGAATATCAAATATTGTAACTACATGGTAAATATGTAAGGTTTTAAAAATTACCTAAGGCTCTTTAAAAGAGTATTGGGGCACTGGGTGTCTCAGTCAGTTAAGCATCTGGCTTCGGCTCAGGGCATGATCTCCTCGTTTGTGAGTTCAAGCCCTGGGTTGGGTCTGTGCCGACAGCTTGGAGCCTGGGGCCTGCTTTGAATTCTGTGTGTGTGTGTCTCTCTCTGCCCCTCCCCTGCTTGCTCTCTCTCTTTCTCTCTCTCTAAAATAAACAAACATAAAAAAAAAGTATTGGCTGATTCAACACAAACAACAGTGTGTTGTGGGGCTTGTAACAGATGGAAAAGTAAATGTGTGGCAACAGCATAAAGGCCAGGTGGAGAGAAATGGAAGAACTGGTGTATGAAAGATGATATATCCCAAACCTTAATGCAATCACGAACAAAGAGTTATAGCTAATAAGCCAACAAAGAAGATAAAGTAGAATTCTAAAAAGATAGTCAACTCAAAAGAGGGCCATAAAGGAGACAAAGGGGAATAAAGAACAGATGTGACAAATCAATAACAAGATGTGTTCAAACCTAACCATATCAATAATCATATTAAATGTAAATGGTAATAAACTAGGTTTCTCAGTCAGGGCATTAGTGACAATTTGTACCAGATAATTCTTTGTTGTACAGACTGCCTTGTGCACATAGGATATTTAATAGCATTTCTGGCCTCTGCCCCCTAAATGCCAGCAGCACACTCCCATCCCCAGCTGTGACCACCAGAAAGGTCCCCAGACACTGGCAGATATCCTAAGGGGACAAAATCCCCTACACACACACACGCGCGCGCACACACACACACACGCACACACACACACACTGAGAACTACTGGTATAAATATTCCAATTAAGAAGGTAGAGATTATCAAGATTGAATAAACAACGCCAAATTATGTATTCTGTAAAGAAACTCACTAAGTATTTAAAGACACAATTAGGTTAAAAGGAAAAGGATTGAAAATATGTCCACCCTGTTACCAGTCAAAAGAAAGCTTGAGTGGCTAGTTATACTAGTAGTAGACAAAACAAATCTCCGAGCAATAAATATTTCCAGGAATAAAAATATCCCATAGTAATAAAGTGATCAGTAGCATAGCAACCTTGAAGTTCATGCACCACAGAGCTTCAAAATACATGACAGAGAAATAGACCTCACAATTCTAGTTAGAGATCTCAATACCCTTTTCTCAGTAATTGATTAAAGAAGTAAGCAGAGTATCAGCAAATATATGATAGGTTTGAACAGCACTATCAAGCAACTAGATCTAATTGCTGTTTATGGAACATCAACCACAGCATACACTTCTCAAGCGCACAAGGAAACATTTCCCAAATTGGACCACATTCTGGCCATAAAACAAGTCTTAACTCAAGAGGATTCAAGTAATGCAAGGTAGGCTCTCTCACTCTAACAGAATTTAAAATTTAGCAGAAAAATCCCTGCAAAATCCCTCAATATTTTCAAACTAATATACTTCTAATTATGTAAACAAGAAATGAAAAGAGAACAAGTATTTTAACTGAAGGAAAATGAAGACACAATATGTAAGAATTTGTGAGATGCTACCAAAGCAGTATTTGGGTAAAATTCATAGCACTAAGTGTCTGTATTAGGAAGAAGAAAGGTCTCAAATCAAGGATTTCAGCTTCTGCTTTAAAATTTTTTTTAGGGTGCCTGGGTGGCGCAGTCGGTTAAGCATCCGACTTCAGCCAGGTCATGATCTCGCGGTCTGTGAGTTCGAGCCCCGCGTCGGGCTCTGGGCTGATGGCTCAGAGCCTGGAGCCTGTTTCCGATTCTGTGTCTCCCTCTCTCTCTGACCCTCCCCCGTTCATGCTCTGTCTCTCTCTGTCCCAAAAATAAATAAAGGTTGAAAAAAAAAATTTAAAAAAAATTTTTTTTATAGGAGCAAATTAAACCAAAGTAAGCAGAAAATAAAGGACATAAAAAAGAAGAAATCAGTGACCTAGAAAATAAGAAACCAATACACACAAAAACAGTGGAACAAAAAGATGATCCAGAAAAGTGATAAACCTAGCCAGACCGATCAGGGAAAAAAGGAAGACACAAATTACCAACATCAGGAATGAAAGTGGTGACCTAACTGCAGATTCTACAGCCATAAGAAGGCGAGTAAGGGAAGGGGTACCTGGGTGACTTGATACCCATAAGGTAATAACACCAGGGGCACCTGGGTGGCTCAGTTGGTTAAGTGACTTCGGCTCAGGTCACGATCTCATGGCTCGTTAGTTCAAGCCCCGCGTCGGGCTCTGTGCTGACAGCTCAGAGCCTGGAGCCTGTTTGGGATTCTCTGTCTCCCTGTCTCTGTCCCTCCTCCCGCTCATGCTGTGTCTCTCAAAAGTAAATAAACATTAAAAAAATTTTTTTAAACAGTATATTGCACTACAAAATAAGGCATATATGTAGGTATATAGAGATACACACACTACCTACACACACATATGACATGTAAAGATCTCAGAAATAGAAATGGAAAGATAAGAGAGGACACTTTTCACAACACGTCATGTAAATTAAAATGCACTCATATATGAAACAGTATTTTATATTTGATATGTGCATAGGTAACATAGGAAATACATCAGACTGGCTGTGGGTAGAGAGAACCAGGCTGGACTACAGAGGAAGGGAATATAAAATAATGGGGGATTCTTGAATAGAGCGACAGTGATCATTAGCTATCAACTGAAGAATCTGACTGAATTCTCCTTACATGATTGCCAGTCTGCCCACCACCTCACTGCCAGCCATACTGTCTAAACTGTAATACTCAAATTGGTGTGTGTGTAAGTGGTGAAAGCAAACAGGTTTGTTTTCTAAAACCACAAGTCTGAAGAGAGGAGGAAAAAATACTGTAGGAAATCTAAAAGTGACTACAACTTGATAGAAAAGTATGCAGCAGCGCACAAAGAATGAGAAGGTAAGGAAGAAAGGCAAAACACTAATGGAATAATGAGAAAGTCCGGAGAGGACCCCTCTGAATAGATGAACGAGCTTGGGGTGAGAAAGGCATTTGGGCCAGGTCAGGAAGTTTTTAAAGAATAAGAAGGGGGCACCTGGGTGGCTCAGTCGGTTGAGCGTCCGACTTCAGCTCGGGTCATGATCTCATGGTTCGTGAGTTCGAGCCCCGCATCGGGCTCTGTGCTGACAGCTCGGAGCCTGGAGCCTGCTTCCAATTCTGTGTTTCCCTCTCTGTCCCTCTCCCCCTCACACTGTGTGTCTTTCTCTCAAAAATAAATAAACGTTAAAAAAATAAAAAAAAAAAGATTAAGAAGGCCCAGTGTTACTTGGAATTCTTGTGAACAACCTTACAAAAGCTTTGAATTTCTTCCTGGGTTCCACACCCTCTTCCCAAAATGCCTATTACAGCTTATATGCATTTTGGGATTTTATTCCACTCTTTGGATCTAATAATGTCCCAAGCCAGATCATCATCTGTTCCAGCTTTTAACTTTCTATCCCCGGACTTTCAGGAGTCTGCCTTCTGTATTGTGCCCTGAAACTTAAACACATTTCTCTTAAATCCCTAGTGAACTTGCATTCCGGAAGTTTCTACTTTCTGTTGGTGATGGGGGTGTCCTTGCTCTCCATTAGATGGCGAATTGGATTGTTTTTCTGGGGATGGTTCATCTGATTAACCTATTAGCTTAATGTAGAGATAAAAAAAAAAATCCCTCTCCAGAACGCTTTCTTGGGGGGGAAAAAAGGCTTTTCAGGACACTTTTCTGAGCTAAGGCATTCATTCATTCTAATTACTGATCAGTTATTTGACCAGTTCAGTTATTCATACTTCTAGCTCTTCACATGGTAATTTTAGCCTCAGGATTTTACCAGCATGCCATTTAATGTCCTGAGACTAGGGGTATAATAAAAGGAGTCCAGGGAGAGTAAGAAACATGCAGGGGAAAAATAAGAGTTCTTTGGAAGCCTGTGGGGAGCTCTTCTGCCACTTCAAAGGTCCAGGTTACTCTGACCAACTAGTTGGGATATAAGCTAGAACAGTTTCCACCTGCTTGGTGCTTGTCAGTTACCTGGGCACGGAGCACTGGTCACTTCTCTCTCTACCATCAAGAGGTCTTTCCCTTGCTTCAAAGAGGATATGACTTCCGCCTTGTAAGTCCAGTGTCCTAAGAGAAACCAATGACCTTGATCATGCTGTGGTCATTACAGAATTTAGACCCACACTTTTCGGTAATAATGTATCTCCTTACCACCCTAAAAATCTCCCAGCAACCTCCAAAGTATTATTGTTTTTCTTTTGTAAAAAAGTACCACTCAGGGGCACCTGAGTGGCTCAGTCAGTTATGCGTCCCACTTCAGCTCAACTCATGATCTTGAGGGTCGAGAGTTTGAGTCCTGCTTTGGGGTGTCTGCTGTCGGCACAGGGCCTGCTTCAGATCTCCTGTCCTGCCCCGCCTCTCTCAAAAATAAACATTAAAAAAAAAAAAGGACCATCTACATTTATAACAGTTCCCCAGCTGTTTCTGAGGCACGCAGTAGCCTGAGAAGCATGGTTCTTAAGGCAAGTGTGATGGTTTGGAAGATGGTGGAGAATGTGAAGCTTGGGTCATCACTAGATGAAAATGTCCTTTCCTAGCATCACAGGGCTCCAGTCCTTTGCTGAAGGAGATCAAGTTGAAATTCAGTCAAGCATTCTCAGGGGCTTTGAGATATTCACACAGAAGGAAAGATTCCACCACAGGCAGTTTTAAACCAGCAGGGAAAGATCTCCTTACCCAAAGACACAAGGTAATTAAACCAGCAGGGAAAGATCTCCTTACCCAAGGACACAAGGTAATCACAGTTATCCAGCATCACATCCTTATACAACTGTCTCTCTTCAGGGCTCAGATAAGCCCACTGGTCCGGAGAAAAGATCACAGCCACATCTCTAAATTTCACAGACTCCTGAAATAACAGTTTATGCTTTATATGTATGCAAGCTTCCGTGTGCCTCTTGGCAGTTTTCAAGTTGGACATAAGAGGGTGACAGCATATAAGGATAGATAAGGGGACACCTGGGTGGCTCAGTCAGTGAGGCATCCAACGCTTGATTTCGGTTCAGGTCGTGATCCCAGGGTTTGTGAGATGGAGCCCCGCATCGGGCTCTGTGCCGACAGCATGAAGCCTGCTTGGGATTCTCTCTACTCCCTCTCTCTGACCCTCCCCCACTCATCCTCCTTCTCTCTCTCAAAATAAACATTAAGAAAGAAAAAAGGATAGGTAAGAATGTGTGGCCGAAAGCGGTAATGGAAAGCAGAAACTGTAAGAAATATACTTTGCCCTTGTAGAGTTTGGGGAGGAAAGAATCACCCATCCTCATGAAAAAGGAACAGCTAAAGAAATATCTTTGGTGTATGTGCTGAAGTCTCAAGCCTGCCAGATTTCTTTCTTTTTTTTTTTTTTTTTTAATGTTTTATTTATTTCTGAGACAGAGAGAGACAGAGCATGAGCAGGGGAGGGGCAGAGAGAGAGGGAGACACACACTCCGAAGCAGGCTCCAGGCTCTGAGCTGTCAGCACAAAGCCCGATGCGGGGCTCGAACTCACAGACCACGAGATCATGACCTGAGCTGAAGTCGGACGCTCAACCGACTGAGCCACCCAGGCGCCCCATGCCTGCCAGATTTCTGACTGGCACTTACACCGTCGACTTTCCTGGTTCCCAGTCTTTCTTGCTGGGGCTAAACTACACCATCAGCCCTCCTGGGTCTCCAGCTCGCCAACTACAGATCTAGGGACTTCTCAGACTTTATAATCACATGAGTCCTTATAAGAAGTCCTGTATATCTCCTGTTGGAGAATCCTGATGAATACAATCACTTGTTAAATGTCATGCAGTGTCGATTGATAAAGATTTACAATTACAGGAGCTGAGATACCGTGGGGCACCTGCAGAAATGAAGTCAATTTGTCCTTTGAGTGAACAGACCCCTTTGGTTCTGCCATAATGGAGTAGCTGCTGGGAGTTGCCCCCTTGCCGTGAAAGAACTAAAAAGCTAGATAAATAAGCAAGTCACTATTCTTACACTCTAGAAAGTGACATATCCAAGGCTGTGACCTTTGACAGAAGAAAAGTGCATGATCCTGGCATTCTCTTGGATGGCACTGCTAGGGTCACAGTGCAGGAACATAGAACCCAAGCTGGGATCTTGCTGGATGGTGGGAGAGGATATCAGAGTTTGGAGCTTCCTTCCAACACAGCTGGGGTGTGGAGGGCAGGATGCTGGAGGGGGAGCCCTAAACACCTGTATAAGAATTTCCCTCAGGCCCTTGGTGGACATTGAAAATGTGCCTGTACAGGACCAGACTTGTGAGAACAGCTCTTGGGATACAGAGTCCCACAGAACTCTTGGAGGTCACTAACTAATCCTACTTTCTTGGGTTAGAAGGTAGGATTCCAGACTATTCCAGTGTTCAGGGAGAACAGCGTGACTGAGCATTTAGTGGAGGCCATGCACCTAGAGTTTCTGTTTTTTTGTTTTTTGTTTTTTTTTAAGTTTATTTGCTTATTTGGAGAGTGAGAGAAAGAGCTCAAGTGAGGGAGGGACACAGAGAGAGGGAGACAAAGAATCCCAAGCAGGCTCTGCACGGTCAGACCCGAGCTCGACATGGGGCACGAACTCATGAAACCATGAGATCATAACTTGAGCCAAAACCAAGAGTCAGACACTTAACCGACTGAGCCACCCAGACACCCCCTAGATTTATATACCCAGTAAAGAGGTCCTTCGAAAATGAAGGCAGATACAAATTTATCAATTTGAATTTGAAAAGCTGAATGACCAGTAACCACAAGACAAAAAGAAACTTCCCTCCCAGAAGAAATAAGTTTTGATAAGTTTTTGTGTCTGCCTATTACGGATTCCTAACAGGTCCCCCCAGAAAGTTACATTAAAGTCCTAATCCCTGGTACCTCAGCATGTGTCCTGACTTGAAAATAGGGCTTTCACAGAAGTAATCAAGTTAAAATGAGATTAGGGTGGGCCTTACTCCAATGGGACTTATAAAGGGGAGATTTGGACCCAGAGACAGACATGCACAGAGGGACACTGCATGATGAGACGTGGGGAGAATGTGATGTAAAGAGAAAAATGGAGATTCGGGAGAGGAGTCTACAAGCCAAGGAACGCCCAAGATTGCCACAAAACCAGCAGAAGGTAGGGTCGAGGCCTGGAACAGATTCTCCCTTACAGCCCAAGCAGCAAAATGTTTTCAGGCCCTGTAAATTCGTGTTTTAGGAAGGAAATCAGAAGAAAGCGATTCACCTGTGATATCACCTTGAGAAATGAAAGAGCCATTTTTCCTTCTTCCTCCTCCTCCTCTTGGGAGAAAGCAGACTCCTGGGAAGCCACACCTTCAAATCGAGGGCAGAAGCATGTGAAGCCAGGCACCCCAACCTCCATCCCCACCCCAAATCACTACCAACTCAACCACACAGAGGAAACCAGGAATACACAACAGCCTCCCAACCTTGACCTGCAGGCTCCCCTACAAGGGCCCCACAAGGAGCCCACACGTGATGCTGCAGCAGCTGCGATTTGGGGGCACATGGGGCCTCCCCCCATGTTCCAAAATGTGTAGCTCTGCTTTCCAGATCTACCCTGAACAAAGCTCCCTCTGCGTCCCAGTGGAACAGAGCGTGAACTCACCCTCCTCGGAGAGGTCAGCTCCAACACGGTCAGCAAGCCCGGCACGCACCTGAGCCTGCTTATGTAGAGCCCGGGTCATCGCACCCAGAAACTTCTCATTTGCCAATCAAGGCCAGTAACTGCCCACAGGGCTCTCAGTCCTAATGGCCCCAACTATAGTATGAATAAGAAGGAGCAGGGAACACAGGAGTGTCTGGTCAAGGTCTAGGCTGAAAATTCCCAAGTGCTCTTTGTTCGTGCCTACTGTGTACCCCAATCATGATGTCATACAACACACACCACAGAAGGGCTGTGACACACTTCCCACTTAAAGCTTTGAGATGGGGGGATCTCACCTGATGCCCTCTATGTGAAGCAGCTGCACGGAGAAGAAGCAGTGAGGTGCCCTCAGTGGGGTGATGGTGTAAAAAGGCACCTCCTCTTTCCCTTGGCCCATCGGTGACTTGGGGGGCATGCGGTAGGTGCTTTTTGCCCCAGCAGGGGTTGTGAATGATGGGAGGGTATGGTAGGCAGAATAATGACCCCACCACCAGCACCCCAAGAGGATCACATCCTAATTCCCAAAACCTGTGACTATGTTACCTTACATAGCAAAGGGACTTCACAGGTGTGATTAAGTTAAGGTTCCTGAGATGGGGAGAGTATCCTAGAATGTCCGGGTGGGCCTGATGTAATCAAAAGGGCCCTTATAATAAGGAGGCAGGGGCGTCAGCTGATGAGAGGGGGATCAAGAGTTAAGGAAGGGCAAGCAACCTCTAGATGCTAGAAGAGATGGGGAAATGGGTCCTCCCTCGAGCCTCCAGAAGGAACGCAGTCTTGCCAGTAGCTCGATTTTAGCCCCGTGAGACCCATTTTGGACGTCTGGCCTCCAGAACTGTAAGGTAATCAATTTGTGTTGTGTCAAGCTGTACTCTGTGTTTGTGACGCTTTGTTAGAGCAGCAGTGGAAACTGATGTAGGGGCCAGAGGCAGAGGGCCAGGGTTGGGACGAGATGGGCACAGAGTGCAGATGTCTGGAGCAGAGGCCATGAAAGAGCATGCCAGGTGGAGATGCTCGCTTCCACCCAAAGGCCAGGGTGACCACACACGGCAGCAGGACAGAAGCCCAAGCAGGGTAAGATGCCCCACACGGAAGCCAGCTGGGCCCAGAGGACAGCACCAGACCTGAGACCCAGTCCCCTGTTCCTTTGCCTCCCATTTAACCTCCACGCAGGGGAACGCTTACCTCTGAGTCCAAACATGAGGACAGGGAGCGAGAGCATACGTGAAATTTGGAATCAGAGAACTTAATTTCTTGATTGATCATTTCGGAAGACCCTGTGTTAAACACGAAGATGTGAGATTACCTTAGAGTGCTATGAATATAGAAGATGTGTTCTATCATCTTTTGTGGATGAGCAAGTAGCTGAATTATCCTCAAGGTGGTGGCATTTTTGCACACACGTGGGCGTTGTCACGGGCTGCTGGGAGATCCTGAGAACTTGTCAGGTGCTGAGCATTGCCATGCTCATGATCTCATTTACCGACATAGACGTCCTCAACGGAAATTATTCTATTAGTATTTTGGAGATGAGGAAAGGGATGATTTTGAGAAAGAGGCAATTTGCCCCAGGCCTCCTAGCAGTGAGGGGCCCCCCTGGGCTTCAGCCCCTCAGCTGTCTGACGCTGAAGGGCTAGGCTCTTTGGCACGACCCTCCAGAGGGGCACAGTACAGACGCCTGACTTTGCACCTGGCCACAGTTGACTTAGCAGGCTTGTGAACCAATCCCCTCCACCCACCTATATCTCCCATTTTGTGCTTCTGAGGGTTTTATATATATATATATATATATATATATATATATTCTCTTGTCCTAGGCTTTGCTCATAGACCAGGTGCTGTAACTTTTATGTCTTTCAATCAAAGCCGTCAGCTCCGGGGTCTAGCACTTCATATCAGTGAAGAGACATTCTTTCAAGAATCTCCCACCACCTCGCGGTCTGTGAGTTCAAGCCCCACGTTGGGCTCTGTGCTGACAGCTCAGAGCCTGGAGCCTGCTTCGGATTCTGTGTCTCCCTCTGTCCTCTGCCCCTTCCCTGCTCATGCTCTGTCTCTCTCTTTCTGTCAAAAATAAATAAACAAACATTAAAAAAAAGTTTTTTAAATCTCCCACCAGCCCTCTGTACTAGCATGAATTATTTTATTTCAGCATCTTGAAATCCCATTGGTGTAGGTACGATTGTTCTCATATTAATTATTATAAAAATGCAAACATTAGTTTTCTAAGATCGTGTGGCCAGATATTTGTGGTCCGGAAGGGATATATCCCAAAGCTGTTAGGATCCAGGGCTGGAGGGCTTGACATTTGCCACAAAATGCTCCGTTATAAATCTAGAAAGGCAGAACTTGTGATGAGCTGCTTGATAGTAACAAGTTTTAGGGGCTTGAGTAGGTGCTTAATCTTGATATGCCTCTGTTTTCTCATCTTTTAAACTGAAGGCATTGGACTCTTTCACGTTTTTTTATCGTAAGGATGATGCAAACTTATCTCTGACTACAGGTGTAACCTGAGACTGCAGGGAAAAACTTTCTTTTGAGTCTGACTTTTTTTTTTTTTTGACATTTTTGAGACCATTGTAGATTCACATACCATTGTAAGAAATAATAAAGAGGTTCCATATGCCATTTGCCTGGTTTTCCCCAATAGCAACATCTTGTAAAATGATCGTACAGTATCAAAGCCAGGATATTAACGTTGATAAAATTCTCCATTCTTTGTCAGATTCCCCCAGTGTGCTTGTGCGTGTCCTATACAAGGTCATTACATGTGCAGGGTCGTGTATCCGCCACTACAGGATTTCTGGGGTCGCCCTTTTATAACCACGCCCACTTCCGTCCCACCCCCTTCCCAAACCTGGGAACCATTAATCTTCATTGCCAAAATTTTATAATTTCGAAAGTGCTATATAAATGGAATCCTGGAGTATATGACGCTTGGGATTGGCTCTTATCACTCAGCATAATTCCCTGGAGACTCGTCCAACATGTTATATGTATTGGCATTTGCTTCTTCTCATTGCTGGGTAGCATTCCATGGCATGGATGGACCACATGGTTTAGGGAATCACCAAGTGAAAGACATCTGAGTTTGGGGCTATTACAAATAAAGCTACCGTGAAAATTAGTATATAGGTTCTTAGGGGAATATAAGTTTTTATTTTTCTAAGATAAATGCCCAGGAGTGAAATTTCTGGGTTGTATGATAATTGATCATAAGAGACTTCCAGGGGTACCTGGGTGGCTCAGTAGTTTGAGCATGCAACTCTTGATTTTGGCTCAGGTCATGATCCCAGGGTTACGGGATCAAGCCCCGAGTTGGGCTCTGCACTGGGCGTAGAGCCTGCTTAAGATTCTCTTTCTCCCTCTCCCCCTCCCCCTGCTCGTGCTCTCTCGCACATGCGCCTTCTCAGGAAGGAAGGAAGGAAGGAAGGAACAAAAACTGCCAAAAGTGGTTATACCATTTTACATTCCCACAAGCAGTGTGGGATCCAGTCTCCCCCACATCCTTGCCAGCATTTGGGGGTGGAACTATTTTTTATCTTGGCCATTCTGATAGGTATGCAGTGACAGCTCATTGTGGTTTTATATGCATTTCCTTAATGGCTAGTGATGGTGAACATCTTTTCATGTGTGTGTTTTCCATCTGTTTATCCTTTTCAGCACAAAAACTGTTCACGTCTTTTGCCTACTTTCTAACTGGATATATATATATTTTTTTACTATTGAGTTTCAAGAGGCTTTTATATACTTCAAATATCAACTTTTTGCGATCTATCTGGTTTGCAAATATTTTAGTCTGTAGCTTGTCTTTTCATCCTCTTCACATGGTCTTCTGCAGAGCAAAAGTTTTTAACTCTGATGTCCAGTTTATAAATTTTTCCTTTATGGACCATGCTTTGGTGTCCCGTCTAAGAAGTCTCTGCCTAGAACTCCTGCGGCGTTTTTTTCCCCCTGAAACTTCTAGTTTTACATTTAAATCCGTTGATTTGGAGTTAATTTTTGTAGATGTATGAGGCTTAGGTGAAGATTTACTTTTTGCCTGTGGATGTCGAATTGCTTCAGTCGTCTTTTGTTAAAAAGGTGAGGTTCTATTTTAAAATGTATGATGGTTTTGTAGCTTACCCCATATTTCCATTTTCATAGAATAATGCGTACAGGGGCGCCTGGGTGGCGCAGTCGGTTAAGCGTCCGACTTCAGCCAGGTCACGATCTCGCCGTCCGGGAGTTCGAGCCCCGCGTCGGGCTCTGGGCTGATGGCTCAGAGCCTGGAGCCTGTTTCCGATTCTGTGTCTCCCTCTCTCTCTGCCCCTCCCCTGTTCATGCTCTGTCTCTTTCTGTCCCAAAAATAAATAAACGTTGAAAAAAAAAAAAGAATAATGCGTACATTATATGACCTCAAATAAAGTTGATCATCCAAGAAAATGTATCCAGTAAATCCTGTGGTTTCCTTTCCTTGTAGGCATAGGTCCACAAATTCCTTCAGGTATGTAAATCTCAGCGTGAGAATTCCTACTGGATGATCTTGGAGGTGCCTGGCTTTGATAACCTATTTATGTCTCTGTATCTCTCTTCTCTGCTGCTCATTAACTTCTCTCTTCAAACGACCATTTAAAGCTTTGATCTAGATATGCTTTAGCCCCAATATGTAAATAAAAAATTTTGAGCAAAAAGAGTTCAAGCATCTTGTAAAGGTGGTAGGTCTCCATACAATATTTTGAACTCCTACAGCTGTGGGCCTAAACTAGCATGATCAGGGCACCTGGGTGGCTCAGTCAGTTGGGCATCTGACTCTTGATTTCAGCTCAGCTCATGATTCCAGGGTCATGGGATTAATCCCTGCATCAGCTCCGCACTGAGTGTAGAGCCTGCTTGGGATTCTCCCTCTATCCCTCTGCCCCTCCCTGGCGTGTGCATGCGCATGCACTCTCAAAAATAAATAAATCAGCGTGATCTAATTATTCAGGCTGACTCCTTCCCATCCATCTACATGGTGGCCATAAATTCTGGATACAGGTAAATATATACATATATATACAATGGTTGCTTGATATTACAACACATGATACATCCAAAGGCTTATGTGATATATTCAAACTCTTAATTCCTCATTAGCAGCGTATAGTTCCATGTACTTCCCAAAACTGCACTGGACATGGACCATTGGCCTAGAAGTTTCAGCAGCCTCTCCATTTGTATATGGAGTGCATACTTCAGATTTTTGTCTCTGACTTTCACAAGATAACCTGTGCCTTGAGCATCCCTCAGAAGAAGTAATCAGAGTTTCTGATCTGGAGAATGTGCACCCAATTTCACGTGGCAATCTCCTCCAACCCAGCTTTGGAAATTAATCCAACCAGTTTCTCTCCATCCTGGCATAAAGGGGTAGCCCATCATCCTGTTAGGCTCACATTGGGTGATCTCCCTCTTCCTTGTCAAGTGTAGGCGTTAGTTGATTTTATAACATGGTCACAAATCAAGTATTTATCCACATTTCCCCAACTTTATGGCTACTCTGTAGATTTGTAATTGGTTTGTCTTCCTCATGAGAATGTACACTCCATTGGGAGTAAGATGTATCTGTTTTGTCCATTGATGGATATATCCTCAGCAGCTAGGAACAAGTATGCCTGATAGAAATAGGCTCTCAATTTTTAAATGCATGGTTAAAATATGGGAAGGAAGGAAGGAAGGGGATGAAAAAGAAATGACCAGATGCTAGAGTTGGAGAACATTGAAAAATTGAGGTTGATTCTCTGAATTCTACCCACCAACCAGGAAGGATATTTTTCTATAGTTCTTCCAAATCTCATACTTATGATCTTGGTTCTGTGGCTTAGACACTAGGTGACATGGCGTAGGTCCCCAGTTCTTCGTAAAGGAACTAGAATCTAGGGGCTCCTAGATGGCTCAGTCAGTTAAGTGTCCAACTTCGACTCAGGTCATGATCTCGCAGTTTGTGGGTTCAAGCTCCACGTCAGACTTTGTGCTGCCAGTCCAGAGCCTGCTTGAGATTCTCTCTCTCTCTCTCTCTCTCTCTCTCTCTCTCTCTGCCCCTCCCCCACTCATGCTTTCTCTCTCTCAAAAATAAACTTAAAAAAAAAAAAAGGAACTAGAATCAGGCTCCACTCTTCCTAAAGCTGGGGTGAACTCTTTCCACTAGAATAATTTTATTGGACAATACTTTTAATAGCTCCTCAAAATGTCAATGTAAAGGATTTTATGTTAGGTCTTGACTGTCTGAAAGACTTAATGACAAAAAATTCAAACTGGACATGTGGATAACATCAATATTTAGATGTTCCAAGGTAGATATAAAAATCACTCCGTATTATCAGATATAGTAAGTTATTTATAAACAGATCTATTAAAAATGGGGAAAACGTAAAATGATTTTGCCTGGAGTTCTTTGATCAAGATGTCTTTGAATGACCAACATTTCATAATGGATGCTTTTTTTTTTTTCTTGGGCAGTCGGTTCAGACCGTTATTTCAGAAGCCTAGACTGACCTGCCATTAGTGAATGCCCCAAGCAAGTGTGGCAAACATGTAGGGACAGGAGAATATTAGTCTGGGCTTTTTGAAACGAGGGGTCTCTTACTCTAACAAATCTATTGATGGCCTGTTTGGAAGGCCAGCTTTTCAGAGCAAGTTCCTTTGGTTTTCTATTCAGTTTCTTTTTCTTTCCTATCGTTTGGATTTCAGGACTGGAGTTGTGGACTGGTAGGAGTTATTTGGGCCAAGTAGATGCCATAGATGCCATTCAATTTGCTTTAGTCCTGGATTTTAAGAACCAAATAAGATGGGAGAGGAAGTTTGATGCATTGTCTCATGAACTTAGGAATTTATGAGCCACCTCAGGCCCGTAAGGTCACTATTTTCATGACTGTGTTTCTCATGTCATTCCCATTTTCTCAGCCATTTCTCAAACATATTTTAGTTCACTTCTCAGCCAAGTGCTGTTATATTTTCAGCTCCTCTACCTTGAATCCAGTCCAAGTGGAGTGAGCCCTGTATAGGTACAAGAACTTAACATCTGTATCCACTTTAACTAGGAGAAAGATATTAGCGAATGTGCTTGCAAGGCTCATCTGGAAATCCAAAACGAACTTGTCTTTAGAGAAGCCTTAGTAATATCTGAGACAGAAGCATTATGGGCAAGAAAGAGAAATTGAGGGTCCTATTCAAAAAATTGTCAGTGCATTGGGATCAGGTTCAAGAGACTTGTTAAACTAGACCCTCTGCATTAGGCTGGGCAGGGGAACTTCATCACTAATGGTTGAAGGAATTCACCTTCAACCAGTGTATGATAGGTCCTAAGTTTGTAAGGTCAGAAATCCACTAGGTAGCAGATACTAGAAAGGTTTATTGCTTATTAAGTCATTAGCAAATGTAGTTACTTTCAAGCAAAACACTACTCCAAGTAGGTTCTCCAGGGGCACCTGGGTGCCTCTGTCAGTTAAGTGTCTGACTTCCACTCAGGTGATCTTGCAGTTCATGAGTTTGAGCCCCACATCGGGCTGACAGCTCAGAGCCTGGAACCTGCTTCAGATTCTGTGTCTCCCTCTCTCTCTGTCCCTCCCCTCCCCATGCTCACTCACTTGCTCGCTCGCTCTCTTTCTCTCAAAAGTAAATAAATATTAAAAGAAAATATTTTAAGTACGTTCTCCAGTTTCTGAGTGCAAGCCAACAGCCCTCTGTTGCAATAAGTCAGTATCCTCATTTTTCTCTAAATAGATCGAAGACTAATGATAATTCCATGAGGCCAGAGGACACAGGTATCAATGTTTGTCAGTCCCAACATTTTTATTTATATTACAAATGTCAATACCCATCAGTAATCATTCTTTACATTCTGGTTTCAAAACTAGAGAAAAATCAGTTGAAGGGTTTTTTTTGTTGTTGTTGTTGTTGGTTGGTTGGCTGGTTTCTGCAGATAGGAATTTTTTTCAATAGTTTTTATCTCAGAAACAGAGTTCATATCACTTCTTTATGTCTACTTGGATTGGGTGTAAAGTGTTCCACATGAAACCTTTTTATCATTTACCATATTGCCTCTGTATCAAAAGTATTTATGATCTAATTCATTGTCTTCACTGAATAACCTAAAGAAAAAATTTTTCCTGATTACATTACTCTTCATAGCTTCCTACTTTCAATACAGGGAATATGATAAAGACAATGCCTTGGTTTATTCCAAATCCTAGGCTGAATTCTCTCATTTTTGTGGTGGATATTTCAAAGAGCCATGGTCGAAGGAAGATAGAAAATGCATCTGTAATCATACAGTGCTCTTTCCTTGCCGAGTTTGTTCTTAAGTTTCATACATGAGTTTTATATTCTAAAATTTTCCAATAAGTATGAATTCTGAGGAACAAGGGTTGAATATTCAGTACAGAAAGCTGTTTAGCTATAGATCGGGTCTCTGGATGAATTGTGTGGTGTTTAGTAAAGATGCGGCACCTAGAGATCTTTTCAGCCCTTTTAGAAATGGTTTCCCATGTGTTTTATGATGTTGAACAAGGTATGACCTTCTTTGAAAAGCTTTTTTATGCTGAATGCAAATAAAGGGTTTCCCTTCTGAATGAGTTCTTTTATGATAGCTGAGATTAGATGTAGTTCTGAAGGTCTTACCACACTGGCTACATCCATGTGGTTTTCTCCAGTATGAGTTCTTTCATGCTGGGTAAGATCATAGTTAGTGCTAACATCATGTCCACACAACTTGACAATAAAAAAAGTTTCTCTCCAGTGTGATTTTTTTTTTTTAATGCCATTTCATGGCTCCTTGACTAAAGATCTTTCCACATAGATTATGCTTGAAGGGTTTCTCTCCAGTATGAGTTCTCTGAGGTCTATTAGACTGTGAGTAAACCTTAAGGCATTTTTCACATTAATCACATTTGTATATTGTTGGTTCAATAAGAGTTGTCCAGTGTTCAGTAAGCTTTGAAACTTTGTCAAAGTTACCTCCATATCCATTACATTCAAAGAGTTGCTCTGGGGTGTGAATTATTTTATGTCACTTCAAGGTTGCCTGTTGGCTCAAGTCCTTCATACATTCATCACACTGGAGGGTTTTTTGTCCAATGTGAAGTCTCTGATGTTCAATAACGAGGGGACACAGTGTAAGGACCTTGTTTGTTACAAGCGTCACACTTGTGTAGTTTTGGTCCTGTCTGCTTTTTCTGATACTGTATAAACTTTGAAGCTCTGATAAAAAGGATTTCTACAATCATTACATTCAAAGAGTTGCTCGAATGCATGGGTATTTTGGTGAGTAGAAAATGATGAATGATAGATACCTTCAAAGGCCTCTTAGTGTGCGCGTTGTATTTGTCTGGTTTCTCTACTGTATGAATTTTCTTATGTTGAGTAAAGGGACAGACATGACTGAATGTTCTTCCAAAGCCCTCACACTCCTGCCTCTGCATTACAGTGTAAAGTCTTTGTTGTGCATTCAAGGGTGAGCTCTGTCTGAAGGCACTCATGGCTGCATTAGGGATGGAGAAAAATCCAAAGTTGGTTGGCATGCTGATGGGGGGGCCAATAAGAGAAGAAAATAGGACTAGACTCTCACATCACAATATAAGTCACAATGAGTTATTGTGTGTGTGGAGGCTGCAAGGATACCGTGACTGCAGGTTAGGAAGGGGCAGTCTGTGAGGGTGAAGAATGAGGGGTGTAGCCATACAATTTGAAGGTCTCATTTAAAAGCAGCACCAGGGGTATCTGGGTGGCTCAGTTGGGCGTCCAACTCTTGATTTTGGCTCAGGTCATGATTCCAGAGTCATGGGATCAAGTCCCACATAAGGCTCTGCACCGAGCATGGAGCCTGCTTGAGACTCTCTCTCGGCCCCTTTGCCCTTCTCCGTCACTTGTGTGTTCGTTCTCTCTCTCTCTCTCAAATTAAAAAAAAAAAAGCAACACCAATATTTTTTAAACAATAAAGAGGCACAGACATTATTCTTTAAACTGAAAGTCTTTTTCTGTAAGAATTACCTATTAAAAATTTTACACTCAAAATTTTACACTTAGTAGAGTGTTAATTGGATTTTACTCTCAAGTTTTTCTTTTAGCCGCAGATTTTAATGAGTTAATATGTGACTAAATATAAATACAGTACATTGATTTTAATGCTACTTCAACACTAACAATTAGAGTGCCACACTAGACTTCCCATTGATTTATTACATAGAATTTACATTGTGTCCATTTGTTAATACAAAGAGTGGTCCACTAAATCGTAGATAGGCCTTTATGGATTTAATCACCAGTATATTATATTTAAAGTTCTAGAATTAGACTTTTTCAAAGAGGAATCTCCATTGTATACTTTAAAGCACAAAAGTGAAGTTCTGGTCAGTTGGCACTTAAAGTCTAATGTGTGTGTACATCATTGTTATCACAGTTTCTACAAACCCAGGTTCTACCAAAGTTTTATATTTTTGCCCATCAGATATGAAGTTTTATCACTGATCTTTTTATTTGGATTTATTCAGTTGCTAGAAAATGGTTGGTTTTTGCTTCATGAGATAAAACAAAATAAATTACAAAAATATGAAGGGGTAAATATAAGATTCTCCACCACTGACAAAAAGTGTAATTAAGCAGAACATCCTATTACTTGCCTGCATCCGAACTGTGGGTAGTGCTACTCTGGTCTCAAAATGATGGCTAAGTTATCATTAATGTGAAACAGGATCAGAAAGTAATTTTAAAAACAAAGTAGAACTATTGGGAATGAATACAATAGATGGTATAAATAGAAGAATAATACAGGCAAAGACAAAATAGTAAAATGGGAAGTTTATGGAGAATTCAGAAAAATCCAGATTGGATTTAAAAGAATATTAAAATTAAGGCAAATATAAAATAAAGAACTGTTGCTAACTAGAAGCCTCAGAATAAAAGAAAAATTAAATTTGGAGGAGAAAAATAATCCAGAATATCTGAATACTCCCCCAGAAATGATAGGAGTCTTGGTGGACAGGTTTGGTCTCTTGCCTTCAGCACCATGAAAGTTTCTTCTCCCTGCCTCTACCCTCCACCATTTTTGAAAAGCCAGCTGCGAATTATACTGTTGTTTTCTTGTACATGATGGGTCAGTTTTCTCTTGCCAGTTTCAAGATTTTCTCTTTGTCTTTGGCTTGTAACAGTTTGATCATGATGGAGGGAGTTGTGGAATTCTTTATTTTCCCTGTGTGGAGTTTGTTGACCTTCTACGCTAGGCAGATTACTGTTTTTCACCAAATTTGAGATCTTTCTGGTCAATATTCAAATATTTTTTCTTTCTCTCTCTCTCTTCTTCTGAGACTTCTGCTATGCATATATTGGTATGCTTGAGGGCATTCCACTGGTCTTTGATGCTCTGTTCATTTTTATTCTTGTTCTTTCTGTTCTTCGGATTAGGTAATATCTATTAATATATCTTCAAATATATATTCATATTTTATATTCATATTTTATTCATATTCATATTTCATATAATATATCTTCATATTTCTGCCAGCTCAAATCTACCTTTGAGCCCTCCAGTGAAATACTCATTTCTGGGGCGCCTGGGTGGCGCAGTCGGTTAAGCGTCCGACTTCAGCCAGGTCACGATCTCACGGTCCGGGAGTTCGAGCCCCGCGTCAGGCTCTGGGCTGATGGCTCAGAGCCTGGAGCCTGTTTCCGATTCTGTGTCTCCCTCTCTCTCTGCCCCTCCCCCATTCATGCTCTGTCTCTCTCTGTCCCAAAAATAAATAAACGTTGAAAAAAAAAATTAAAAAAAAAAAAAAAAAGAAATACTCATTTCAGTTACGGTACTTTTAAACCCCGATCTCCAGTTTTCATAAATTCTGTCTCTCTAGTGATATTTATTTGAATCATTGTCATACCTGCAGTGGTTTCCTTTAGTTCTTCGAACATATTTACAATAATGGTTTTTGAAGTCTAAGTCCAGCATCTGCCCCCCAACCCCCCCCACCCCAAAATTTCAAAATTTCAAAATTTCTGTTGGCTGCTTTTTTCTGTGTGGGTCACAGTTTCCAGTTTCTTTACATGGCTTGTAATTTTTTTTTTTTCTTAAACACAGGACATTTTGGATAATATTGTAGTGACTCTGGATTCTGATTTCTACCACAGGAGGGCATTATTGTTGCAGTTTTTTGGTGACTTGTCTGAACTAATCCTTTGGAGTCTGTCTCCCCTGTGGTATACAACTACTGTTGTCTCTGCCCCATATTTTAAATGTTTTATTTATTTTTTGAGAGAGAGCACATACATGGAGGAGGGCAGAGAGGGGGACAGAGGATCCAAAGCATGCTCTGCGCTAACAGCAGCAAGCCCAATGTGGGGCTTGATCCCACAGACTGTGAGATCATAACCTGAACCGAAATCAAGAGTCGGACGTTTAACCGACTAAGCCACCCAGGCATCCCTAAAAATTCTTGATTTCCTTCATAAGCCTGATTTTAATCCTGTTTAGCATAGGTTCATAGGTAGCCACTGATTGGCTGAAGATTGTGCTCCAACATCTTGAGCCAATAAGGCTTCTACCCTTTGCCAACAAACCTATGTGAATGTTGGGTATTGAATTCAAAGTTGAGTCTGTTTACAAGTCTGCTCCAGGTTTTATTTTCCATGGTACACTCTCGTGTCTCTCCTGAGCATGGCCTCCCATTTAGCCAGGAAAGGGTAGATAGTTAAGGTCCTCTCTCCTATCCTAAGCCTGCCCACCCTTTCTCAGAATTCCAGATCACCAGGGATATGGGGAACTCATCAGGGCTAACTATACCTATCTCATTTCTTGGATTTCTGATCAAAAGTTCTGGCTAGTTTGCCACTTTGTTGCTGGCCCCGGTGAGGATCACAACCTCAGGCTAACCACAACCTTGACCTTTGTCGTTCATTTGCACCAAGCTCACTACCATTTCCAAAACTACCCAAACGTGGGATTTTTCCTAGCTTCTAGGTTTCCAAATTAAGTCAGTCTTCTCTTAAAGCAAAGCGTCTAGTTTCCTAGCTTGCCATGAGGCTACTGGCCTGACAAAGCTGGGGTAAAACACCAAGAATCTCATTGTTTGTACCCCTAGTTCAGTAGTTTCCTTGGAGAAATACTTCTCAATTTGTTGTATGCTCTTCGTCCACTACCAGAGTCCTGTTCAGTTTTATCAGTGCTTTTGGAGAGAGGATGTGCTAAGCTTCTCATTCTACTGTTCTACATGTCCTAGGAGGTAGCTTAAGTACCACGTACTGGAAGCTAGCATTGAAATGTATATATAACCAGGGTGCCTGGGTGGTTCAATGGGTTAAGTGTCTGACCCCCAGCTCAGATCATGATCTCGCGGTTTGTGAATTCGAGCCTCGCGTTGGGCTCTCTGCTGTCATTGCAGAGCCCGCTTTGGATCCTCTGTCACCCTCTCTCTCTGCCCCTCCCCCCTCTCAAAAATAAGTAAACATTAAAAAAAAAAGTACTGGAAGCTAGCTAAATGAACTGAGGGCATTGGTGTGTGACTACCATAAACTAACATGGGAGTGGTCTGATAATGGTTAGATCTTAGTAAATGTTCAGTTGATAATTTTAAGATTAGAAATAAATGTTAATTCAGTTCTCACAGAGTGGTAGATGGGGGTCATTTCTTATGTTTCCTGAAACTTTATAGATTGGCATTTGATTATATATCAGTTTATATTTTTGAAAATGTAATTTAAGGAAAGAACATTTTCTTACATTTAACGTGAGTGATCATAACTCAGGTTATGCTATCCTGCAGTCAAGTTCATACTTTGACTATTCTAAATGGAAGCGTATTAAGGCCACCTCGAAGGAGCAATTTTTAACTCAGGAAGCTCAATACCGAGATATCACTTGTGATTCCTAGGACTGAGTCTCAGAAATATATATTTTAAACTTACTTCTGGGCTTCCAGTGCACATTAAAAACTGATTACAGCTTATCTACATTTGATCTATTCCCTATTCTTTGAGTTTAATTATGACCCAAAGCAGAAATAATAATCCCCTAAATTTTTAGACATCAGCTAATGGGCAGTGACTTCTTTCAAAATGCTATTATAAAACTTCAGAGAAAATTGTATTTTACTATGTCTGAACTCTGTATTGAACTTATGTTCTATGTGATTTGAAATCCTGGTGGTTTCTATATTGATATTTAAGGTCACAGCATCTCTCCCCAGGTAGATAAAAACTTCTTGATTATTTGAGGTTTGTTTTCTTTCCCGGTTGGATTGTTGCTTTACCATAAACATTTTTTATTTTTTTTAATTTTCTTTTTTAAGTTTCTTTATTTTGAGAGAGCATGCACACGAGCAGAGGAAGGACAGAGAGAGAGGAGGGAGAGAATCTCTAGTAGGCTGGGCACTGTTAGCACAGAGCCCCACGCAAGGCTCAAACCCACGAACCTTGAGATCATGACCTAGCCAAAATCAAGAGTCTGACACTTGACCGGCCAAGTCACCCAGGCGCCCCACCACAAAGACAGACAAAAGTATCTACCTCTTTGGGGCACCTGGGTGGCTCAGTGGTTGAGTGTCCAACTTTGGCTCAGGTTATAATCTCATGGTTCATGAGTTCGAGTCCCACGTCAGGCTCTGTGCTGACAGCTCAGAACCTGGAGCCTGCTTCAGATTCTGTGTCTCCCCCTCTCTCTATGCTCCTCCCCTGCTCATGTTCTGTCTCTCTCAAGAAAAAAAAATTGAAAAAAAATTTTTTAAAAAGAGTATTTACATCTTTAAGAAGAGGGATGTGGCAAGAGGGACTCTAGAAGAATAATGATGGGTAAAAAGATCCATTTTCGTATTCTTTTCTCCACTGTAGGGAAGCCCAATACAAAGAGCTCATGTCTCCTCACCTCAGGGACCCAGGTTACTCTGACCAGTTAAGGTGTGAGTTGTGATGGCTTTCACCTCTGCTCCCTGTGTCAACTACCTGAGCATGGCGTATTTTCCCCTCTCTCACCATCATCCAGGGGTCACCGTCTTGCTTCAAAGAGACCTCACCTCTGCTTTAAAAGCCTAGTGCCCTGCACAGAGGGAAATACAATGCTCTTTTTTCAGTGCATTGAGTATCAGAGAATTTAGCGTTTGCACCACTGTCTTTGAGAAAGGCATTAAGATTGGAGCAGTCTGTGATATTGAAGCTTGGGTGTTCATAGCATGAATGTGCCCATCCCTTCCTTCAAAAGCCCCCACAGATTATTTAGAGATAGCTGAAATTTAGGTAAGCATTTCAAGAGTTCTGTAGACATTTGTACAATAGGAAGAAAAATCTCAAAGTAGGCAGCTTATCAACAAATGGGAAAGATACTCTTACCCAAAGTCATCAGATGTTTGTGATTTTCCAACATCACCTTCTTGTGTAGCATCTGGATATTCCCACTGCTTCCAAACTAAGTCAATGAGCACATCTCCAAATTTTATTGACTCCTGAAACAACAAATACTTCATGATTCTCCAACTGCCCATATAGTCAAATAGTCCTAGAAGGATGGGTCATAAAAAGTGGGAGTCTGAGTCTAAGCATAAACTTGGATAGCAAGGTGGACTAAGAAGAAAGAGAAGACACAAATTAACAATATCAGGAATGAGATAGTAGTTAGCCATCGCTGCAAACCCTCCAGACATCAAAAAGATAATAAGGGAATATTATGAACAACTCTGTACACACATTTTGGCAACGTAAAGGGCTCCTCAAAAAGCATAAACTATTATAACCCACCCAATATGAAACAAATATCCCCCAAACTAATAAGGAAACTGAATTCATGATTTTTAAAAATTATAGAAATGGAGAGCAGATTAGTGGTTGCCCAAAATTAGGGATGAAGCAGGGAGGGGCTGGGTATGCCAGTAAAGGGGTAGATGAAGTTTTTACACTGATGGAGTAGTTCTGAGTCCTGAATGACATGGTGGTTCTACTAATCTATACCTATGACATAGGATGATTTACACACATTATACCAATGTCAGTTTTGTGATTTTTATATTGTACTCTGGTCATATGAGTTATAACCAATGGTAGAAACTGGGTGAAGGGTACAGAGAGCCCTTCTATATTGTCTTTCTAACTCCCATAAATCTGTAATTCAGAATAAAGGCCTAACGAACATACAGTGGAAGGAATCTTGAGTCCTCCACATCGGGTTATTGGGGAGCACATACGCCCCTTGCTTGTCAAATTGTGACACAGACTGAATACTGTGGAGCATTTTGCCCTCATAGAATTTAAGGTTTGGGGAAGGTGAATTACTTATATTCATTAAAAAATTATTACGTTGTTAAAATGTCAGTACTACCCAAAGCAATCTACATATTCAATGCAATACCTTTCAAAATAATACCAGCATTCTTCACAGAGCTGGAACAAACAATCCTAAACTCTGTAGGGAACCAGAAAAGACCCCGAATAGCCAAAGCAATCTTGAAAGAGAAAACCAAAGCAAGAGGCATCATAATCCCAGACTTCAAGCTGTATTACAAAGCTGGAATCATCAAGACAGTATGGCACTGGCACAAGAACAGACCCTCAGATCAATGGAACAGAATAGAGAACCCAGAAATGGACCCACAAATGTATGGCCAACTAATCTTTGACAAAGAAGGAAAGAATATCCAATGGAATAATGACAGTCTCTTCAGCAAGTGGTGCTGGGAAAACTGGACAGAGACATGCAGAAAAGTAAACCTGGACCACTTTCTTACACCATACACAAAAATAAACTCGAAATGGATGAAAGACCTCAATGTAAGACAGGAAGCCATCAAAACCGTAGAGGAGAAAGCAGGCAAAAACCTCTTTGATCTTGGCCACAGCAACTGCTTACTCAACATGTGTCTGGAGGCAAGGGAAACAAAAGCAAAAATGAACTGTTGGGACCTCATCAAAATAAAAAGCTTCTGCACAACGAAGGAAACAATCAGCAAAACTAAAAGGCAACTGACAGAATGGGAGAAGATATTTGCAAATGACATATCAGATAAGGGGTGAGTATCCAAAATCTATAAAGAACTTATCAAAGTCAACACCCAAAAAACAAATAATCCAATGAAGAGATGGGCAAAAGAAATGAATAGACATTTCTCCAAAGGCATCCAGATGGCCAACAGATATGAAAAAATGCTCAACATCACTCATCAGGGAAATACATCAGGGAGATACCACCTCACACCTGTCAGAATGGCTCACATTAACAACTCAGGCAACAACAGATGTTGGCGAGGATGTGGGGAGAGAGAGGCTCTCTTTTGCACTGCTGGTGGGAATGCAAACTGGTGCAGCCACTCTGGGAAACAGTATGGAGGTTCCTCAAAAAATTAAAAATAGAACTACCCTACGACCCAGCAATTGCACTACTAGGCATTTATCCAAGGGATACAGGTGTGCTGTTTTGAAGGGGCACATGCACCCCGATGTTTATAGCAGTACTATTGACAATAGCCAAAGTATGGAAAGAGCCCAAAAGTCCATCGATGGATGAATGGATAAAGAAGATGTAGTATATATATACAACGGAGCATTACTCGGCAATCAAAAAGAATGAAATCTTGCCATTTGCAACTACATGGTTGGAACTGGAGGTATTATGATGAGTGAAATTAGTCAGAGAAAGACAAATGTCATATGACTTCACTCATATGAGGACTTTAAGAGACAAAACAGCTGAACATAAGGGAAGGGAAACAAAAATAATATAAAAACAGGAAGGGGAACAACACATAAGAGACTCTTAAACATGGAGAATAAACAGAGGGTTACTGGAGGGGTTGTGGGACGGGGGATGGGCTAAATGGGTAAGGGGCATTAAGGAATCTACTCCAGAAATCACTGTTACACTATATGCTAACTAACCTGGATGTAAATTAAAAAAATAAAAATAAAATTATTACAACAGGTAGTGCTAAATGTGTTACATTGGCCAAGGGATATCAAAAAGTGAGATCACTATTTGTATAGAAATGTTGCCTTCAAAAAGAAGGTAAATTTGGATTATGTCATAAATGAAAAAGCAGGGTTAAACAGAGGAACTCCCAGAAATGCATCCTAAGAGAAATATACAAGAGTTAACTAGAAATACGTCCATAGTACTGTTTTATCATAGCGAAAAAAGGAAAAAATTGTTTACATTGAGGGATTAGTCAGATGATACCTATTTATGGGATATACCACAAAGAAGCTATTAAATACTAAAGTCAAGTTTAAATTATAATCTGCCATTGATAATATCTAATGACTTGTAGAATTTACGTTAAACTGATATATTATAAATTTTTTATACTGTGCCTTTGAAAGAAATATACAGTTCCTAGGAAGGATGACTAATAGTGGAAGTCTGAGATGTGGCCATATACATGTATTTTCTTTGTAACCCATATTTTCAACTTTTCCACTGAATGGGTATGGTTTTTTTTTTCTTTAAAGTATTATTATAATAGCAGGAAGGTTGTCCAGGACTTTTGGGTTGACTGAGGAATGAATCTCATTCTTGAGCCTGGAGTAACTGACAGAATTGTGTCATGGAAAGAAGGTTATCCTGGAAATACATCTTTGTGAACATTCCTTTTGGGGCAGATGAAGTATCCAGGACTCAGAATACTCGGAATACTCACATTTAAAATTGCCAGACCTTGGGGCGCCTGGATGGCTCAGTCAGTTGAGTGTCCGACTTCGGCTCAGGTCATGATCTCACGGTCCGTGAGTTCGAGCCCCACGTCGGGCTCTGTGCTGACAGCTCAGAGCCTGGAGCCTGTTTCAGATTCTATGTTTTCCTCTCTGCCCCTCCCCTGTTCATGCTGTCTCTCTCTGTCTCAAAAATAAAAATAGACGTTAAAAAAATTAATACATTAATTAATTAAATAAATAAAATCGACAGACCAGAAAAATCACTAAAAGGTTAGATGGCCCATGCAGAGTAAATAATGTAAATAAGTCACAGTGCATATAGTAGGAACTCCTTATGCTCAAGGACCGACTTTTCTCTATTACATTTAATTTGGAAACAATAGATGTGTTTGTGCCAAAATATTCCTTTGGCACCCATTAAATCCTACGCTCTCAGAGTCCCCACCACCTTTCAATGCCTATGTAGTGATAGGAAGAGAACAGAAAGGTTTTTTTTAAAGTTTTTTAATGTTTATTTATTTTTGAGAGAGAGACAGAGTGTGAGTAGGGGAGGGGCAGAGAGAGAGGGAGACAGAATCCGAAGCAGGCTCCAGGCTCCGAGCTGTCAGCACAGAGCCCGATGCAGGGCTCGAACCCACAAACTGTGAGATCATGACCTGAGCAGAAGTCAGACGCTTAACCGACTGAGCCACCCAGGCGCCCGACCACATAAACTTAATGTCCAAATGTTCTGTATCAAAGAGAAAAGGAGAATTGTACATTGATAAATATTAGCCTTCAGATTCTGTATTAGTCTTTATGCACCAAAGCTGTATGCTTTAAATCAAGTAAAACTTAATAGAAACAAAAAGAATTTTTTGTTTTACGTCTGTCTCAGAAAACTGCTTACATGGGCAAATTGAGTACAGAAGAAGAGTGTCACAATTAAACTTGACATAAATGTTACAAAGTTACTATATACCCAACATTTATTTAATAGCCAGCCCTTTGAGTTTTGCAATGTATTAGGAACAAAGAAAATCTCCACAGATTCTAAAAGCAGAAATTCTATGTCTGGGTCACCTGGGTGGCTCAGTCGGTTAAGCGTCTGACTTCGGCTCAGGTCATGATCTCGTGGTTTGTGGGTTCGAGCCCCGTGTCTGGCTCTGTGCTGACAGCTCAGAGCCTGAAGCCTTCTTTGGATTCGGGGTCTCCCCCTCTGCCCCTCCCCCCTGCTCATTCTCTCTCTCTCTCAAATATTAAAAATCTTTTTAATTAAAAAAAAATTGTATGTCTGATTTTCTGCCCAAACTGTGATTGTATTTATTAAAAAGCCAAACAGAACAAAATAATAAAATATTGTCTGAAAAATTTTTTTCCTCCAAATTTTTATTTAAATTCAAGTTAGTTAACATATAGTATAATATTAGTTTTAGGAGTAGAATTTAGCGATTCATCACTTACATATAACAGTGCTCGGGGCGCCTGGGTGGCGCAGTCGGTTAAGCGTCCGACTTCAGCCAGGTCACGATCTTGCGGTCCGTGAGTTCGAGCCCCGCGTCAGGCTCTGGGCTGATGGCTCAGAGCCTGGAGCCTGTTTCCGATTCTCTGTCTCCCTCTCTCTCTGACCCTCCCCCGTTCATGCTCTGTCTCTCCCTGTCCCAAAGATAAATAAACGTTGAAAAAAAAATTTTAAAAACATAACAGTGCTCAACACAACAATCACCCATTTAGCCCATCCCGCACCAGCCTCCCTCCATTAACCCCCAGATTGTTCTCTATCATTAAGATTCTTACAGTTTGCCTCCCTCTCTGTTTTTATCTTATTTTATTTTACCTTCCCTTCCCCTATGTTCATCTGTTTTGTTTCTTTAGTTCTACATATGAGTGAAATCATATGGTATTTGTCTTTCTCTGATTTATTTTACCTAGCATAATATGCTCTAGATCCATCCATGCCATTGCAAATGGCAAGATTTCATTCTTTTTGATGGTTGGGTAATATTCCATTTTACACACACACACACACACACACACACACACACACACACCTTCTTGATCCATTCATCAGTCAGTGGACATTTGGACTCTTTCCATACTCTGGCTATTGTTGATAGTGCTGCTATAAACATTGGGGTGCATGTGCCCCTTTGAATCTGTATTTTTGTATCCTTCTGGCAAGTACTTAGTAGTGCAATTGCTGGGTCATAGAGTAGTTCTATTTTTAAGTTTTTGAGGAACCTCCATACTGCTTTCCAGAGTGACTGCACCAGTTTGCATCCCACCAACAGGGTAAGAGGGTTCCCCTGAAAAATTTTTGTTTTAAATTTTGTAGCACAAGCAGAGGAGAAGGGCAGAGGGAGAGAGAATCTTAAGCAGGCTCCATGCATAGCATGGAGCCTGACACGAGGTTCAGTCTCACGACCTCAAGATCATGACCTGAGCTGAGATCAAGAGTCGAATGCTTTACTCACTGAGCCACCCTGGTGCCCCTACCCTAAAAAATTTTTAATTATGAAACACTACAGCAAAAGAATTATTAATTCAGATTTTGAGCTATTTAGAAAATACAGCTATTTAGAAATTGAGGCTAAATGTGAGCTATAGCCTTACCTGTACTTAAATAAGTACAACTCAGTGAAAGATGCTAGTGGGAACGGGACATGAAGCCAAAACCAGCGATTGCCAGACCAGCCCCTTTCTACCATAAAGAAAAGTGACATGTCTGTAAAAAACCTATGATTCTTTAAACAAAATCATTTCTTAAAAAGGGATATGGCCTTGACCATTTTATGCAGAAAGCCAATCAAAACTTCAAAGGAGCCTGGGTGGCTCAGTCAGTTAAGTGTCCAACTCTTGGTTTGGCTCAGGTCATGATCTTGTGGTTTGTGGGTTTGAGCCCTGCGTCGGGCTCTGCGCTAACAGTGCAGACTGCTTGGGGTTCTCTCTCTCTGCCTCTCCTCTCTTTCTCTCTCTCAAATAAACTTAAAAAAAAAAAAAAACTTCAGGGGGGCCTGGGTGGCTCAGTCGGTTAAGCGGCCGACTTTGGCTCAGGTCATGATCTCGCGGTCCGTGAGTTCGAGCCCCGCATTGGTCTCTGTGCTGACAGCTCAGAGCCTGGAGCCTGTTTCAGATTCTGTGTCTCGCTCTCTCTGACCCTCCCCTGTTCATGCTCTGTCTCTCCCTGTCTCAAAAATAAATTTAAAAAACGTTAAAAAAAAAAAAAACTTCAAAGGGTAGGAACGCCTAGCTGGCTCAATCAGTAGAGTGTGTGACTCTTGATCTCGGGGTCGTGAGTTTGAGCCCCACGTTGTGGGTAGAGTTAACTTAAAATTTTTTTAAATAAAAAAATCAATAAATCAAACTTCAAAGAACACATCTCCTTATACAAAGCATAAGAAAGAAAATAGATATGGGAAACTTAACCACCTTATTCTAGGAGACAAAGACACCCCCCAAATAAACAGGGCAAGCATAGTACATACGTGTAGTCACAAAAGAATAAATAATTTCTATTTTAAACAGATACAAATTCTAAATATAAAATAGCAAAATTATTCTGCTATATAGTTAATAAATTTTGTTTCTGGGATGAACATAAATGTTGATTATTGATTACAAAGATCCTGTTTAAATTTGTTACATTAAGAGAGGAAAGAAAAGCTTCCAATGGGCACCAAATTATGAATTTGATAATATTCAGCCAATTAAAAAAATACTGTATGCAAATAAGTCACAGATGAAAAATACAGCATAGAGAATGTAGTCAATAAGGTAATGTATGGTGACAACACTTATCATTGTGAGAACTGAGTAATAGAATTATTGTCAAATCACTATGTTGTACACCTGAAACTCCTATGACATTGTATGTCAACTATACTTCAATGATAGCTTTTTTAATGCAAAAACTGAAAAAAATACTCTTTGAAACCAAGGAAGAAAAGAAAATCACTTAGATAACAAGCATTGCTACTCAAAACCCATTGCACATAAACATCTGAAATAATGAAACAGTGGGAACATTTTCATTACAACAAAAATGTCTAGGATGCTCCTATTGTCATTTAACTTTCTTTGAAAAAAAATTGACAAGGGCAATAAAACACATATATGCGTGTCAAACTATATATAAATATATAAACAAATAATCAACAAAAATGAAAAACAAAATGTGAACAAGTTTATAAGTCAGGAGATTTCCCATCCAGGAAAATGAAACATTAGAGAAGAAAAAAAAGCATTGCATTCTCAATGGCAGAGCACGCCTAATTAAACAGCTGGTAATTCAAAAAGAACTGTGTAAAACCTATGGAGAGAGCAAAAGTAAAGTCTGAAGGGAATGCTGGAAGCTCCGAATATATTAACCATCAAAAATTCTTGGAAGGAAATATTAATACCAGAAACATTAGTTCTCGAAAGTTGATCCATAAATTTAATGAAGTACCAATAAAAATAGCAATGGTTTTTTTTTAAGTTTATTTATTTTTGAGAGAGAGAAAGTGGGAGTGGGAAAGGGACAGAGAGAGGGACAGAGAGAATCCCAAGCAGGCTCTACACTGTCAGCATGGAGCCCAATGCAGGGCTTGAACCCATGAACCATGAGATCATGACCTGAGACAAAGACGGACGCTCAACCGACTGAGCCACCCAGGCTCCCCTCAGCAGGTTTTTTTTTTTTAATGGAACTTCGTAAATAGATGCTAACATTCAAATGGAGGGGAGTGTGGGAGATGAATCCATTTTTTTAAGAGAATAAGGAAGGGGTTCCCACATCCACAGAATATAAAGCTGTAGTAATTATAGAATAATAATTGGCATAGGAACAGGTGGATCAATGGAATCGAGTAACAAGCCCCAGAAATCCACATATCAATTGTAAAATGATTGAATGAACAAGTAGATAAATGAACATCCTCTGGGGGAGGAAGAAGAGAAGAAGAAAGTCTGTATCTGGAGTTGTCCACAGAAGTAAATTCCAGATGAGACAGACACTAACATGAAAGTGGCATACCAATGTTACAATAAATTACAATAGTTCGGAGTCAGAGGGGAGAGGAGGTCTTAAGCAAAACTTAAGGTTCAAGAAACAAAATGGAAATGACTAATACAGTCGATGACCCTATATTAAAGATAGAAAATCTACCGGAAGCAAAGTGATAGGCAACATATCTGGAGACCTTTGCCTAGGGCATAGCCAAAATTAATATTCAGAATCTATATGCAGCTTAATAACTAAGAAAAGGAGAAGCTCTTGGTAGTGAATAAGATTCTGTGAAAATTCATTGTTCAAATGAAGACAAAGGGCCAATAAAGGTGAAAGATGGTCAGATCCAGTAGGAATCAGGGAAATGCAATTAAATTACTCATGAGCTCTAATTTCTTGGCAAGAAAGTCCCAATACCCAAACACAGATAATATCTACTGTGGTCGAGCTCTGGGAACAAAGAACTCCCCAACACTGGAGATGGGTTTAAAAATTGGTCCGTGTCTTTTCAAAGTACAACTTGGTAATACTTCTGAAAACAAAAATAGCTCATATCTTTTAATGAACTACATTTTAGTAGAAAAATATTTGCACATCCACAGTACATTTACAGCAGATTATTGCAACAGTAAAATACGCAGGGACTGTATGGATATATAATTAGAGGAGTAGTTTATGGGATAATCAGACTGTGGAATTGCATGCAGAAGTTGTAGGAATTAGAGCGCTCTCTATGGATAGCCATAGACATATCTCTAGAGGGGGCACCTGGGCAGCTCAGTTGGTTGAGGGTCTGATTCTTATTTCGGCTCAGGTCATGATCCCAGGGTCGTGGGATTGAGCCCTGCGTCGGGCTCCATGCTAAGTGTGGAGCCTGCTTGGGATCCTCTCTCCATCTTGTGTGCTCTCTCTCTCTCTCTGTCAAACACACACACACACACACACACACACACACATAGAATACTGTGAAGTTTTAAAAAAGTGTTTACAGGATATTACATAGGTTTTCCCATTTTTATACAAAAATCTAAAAATGTTAATTATATGTATAATTATGTATATGCACACATATAAATGCCTAAAGAGTCACAGTCTATAAAAACTGGAGGAAATGAGATAGGGTTGGGGATCAATGGGGATCAATGAAGGATTTCACTTTTTATTCTGCATTTTTTTCATTAATACGAGAATCTGCAGGGGTGCCTGGGTGGCTCTGTTGGTTAAGTGTCTGATTTCAGCTCAGGTCATGATCTTGCAGTCTGTAAGTTCAAGCCCCACATCGGGCTCTGTGCCAACGGCTCAAAGCCTGCAGCCTGCTTCAGATTCTGTGTCTCCCTCTCTCTCTGCCCCTCCCCTGCTTGCGCTCCATCTCTCAAAAATAAACCTTTAAAAAAATTTGTTTAAATATGAGAATCTGTAAGTATGTTTATAGTTTGAAAGAAGAGAAGTGTGATATGCCAGGACAAACACAGAATTCAGTTTAGCTTTGTTTGATTCTCAGGGTCCAGCTTAATAACCACTACACTCTACTCAGTGACATCATGTATATTATATTCATGAAAATTCCTTAAACATTTTAAGAAATATTTTGATCAAATTAAGTATAATTGAATTAAATGTACTTAAAAGTCGTATTTTCTATATGTGGGTGTTTGGCTTGTTGCCAATTCTTTGATGTCATGCATTGACTAAGCTTTGTCCTCTTATGTTAAATTCTGCAAAAATTCATCAGTCACCTAACCTTTCTGTCTACATTGATTTGTTTCTGAATGTTCACCATCATTGCATTTAACCTCTCAACATTAAGGCCAATTTCATTGTACCTTGGTGAGATTAATAAAAGAATTTGGTAAGGGTGCCTGGGTGGCTCAGTCAGTTAAGCATCCGACTTCGGCTCGGGTCATGATCTCACAGCTCATGAGTTCAAGCCCCCCGTCAGGCTCTGTGCTGACAGCTCAGAGCTTGGATCCTGCTTCAGATTCTGTGTCTCCCTCTCTCTCTGCCCCTCCCCTGCTCCCACTCTCTCTCTCTCTCAAGAAATAAATAAGCATTAAAAAAAAAAAAAAGAATTTGGTAGTGTGCATAATCCCTAAATTTCTTTTCTTATCCAGATGTATCCTGGCATTGCAACAGGTTCACACCAGTCTGTCCTAACTGACCGTTCGCTTTACCCCTGATCAACAGGAGGTTTCAGAACAACAGATGCAACTCCAGCCGGAGATTTTGCAACTCTTAACAAGTCCTAGCAATTCCAGCAAGTTCCCAGGTGGTCCTGATGCTGCTGTCCAATACCTGCTCTCTAGCTCCATCCCCAACTCAGTTGGTCTCCGCTGCACCCCCACAGTGAAATTCCTAGCAAATCCCCTGGCACTGCTCATAGTAGACCGTCTTCTGATACCCTTTGGTCAGTACCTTCTTGAGTCGTTTGTTGAGTGACTATGTGAGTTTTGGAAGAGAACTTCCGCTCTCTGACTAGTTTCATCTGGAGAGACAGACGTGGAAAACTTGCCACTGGACATGAGAGTATGAGAAGCCGGGACACCACAGCAGCTGACGTGTTAGGAACTGCCTGTCGGCATCTCAGAAGAAGAGACGAGAAGCTAATGCGTCTGGGACAGGATTTTTTTTAATGAAAGAATCATTTTCTCCTCCCCCTTCTCCTCTTCTTCGTTCCGTCACTAGAGAAGAACAGACTCTGAGAAGCCATACCTTGGAACTGAAAACAGGAGCATGAGAGACCAGGAATCCCACAGCCACCCCTCCCTCCCACCACAGAGCGGGAACAGACTAGACTGTTTCAGACCCCCTAACTTGGACCCTCTGATTCCCTGTGTTACCTGATGGGCCCACAGGGTTGCTACAGCAGCCAGGACCTGGGGTAGAGCAGGCTGCCCCAGTGATCTAGAGTCCGAAACTGCCCTCCTTCACCAAATCTGTCCTGGAAAATGAAACTGCCTCTAGCATCCAGCAGACAGGGAGTGAACTCCCTTTCTGCAAGAAGGAAATCCCACTACTAGGGCGGACCCGGCCTACACCGGAACCCACTTATTTGGGGCTCAGATAAACACACCCGGGACCTTCTGGTTTCTCAGTCAGGGCCAGTCACCTGCCTACACATTGCCCAGCGCTTCCGGCCCATAGTGTAATGAGAGGATTAGAGCAGTCATCCTTAACCTGAGCTTGTACCACAGGCACTTGTCAAAACATCCATTGCCAATCCCCACCCCAGGCTCTCTGAATCAGTAAGTCTGGTGTGGGGCCCAAGAGTTTGTATGTCTCATAAGCTTCTGGGTGCTGCTGGTGGAGGACCATACTTTGAAAACCAGTGGACTGAGGAATAAACAAGGCTTAGGCTGAAAAATTATGAGCGTTCTTTAGCAATGCCTGCTATGTGCCTCAGTCTGTAGTACACAGACCCCGCAGGCCTTGTGACCCATTTCCCCCTTGACACTTTGAGACTAAAGGGTCTCACCCGGCCATCCTTACCTTCACAAGGTAGCTACAGTGGAGGAGGAGAAGTAACTTGGCACCTTAGGCAGAGACACGTCCCCATCCCATGGGCCAACACTGACAAGGTGCCCTCGGGCAAGCAGCACATGCTGTCCCCCTAAGCGTGGCCTGGGTGAGGGATGAAGTGGCCCCGATGTGAATACCTAGACCAAAGGCCACAGAAGGGGGCACCAGATCCAGATACACTTGTACCCAAAGACAAGTGACACCATCATTAGATGGGGCAGAACAGAAGCCAAAATCGAAGACCAAGAAGGATCGGATGACCGTGTCAGAAGCAAGCAGGACCCAGCAGACAACACCCAGACCAGACATCTTGTCCCAGTCCCGGGACTAAGAGCCCTCTGCATAAAGACTGATACTGAGGCCCAAGAGGGAGAGACTGATACTGAGGCCCAAGAGGGAGAAGTGGAGAACTCTTGAGGAAGAACGTGCTGAATATCACTTTTGAAATAGGAAAGGAAAAAATTCCTTAGTCAAGAAATGGTTAAATATCAGGAGCTGTCCCCTTGAATGGGATCAAAAGATGAATTTTTATTTCGTCTCATCAGGAGTGAGTTAGAAGCATACCTGCTACCACCACGTCTCCTCAACATTGCAATGACCTTAGTGCAAAAGGAAAGAAAAAGAAATCAAGACAAAAGGATTGGGAATGAAACTATTTGCAGAAGACATGATTATGTCTATAGGGGCACTTGGGTGGCTCAGTTGGTTAAGCGTGTGACTCTCGGTTTCAACTCAGGTCATGATCTCACGGTTCGTGAGTTCAAGCCCCGTTTTGGGCTCTATGCTGACAGTGCGGAGCCTGCTTGGGATTCTCTCTCTTTCTTTCTCTCTCTCTCTCTCTCTCTCTCTTCCCCCCTTCCCCACTTTTGCGTGCTCTCTCAAAATAAATAAATAAATAAATAAATAAATAAATAAATAAATAGATCTAGAAATTATTTCAGGTAAATGAATTTAGCAGGTGCCTAGATATGAAGTAAATACCTTTTAAGTCAGTGGTTTTTCTATATGCCAACAAACAGATAATAAATGAAAATTTTAAAATATTAAAATATTCATTTGCATAGTATCAGAGTCATTTCATATAGAGGAATAAATCTAGCGGAAGCTATATTAGGTTTTCAATGCTGAAAACAACACATAATAAGGAGAGAAATTTAAAAGGCTCTGAATGAAAGAAAGAATGTACCATGCTCTTAGGCCTGAAGACCCCCATATTATAAAGATTGCAATTTTCCCTAATTGGTCTGTAGATTTAATGCATTCTCAGTAAAAAAAAAAATCCCAGCAGATTTTACTGTTGAACACCTCAAGTTGACTCTTAATATGTCAAGTTGACTGTAATATGTACACACAAATTTGAAGGTCCAGTAACAGCCATGGTCAAATCAAAGAAAAGTGACAAAGCCGCAGGATTTCCTAACAACGGGTGACCCTTCCCATTTTTCTATAAGAAGCCCCCTTCAGGAAGATCTCTGTGATTTGGCTTGCTCATCTCCTTCACTTTTTCCTTTGTGACTGGTTTAGGAGTAAACTTTTCTGAGACGTTGTTATAATAGCACTAAGAAAATGAAACAAGGGGCCCTTGGCTGGCTCAGTCAGTAGAGCACATGGCTCTTGATCTCAGGGTTGTGAATTTGAGCCCCACACTGGGTGTAGAGATTACTTTAAAAAAGAGAGAGAGATAAGTGTCACCAATCCTGCCACTTCAGGCTGGGTTAGATAAGAAAAAATATGCCTGTCTCTGCACATTGTAATTATATAGACAGCTATGTACGGAACTTTTGGGATATGATTGGATCATGTACTTGATTTTTGTGCAACAGCGTTCTACTGCACCGAGAGTTACTACTGCATTCATAGCACGTGGGAATCGGTATTTTGGAATGAGTGGAGTATGTTTGCATACTGGGTAGGGAAGTGCTGGGTATTTTGTGACTGATTTGCATAATCTGTTGAGTGGGGATCTCAATCTTTCTTTAAAGATACAGATTATGCAGAAGAATATTGCTATGTAAGAATATGTATGTAGATTATATGGCTTTCACAAGCTCAATAATGGTAAATAAGGCCCCAGAAATAGCTTCTACTTAATACTTCACACCCATCAATTACCAATTAGTTTGCATCTGATTGCCAACATATTTCTCAAATCCATTCCCTTCTATCTGTTTCCAGATGCATTCCTAGACCAGGTGCCTATTACAGTCCCTGGGGAGCTGAGTGCCCTCAGTCCCTCAAGCTGCCCCTTCTCCTCCACCCTTTCCTGCTCTGGGAGGTCGGTGGGGACCCCCAGTGTGCCAACGCTCCCCTCTGCTTGTCTTTCAACAGGAAAACTATATGGAGCCAGTCCTAAGCCATTCTGATTATTAAAAGTATTACTCTGCTGTTCTTATAAAAAAAAAAAAAAAAAAAAAAAGTCCTGCTGGTTTCCTAATTAATTTCCTTTCAGATGAACTTTTAGAACCATCTGTCAGGGCACCTGGGTGGCTCAATCAGTTAAGCACCTGATTGCAGCTCAGATCATGATCACAGTTCTTGAGTTCAAGCCCCGCGTCAGGCTCTATGCTGACAGCTCAGAGCCTGGAGCCTGCTTTGGATTCTGTGTCTCCCTCTCTCTCTCCGCCCCTCCCCGGCTCACGTTCTGTCTCTCACTCTCTAAAATAAACACTAAAAATTTTAAAAAAAGACTGTCAAATAAAACAGCAAAAATAAATCCGATTTTGGTTGGGTTTGTTAAACCAGGACAAGCTTTCTTGTGTGCAGTTTTCTTCATGCGGCTTCTTCACATTTGTTTTTTTCTTTCTCTTTTTACTTTTTTTCTTCTTTCCAAGGCAGTTTGTGGGAAAAAGTGGTAGCAGGATTGGCCCCGGTGGGCTGGAGGCAAAGCTTTGAGATCACTCCATCCATGCCAGCAAGGACCCCCTAAATTCTTTGTTTCTCAGCCTACTCTAAAGTCACCCCAGAGACAAGGAGACCAAGGTGGACCCCAGCCGGAGAGCTCCTTTCCAGGGCTGGAGAAAGCTGATTTCTTTCTCAGTAAGTGCACTCTGTGTATTAGTTATGGCCATGGAAATGTACAAGAATTCTCTTCCTTGACGTGGGTGTGGTTACACTGGTTTCCCATTACAGTAATTTGGTAAGCTGTACATTTGTTTTGCATACTTCTCCATAAGTGTTTTATATTTCACAAATTTAAAAAGTAAAGAAAAAAATGAGTTACCAGAATTGATTCCATAAATGCAAGTGCTTAATAATGAAGTACTTGAGGGCAGCTGGTAAGATCACTGACGTTGTTGTTGTTGTTGTTGTTGTTGCTGCTGTTTAGTTTCCCTGATAAGGGATCATCCGCAGTGCTTGTGTGCTTTGTAGAACCAAACATGCCTGGCTTCAAATCCCAGATCTGCCCCTGAGAGGCTCTCTGACCTTGAGCAAGCTATTTAATCTGTGTTATTCTGTTTCCTCTTTTGAAAAATGAAGGTGCTATTATGAGGATTGAATGGGATTAGAAAGGAAAAGTTTTAGCACCTTGCTACTCAAAATGTGATGGTGATGGGGGCACCTGGGTAGCACAGTCGATTGAGTGTCTGACTCTTGGTTTCAGCTCAGGTCATGATCTGTCATGAGACTGAGCCCTGCACTGGACTCCATGCTCACAGTGCACGAGCTTGGTTGGGATTCTCTCTCTCTCTCCCTCTCTCTCTCTCTCTCTCTGCCCTTCCCTGCCTCAAGTAAGTACTCTTAAAAAAAATGGGATAGGGGGCCAGCAGCATGGGCATCACTGGGGACTGTCAGGAATGCAGGATCTTGTGCCCTACCCCACACTGGCTGAATAGGACATCTGCATTTTAACAAGGTTCCAAAGTGATTCTGTGCACATCACCTAGTATCTAATAGGCACATAGGCATCCAATCAGTGTTGTTATTACAAGCCTCTTTATTTAGGTTCTTAACTATCTCCACCTTCACAGTCCCGAGGTTAGGATTTTTTTTTTAATTTTTTAAAATATTTATTGATTTTGGAGAGAGAGAGAGAGAGAGAGTAAGACAGAGTGCAAGCAGGGGTGGGGCAGAGAGAGAAGGAGACACAGAAGCCAAAACAGACTCCAGGCTCTGAGCTGTCAGCACAGAGCCTGACGCGGGGCTTGAACCCACGAACCGTGAGATCATGACCTGAGCCAAAGTTGGACACTTAATGGGATGAGCCACCCAGGCTCCCCAAGGTTAGGGTTTAAATCCTCATTTTGATAAATAAGTAAAGTAAGGCTCAGAGGTGAAGTAGAGGTCATATAGCTAGTGGATGGAGTTGCTGGGATTCAAACAGATACTTAACTCTAAATTTAATTATCTTTTCAATACATGTTTATGCCTAAAATTAAAAATGTATGCTCCATTTTATCCTTAATATTAAAAGGATATAAAGTATCTGTAATATCCTGTGTCCCACATGCCAAATAACTGTGGAGAAAATATTGAATTAATCTTACTATTCTGGTGATTGCATTTCAAAGGGTCAGACAGTGAGAAAGCCTCTCTAGTCTGCCTCTGTCCTCAGTCACCCAGTTTAGAGTTTACAGCCAAGTCTGAGGTTCTAGATCGAGTTCATTTGACACCCAGGCACACGTCCAAGCACCAGAGGAATACAAACGAGCTCAAAAGAAGGAAGAAGGGGATGGTTCTAGGAGTACCTTGGAGAGTACCCTTCCTAACCTGAGACCTCTTAAGGCAGTGTGTCACAGTGTGACAGTGGAAGCTGTGAGCAAACTTGGAGAGAGGAGCAGTAAGCCAGGGCAAAAGGGACTGGTAAGGGACAGGGTCTGAGGGGAAAATAAACATTACTGTAGGGTGTTGGAGGGGTTGGCACTGGAATAAGAGCTCCCCAACCCCAGCAGATGAAGTGTTCTCCACTCTCCCCTAAACTACACACCAATTTTATTTTCTGCTTCCTCTTTCCAGATTCTGGGCTGGTTTTATACCATATGCATTACCATACTTATGGTAACTGATTGATTTTTTTTTTTCCCCTCGATCCTGGCCAAGGTGAAGAAAAGCTTTTCCTCTTAGCTAGAGAAGCACTGAAAGGTAGTACAGGAGTGAACTTCGCAAGTTATCTAAATCTTGCTCCTTGTTTAAAATAGCAATAACATTAGGGTAGAATGAGTAACTCGCCTGGGATCACATATATCGTTAGCAACAGAATTAAGACTAGAAATTGAGAGGAGCCTCCTGCTATTGTTTTTAGATGAAATGGATGAATGTCTAGGAAAACATCAATTACTAAAACTGACAACAGAAGAAATAGAAAATCTACATAATTCTTTCACTATTTAAAATTCTTTTAAAAATTCATTCCATAACTTAAAATTTGAGGACCCAGATATTATCACCGTTAATTGTACCAAATAGATAATGAGGAAGTAATACAATCCTGTAGGAATTGTTCTAGAGAATAGAACAAGAAGAAATATTCCTCAACTTATTTTATTGGCCAACATAATCTTGATATCAAAACCAAATTAAGGATATTATAAGAATGAAACATTAAAAGTCAATCTCATTCATGAAGTAGAAGAATTCAAAAAAAAATATTAGCAAATTGGACAATATTTCTTCCAGTTCTATTGAGATATAATTTCCAGTTCTGTTGAGATACTGTACTGACATACGGTACTGAGTATCTGTTGAGATACTGTACTGACATACGGTACTGTGTAAGTTTAAGATGTACAGCATAGCTTGGTGACTCAGTCGGTTAAGCATCCGACTTCAGCTCAGGTCGTGATCTCACGGTTAATGGGTTCGAGCCCCGTGTCGGGCTCTGTGCTGACAGCTCAGAGTGTGAAGCCTGCTATGGATTCTGTGTCTCCCCCTCTCTCTGCCTCTCCCCTGCTTGTGCTCTCTGTCTCTCAAAAAATGAATAAATGTTAAGAAAATTTTTTTTAAGATGTAAAGCATGACTTGACTTTTTTTTTTAAGATTTTATTTTTTTTAAGTAATCTTTACACCCAATATAGGGCTCAAATTCACAAGAGTCATACATTCCACTGACTGAGCCAGTGAAGGACCCTGACTTGACTCTCACATTTTATGAAATGGTTACCACAGTGAATTTAGTTAATATCCATTATCTCACTTAGATAAAAAAAAAAAAGCAATATTTTTAAAAGGTGAGATTTCATGATCAAGCTGAATTTAGTCCAGGAATACAGTATTTGTTCAACTCTAAAAATTAATCAGTGAAACAAAAATATATTAGCAACATAAAGGTCATAGCAATAATATGGAAAGTGCATTTGTTAAAATTCAGTCTAGTCATAATTTTTTAAATTCATAATTTCAAAGATCCTTAGCAAACTAGGAAGGAAGGAGGTTTCCTAAATATGATTGATAATGGATGTTTATAAGAAACCAACAGCAAGTATACTAATGCTTCATATTAGGTACAAATTTCAATATAATACAAGCCTTTTGGAGTTTCCAAAATTGTAAGGAACCACATAAATTGTAAGCAGTAAAGAGCGCTAATTGTGAGTTTTGTTTATGTTACTGAGATTTG
The DNA here is from genome assembly GCF_014898765.1 of Herpailurus yagouaroundi. Classification (NCBI taxonomy): domain Eukaryota; kingdom Metazoa; phylum Chordata; class Mammalia; order Carnivora; family Felidae; genus Herpailurus; species Herpailurus yagouaroundi. The sequence goes on from NW_024412427.1 coordinate 1,127,674, forward strand.
GCTATGTCATTTTAGCAAATAAACTAAAATTCACCCATTTAACAATCAAGCTCAGGATTGTTAATGTCCTTGAATAAGTACACTGTTACTAATGCTTTAGGATATTTTGAGTGATTTTGTTACTTTGGCAGTTATTTTAACATTCACCGTTATTAAAATTTTAAATATTTTAATTACTATACCAGTCTCATCCAAATATTCATTAAATGGTAGTGCTCTTAGGGGGCTTAAAAATGCATGAAGACCAATTACTTTGAAGTGAAAATTAGATGTTACAATATACTACAAAGACACTTAAACAAACACCATAATGCACTGTGCAGTTAATTTAGCGGAGAACGCTCAATACAACATCAGAGCTAATGCCGAGAAAATAAAACGAGGCAGTATTAAAGCAGATACATTCCACGGTGGGTGCGAATTTATGCTCCCTGAGAATGTTTTCTTCCTATTCTACATCTCTTCCTACGGGGATATGAGAATTGAATAATGCAGGCTTTGAATTTTTCCAGGTCTTATGAACAAAATCCTTGCATAGACTGCTCCATTGTTACATATGAAATAAAGTAATTTTAAATTTTTTTGGTTCGATTTTGTTCCTGTATTTGCTTTTATGTGCTTACACCATTTATGATTTTCATACAAAAAAAGACCAATACCTTATATTTTTGTGTAAAATGCGTATTATTTTTAAAAAATTTTTAGCATCTATCTATTTTTTGAGAGACAGAAAGAGTGTGAGCAGGGGAGGGGCAGAGAGAGAGGGAGACACAGAATCCGAAGCAGGCTCCAGGCTCTGAGCTGTCAGCACAGAGCCTGATGCAGGCCTTGAACTCACAAACTGCGAGATCATGACCTGAGCCAAAGTCAGATGCTTAACCGACTGAGCCACCCAGGTGTTCTGAAAAGTATATTATTTTTTAAATATTGTAAATTCTCCCCATGTCAGTTTATATATCTTGGCCTTATGAACTTTCATGGTTACCTGATATATTTCCCACCTTATGGATTCCTACAACCCGTTTTCTTCTTTTTTTCCCCTGTTTTTTTTTTTTGTTTTTTTTTGTTTTTTGTTTTTTTTAAGATTTAGATTCCCTTTTAATGTTTATTTTTCAGAGAGAGAGAGGGAGAGGGAGACAGAGGATCCAAAAAGGGCTCTCTGCTGTCAGCACAGATGCAGGGCTCAAACTCACAAACCGTGAGATCATGACCTGAGCCAAAGTCAGATGCTTAACCGACTAAGCCACGCAAACGCCCCTAGATTTAGATTTTTGACAATGTGGCGCTGTTAACATAAATCGTAAGAAATGTACTTATATGTGTATCTTTAGACAATTATTTCCTTAGGTTGTATCTCTAATAATAGAATTGCTACATTAAAGTACATGCTTCTTTAAATCTTGGTACAGAGTAGCTTCCAAATTGTTCTATAAATTATATTCCAAATAGAAATTTATGAGAATGAACATTTCCCCAAACTTATGCCCACCGTGGATATCATTTTTTCTTTATAATCTTTGCCAACTGTAAAGGCCAAAAAATGTATTTAAACATTTGCATTTTTTATTTGTAGTTTATCGGCTGCTTTCACATATTTATTCCTCATTTGCATTTTCCCTTTTATTACTTTCCCCTTCATATCCATATATCACTTTTATGGTAGTGCGATCTTCTTATAAATGTGTAAGAGATAATTAAATGAAGTCCATAAACCATTTCTTTCATATATTTAACAAATGTGTTGTCCAAGTGTGTTTTTACTTGATTTTTTTCCCTGAAAGTAAGGTTTCAAATTTTTCTAGAGTAAAATTCAGCACTCATTTCAAGTCTGACAGCTGGCCATCCCTGCCCAGAAATTAGTGAGAAAGTTCTTTTATATTTTCTCAAGGTACTTGGTGGCTTCCTGTTAAAATGTCAAATTAAGAGTCCATACAAAATGTATGTCTTATAATGTGTCTGTACTAGAGACATAAGCTTGTCTTCTCCTCCCACTGCCCCTAGTTTCCTAACATGATTTCTCGACTGCCTCATTTGTCCCCTCCTCCCACAGTGCCCAACTTGGAAATTCTACCTGCTCTCAATTCTTATGAGCTCTTGGGTTCCTGCTCTTCTAAGAAGCCAGAGGCAACCATTTGACTATCACATTTATATCATACATATACATGTCTGATAGGAAATACTACAATTTTTCTCAATTCTTGGCTTTTTTCCCAGGGCTTTTTTGTTTATTTGTTCCAGATGAAATTTAGATGTGTTCTGTTAAGTAAAATAACAAAGAACAAAAGAATGGAAGGAAGGAAAGACAGGGAAAGAAAGAAAGAAAAAGAAAGAAAGAAAGAAAGAAAGAAAGAAAGAAAGAAAGAAAGAAAGAAAGAAAGAAAAGGAAAGAAAAACGCATCACTCAAGTTATTGAGATTTTGACTGGACTTTTATCAAAGAATGTTGAGCTTTCCCATCTAGGAAAACAATATGTGTCTTTACAATACAATATGTGTCACATCATTAATGTCACATGGTAGAAGGTAATAGTTTCTTTTGTGTAATTCTGCCAAATTCTTGGGGGTTTTTTTATTTGAGTATAGTTGACACACAATGCTATATTAGTTTGAAGTGTACAACACAGTGATTCCACAGGTTAACACATTATGCTATGCTAACCACAAGTGCAGCTAAATTCTTATTAACCTAGTGCTAGATACTGAATGCCTCTGTCAATGGATCTCACTTCCTATTACTATCATTGGCATAAGAGATACAATTGATATAAGAGTATATTGACCTTCACACCATCTTAATCATGGGATCAAAGGTGATATTACCAAAACTGGAACGAACTAACATCATGTACATGAAACTGATCTGATGTGATTTACTAAGAACATAACATCCCTTATGTAGAATTTCTGCCAAGAAATGTATAACCTGAATCTAATTGTGAGGAAACAAACCCAAATGAAGGAATATTCTTCAAAACAACTGGTCTGTCTGCTTGAAAACTGACAGTGCCATGAAAGACCGAGGAAGACTGAGGAACTAGATTAAAGGAGTCTGGGCAGTGCGACAAATGGATCTAATGAATGATTCTGAATTGGATCCTGGATCAGGAAAAAAAAATGTTAGGCGATTATTGAGACAGTGGGTAACGTGAATATGGTCTACATATTAGGTAACATTTCAGTGTTCAATTCCTTGGATTTGATCTTTGGTATTACATAAACGAATGCCCTTGTTCTTAGGAAATATAGGTTAAAGTTTTAGGGGTGACAGTTCATGTTTGCAACTTACTCTCAAATAGTGAGGAGGATGAGAAGAGAGAAATTGAAAGTGCAAATGTTAACAATTGGTGAATTTAAGTAAATGGTTTCCAGGTGTTCATGCAGAATGAATCACTCCTGCAATCTTCCTGTAAGTTTGAAATTTTTCCAAATAAAAAGGTTAAAAGGGCCAGAAAATTATTAACCGCACATTTAATGAAAATATCAAACTACCACATTGAACTCTTAGGGTCCTGTTTTAGCAAAGGTGTCGCCTAACATGGTCGTCTCTGGGAGGGGAGATTATGAGGGCTGCCCTTGATCAAATCTTCCTTTGACTTTTAGTGTATCTGCCGTTTTATCTACAATTTTAGTGCATTTTGAAATCTCTTTTTTAATTTTCTTAATGTTTATTTACCTTTGAGAGAGAGAGAGGGGGAGAGAGGGAGCACAAGCAGGGGAGGGGGAGAGAGAGAGGGAGACACAGAATCCAAAACAAGCTCCAGGCTCTGAGCTGTCAGCACAGAGCCCGACGCGGGGCTGGAACCCATGAACCATGAGATCATGACCTGAGCCGAAGTCAGACGTTTAACCAACTGAGCCACCCAGGCGCCCCTGAAATCTCATTTTGAGCGGAGGTGGTGTTGCATTCCTGGGGGGAGACTTGCTGGTGGTGGGCATCAATCTTTTGCTATATTGCTGGGCTTTATTTTCTAGAACTTTAGTTAAATTCTTGTTTTCATGTGTGCAGTTGACATACTCAAGGTACATTTCTCAAGGTAGCTTTGAGTCTAAGGGGACCCTGGTTGTAGGCGGAGCCGGGTTCAGATGCCTAATCCAGGGGGTCATGGAGGAACCAGGGCTCTAAACAAGAGTAAAGATGATTTTGGACAAATAACCCATCTCACCCAATAGGCAAGGGCTCTTCTGACATTCCCTGAGGGGGCTCAGAGACTTATGGGAAACGGCGTCGTCCCAAATTTGATGGATGACCGGAGCAGAGCCCAGGGAACGGGATCCCTCGCAGCTCCTTCTGCGCATGTGCAGCTCTTCCTCCTTGTTCGCCCGCTCCCTCGTCTCCAGCTTCGCAGCGCTGGTAATCGACAAGCCTCCCGGTCGACGCGCTGCTCCGTGACCGAGTCCTGCCGGAAGAATGCGCACCCCAGGTGAGAACCTAGTTTGGAGGGTTGCTTTGCCGGGTGTGGGATAGGTCTGTGCCCACTCGTGGTGGAAGCGAAAACTTGGGCGAATCCCACGCGGCCCGAGACCCTAACGAAAACCAGAGACAAAGTAGTTTGGCTGCAGACCCGCAGGTTCCACGACAAGGATAAGGGCGCGGGTTTCTTGGTCAGAATACAGTGCTCCGAGAAAAGGCATCTGACTGTTAAAGAGCTGTTTCCAGAAGCTCTTTGAATTTGCCCGTGCCCTGGTCACGTATTCATTAGCGAGTCAAATCCAGGACAGCAGCGGGGATGAAAGTGAATTCTTGTATTTATTATATGCCTGCAAGCTAAGGGCAGGTGGCGGGTCTGCATTATAGCAGACTGATACAGGAGCCTCAGTTTGAACTCAGACGAGTTTAAATTCTAGCTCGGCCACTGAGTCTCCATGGGCAACATGATGAGCCTCTAAGACTCAGTTTCCCCATCCTAAAATGAACTCATTCCTAAAACCTGCCTCAAGGTTGCTCTGCGGATTGAATAAGACAGCACCTATGAAGCACTCATCATGGGTCCTCACTGAGTAACTGGGAAATGTTAATTACCTTTATCACCGTTCTTTTCATTAAGAATATTATTTATTTCCAAAGACCCCCTGTAAATTTGGTATTAATCCCCTTTTAACCGAGAAGAAAACCAAGGCTCTGGAGGTGAAGCCTCATGGACAGTAACTGAGGGAGCTGGGATGCATGTCTCAGTTTTATTTCTAAATCCCATGCCGGGGTTCGTCCAGCAGCACATCCTTTACAGCACTTAGCAGAGTGGCAAGCCCCCAAGCGCCACGAGGAACAACCTGGAGTGGACCAGGCTGACGTCTCTAGAGTTCTTGGAGATTTCTTGGCATCTGTTCAGAACCCTCGGGTTACCGCGTAATGGAGGCTTCTAGACGTCAAGGGGCTTCAAGCCCCTTGAGGGCTTGTTAAAACCCAAGAGCTGTCTGGGCCCCACCTCCAGCATCTCTGGTTCAGAAGGGCCCCCAAATCGGCATTTCTATCAAGTTCCCCAGTGATGCTAATACTGCTGGTCTGGGAGCCACAAAAGTTGTACAGGGGTGGTGAAGGCCAAGAGAGAGTTGGGACCTGGGCTGGAGATTATTTGAATTTACCCCCTCCAGCCAGGTTCCTATTTCCTTGGATCACACAGCTCTTGTGAGGAAAGAAGGTGGGGCCACCAGAAGCAGGACTCCCACCTGGGAGGGGAGATCCCCATCCTACCTGGATACAGCTCACCTCCGATGCGGGGGCACAGATCCCAGGAACAAGCACGTTCTATCTTGACTTCCTCTGGGGCAATTCCTGATCCTTTCGCCCTGAAGAGCATCACCACACCAGAGGTTGTCGAGAGCCGTCAATCGGTGAAGATGTGAGCCAACTTTCAAAAGAGAGAGGTCAGCTGAGCTGAGGGTGCTGGGCAAGAGGCAGGCTCCCTGGGATGAGGAAATCCTGTGGATGGTTGGTGAGGCTGTGGTCTGGGAAGAAGGTGGGGGAGACACTCTCTCCACTCCTCCCAGAGACTCCTCCCCGCAATTTTATTCTCCAGTCCCTCTTCTGGGATCTACACAGCCCACAGACCCTGGCCATCACCTCATCTGGAATTTAGAGATATGCTACCCCCCCCATTCCTGCCTTTGTAGGAGTACAGAAAGGGGGTCTTCAGGAGTTCTATAATCCTGCCTCATTTTAGAAGTGAACAGTATGAACTCTGAGCGAGTCATTAGCATAGGGTTAAGTTCAAGGTTTCTGGAGACTACCAGGGTTCAAAGCGTGGCTCTACCCTGTTACTTTCACTTCTTTCCCTCAATTTCCTCATCTGTAAACTGGGAGTAATAACACTACCTACATTCTGCTTTATTTTAAGGAATAAATGAGGTAATATATGTGAAGGACTTAGAATAGTGCCTGTTACACAGGAAGCATGACCCAAGTATTTTCAGTATCATCAATATTATTATAATCTCAGTTTACATTATTTGTTAGTCCCAGCACCTAAAGGGGCATTGGGGCCCCCTGACTCCCAAGTCCCGTCCTGTCTACTATGTCTCAGTTAAAGCAAAATTAGTTTCTTAATAAAAAATCCTTTGGAGGGGCACCTGGGTGGCTCAGTCAGTTGAGCGTCCAACTCTTGATTTAGGCTCAAGTCGTGAACTCACAGTTGTGGGGTCCAGCCCCATGTCCTGCTGAGCATGGAACCTGCTTGGGATTCTCTCCCTCTCGGCCCCTCCCCACCCACGTGCATGCTCTCTCTCTCTCTCTCTCTCTCTCTCTCTCTCTCTCTCATTAAATAAATACACATTTAAAAAAAAAAATTCTTTGGAGACACTGAAACCAAAGGAGAATAAATCCCTTTTAGAAAAAATGGACTCCCTTGAAGCACACCTGTCCCTCTTGTCAGAGGTTCCTATTAATTCTTTAACTTGAAGGAGTTGAAAATACAAGTAGAAGAGTAAATGAGCAGATCTCTGTCAGGTTTTTGTTGTTTGCTGCGTCCTTTTTTACACTTTTTCTGGTGGAAATATTCAAGACATACGGAAGAAAATAGTGTAATGACTCCCATATATTTGTCACAGCTTCAGCCATTATCAACATATGATCATTCTGTTTCATCTGTCCCTGCCCCAGTTACACACATGTACGTGTTCTCCCTTCCACTTTCTGTGACCAGATTACTGTAAAGGAGGTCCCAGACAGCAAAGACTTCAGAATGTACCATGTTTAATAATGGCCAGAGACACGGCTGTCATCCTTGCTAAGATTTGTTTAACCCGGTCTTTGTCTGGTTTTATATTTGTCTGTTATAAATCAAAGAAAGCTGTAAGAAACCAATTGTAAGAAACCAATAAGATAAAAATATTTACTCTCCCCGGTGAAAAGTATGCTTCTCTTGGCTCCCCGAGGTTACACCAGGGTCACGAGAGTCCCCTCGGCACACCTGCCCCCTCTGAAGGGTAAGAGACTTTCTCCCACCACGTGGCTGTTTGCCAGCTATGACGTGTGGATTTCTAGGCAAGTGCTATGAGGACTGTCAGGACCGACCGCTTTTCTCGTGATTTCTCTGCTGCTTCCGCTTCCTCCAGCTCTGCCCCCACACTTCTTGAAACTTTTCCTGGAGCAGGAGAAAATGAACACATCCCAGGTGAGTCGTTTACTTATTACTCAAAATTTTCAAAGAAATCTAAGAATTAATTTTACGTGTTTAGTAACCGTGCTTTCTTTCTTTTTTAATGGGGATTTGAGAGAGAGATCATGCGAGCGAGTTGGGGAGGGGCAGAGAGACAGGAGAGAGAGAATCCCAAGCAGGCTCCACGCTGTCAGCACAGAGCCTGATGCAGGACTCAATCCTACAACCATGAGATCATGACCCGAGCCAAAATCAAGAGTTGGATGCTTAACCAACTGAGCCACCCAGGCGCCCCAATAATTATTGCAATTCTAGTATATGTTTTCTTGTTATTTTTGTGGTCCCAAGTTTGAAGATAAAGAGATGAAGTTATAATAGTTATAATGTTATCTACAATTTAGGATGGCTTATAATATTCCAGTCACTGTTGGGACATCAGGGTGGCTCAGTCAGTTGAGCATCCAACTCTTGGTTTCAGCTCAGGTCATGATCTCACAGGTTCATAAGTTCATGCCCCACATCGGGCTCTGTACTGACAGTGTGGAGCCTGCTTAGGTTTTTCTCTCTCTCCCTCTCTCTCTGCCCCTCCCAGGCTCACACATTCTCTCTTTCAGAATAAATAAATAAACATGGAAAAAAATTAATAAAAAAAATATTCCAATCTCTATTAAATTCCTTACCTGGCTTGGCTCTTGGAATTACAACAACAACATTAAAACATTAAACATAAAAACATTTATTATGCCCTTTTTACTGAAAGTATAAATAAAAGATTTAAGTGCCTGTAGCTGGTATGGTTCTAAGGATACATCATTAGAAATTTGGCCAGATAGGGGGCAGCTGGCTGACTCAGTTGGTGGAAGATGCACCTCTTGATCTCAGGGTCGTGAGTTCAAGCCCCACATTGGGTGTAGCGATTACTAAAAATAAATAAAAGGAATTTGGCTAGATAGATCAAGTTTGTCCTAGAGCCCAAATCTGCAAGGTTTCCACCCATTCCAGGGAGGAAGATACCATCTGTTTCCACCCCACCCTGTCCAAAAACTTGGAATGGGACATCTCTTAGGCATGGCATTGCCAGATAAGACACAGGGCACGTAAAGGGACACACTTATACTAAAGTAAAGTATGCATGGGATATACTTATACTAAAAATCTATTTGGTGTTTAACTGGGTGCCCTGTGTTTTTATTTACTAAATCTGGGAACGATACTTCGGTAGAAAGAGGGTGTGATGTACCCTTTGCTGGCCCTTAGCTCTGACAGTCCTAGCCCATCCAGAGGACCAGTCAGTCTCTATTTTCAGTGGCTGATTTTATCACCATATTCCAGGTGGCCTGTTGCTGGACGGGACCAGCCTGCCTCAGTTTCTCCGTCAATCACTGTGGCCGTCCCTCTCCCAAAGTTTCAAGAATTCTTGGGCTTCACACCCACAATGTGTAGCCTTGTCCAAAGATGAAAATTTTGCCTACTTACACTTTATAGATATTTTTTAAAGTTTCTTTTTGAGTATCTTTTTAAAAAAAATTTTTTTTTACACGTATTTTTCAGAGAGAGAGACAGAGTGTGAGTGAGGGAGGCACAGAATCCGAAGCAGGCTCCAGGCTCTGAGCTGTCAGCACAGAGCCTGATGCGAGGCTCGAACCCATGAACCATGAGATCAAGACCCGAGCCGAAGTCGGTCGCTTAACCGACTGAGCCACCCGGGCGCCCCTCCTTTTGGGTAATCACCTGCCTCTTCCCTTGCACAGTCGGTAAGTCTCCCTCACTTCGCTGGCTTCATCAGGAAGCGGTTCTTCCTGTCTGTTCTTCTTCTGTCTGTTCACCACACTGTCCCAGTAGTTGTCTTCCTTCTCCGACTGCTGAGTCCTCATGGAAGGCTCTGGAGTGTTTTGCACACATCTGTGTGGTGATACTCCCGCTGAGTCTGAATATGCGAAAGTACCTTTATTCCGCCCTGTTACGTGAGTGACCGGCTACAGAACCGGGGTTCGGACTCCCTTCTCCTTCAGGGTGTTCTGGGAAAGCAGGGTCTCCCTCACCTCCCAGCGTCTGGACAGGCTGAGAAGTCATGTGCCAGTTTGGTCCTCACGCCCGTGCAGGCGACCCATTCTGTTCTTTCTTGCAAGTTTTTCTTTCTCGGGGGGGTTTGAGCTCTTTCGCCAGGATGCCCACTTGCCGGCCGGATGGTTCCTGCCCGTGAAGACCCGCGTGCACCCGGACACTTTCAGTGGTTTGGGGGTTAGTTCCCTCCCTTCCTCCTCTTCGTTCTCGCCACCCAGACCTCCTGCGAGGCTGTGGGCGCCTCTCCCCTGCGGTCTGTCTGGGCTCCTTTATTTTTCTGTCACCTTTTCCATTTTCCTGGGCTTTTGTTCTGTGCGTTGAAAGATCAGCTCATTTTTGTCACCCATGCCATTTTGTTTTCAAGCCTTCTTTAGAGAGTTTTAGGGTTGGCTTTTCCCCCCGCCAAGTGGACACCAAAATACTTACTATCTGGGGAGGCGCCTGGGTGGCTCAGTCGGTTAAGTAAGTGTCTGACTCTTGGTTTCGGCCCAGGTCATGATCTCATGGTTTCATGAGTTCGAGCCCTGTGTGGGGCTCTGTGCTGACCGTGCAGAGCCTACTTGGGATTCTCTCTCTCTCTCTCTCTCTCTCTCTCTCTCTCTCCCTGCTCCTCCCCTGTTCATGCTGTCTCTGTCTAAATAAATAAATAAATAAATCTTAAAAAAAAGATATATTCACTATCTGGGTCCCCCCCTTTTTTTTGCCCATAGTCCACTTTTCTCATTTTTTTAAAATTTAAATTCAAGTTAGTTAACATATAGTGTAATAATAATTTCAGAAATAGAATTTAGTGATTCGTCACTTACATATAACACCCAGTGCTCATCCCAGCAAATGGCCTCCTTAAAGCCCCTCATCCATTTAGCCCACCCCCCATCTCCCCTCCAGCAACCCTAAGTTTGTTCTCAGTATTTAAGAGTCTCTTATGGTTTGTCTCCCTCTCTGTTTTTATACAATTTTTGCTTCCCTCCTCCTATGTTCATCTGTTTTGTATCTTAAATTCCACCTATGAGCGAAGTCATATGATGTTTGTCTATCTGACTGACTTATTTCACTTAGCATGATACACTCTAGTTCCATCCACGTTGTTGCAAATGGCAAGATTTCATTCTTTTTGATTGCTGAGTAATATTCCATCGTATATATACATCACTTCTTCCTTATCCCTTCACCAGCCAGTGGACATTTGGGCTCTTTCCATACTCTGGCTATTGCCAATAGTGCTTCTATAAACATTGGGGTGCATGTGCCCCTTCAAAACAGCACTCCTGTATCCTTAGGATAAACACCTAGTAGCAACTGCTGGGTCATAAGGTTGATCTATTTTTGGTTTTTTGATGAACCTCCGTACTGTTTTCCAGAGGGGCTGCACCAGTTTGCATCCCTACTGGCAGTACAAAAGGGTTCCTCTTTCTTCCCATCCTCGCCAATGCCTATTGTTGCCTGGCTTGTTAATGTTAGCCATTCTGACAAGTGTGAGGTGGTATCTCACTGTGGTTTTGATTTGTATTTCCCTGATGATGAGTGATATTGAGCATTTTTTCATGTGTCGTTTGGCCATCTGGATGTCTTCTTTGGAGAAGTGTCTATTCATGTCTTTGGCCCCTTTATTCACTGGATTATTTGTTTTTTGGGTGTTGAGTTTGATAGTTCTTTATAGATTTTGGATCCTAACCCTTTATCTGATATGTCGTTTGCAAATATCTTCTCCCATTCTGTCGGTTGCCTTTTGCTGATTGTTTCCTTCGTTGTGCAGAAGCTTTTTATCTTGATGAGGTCCCGGTAGTTCATTTTTGCTTTTGTTTCCCTTGCCTCCGGAGACATGTTGAGTAAGAAGTTGCTGGGGCTGAGGTCAAAGAGGTTTTTGCCTGCTTTCTTCTCTGTGATTTTGATGGCTTCCTGTCTCATGTTTAGGTCTTTCATCCATTTTGGGTTTATTTTTGTGTATGGTGTAAGAAAGTGGTCCAGGTTCATTTTTCTGCATGTTTCTATCCAGTTTTCCCAGCACCATTTGCCGAAGAGACCGTCTTTATTCCATTGGATATTCTTTCCTTCTTTGTCAAAGATTAGTTGGCCATACGCTTGTGGGTCCATTTCTGGGTTCTCTATTCTGTTCCATTGATCTGAGTGTCTGTTTTGTGCCAATACCATACTGTCTTGATGATTACAGCTTTGTAATACAGCTTGAAGTCCGGGATTGTGATGCTTCCCGCTTTGGTTTTCTTTACCAAGATTCCTTTGGCTATTCGGGGTCTTTTCTGGTTCCATACAAAGTTTAGGATTGCTTGTTCTAGCTCTGTGAAGAATGCTGGTGTTATTTTGATGGGATTGCATTGAATATGTAGATGGCTTTGGGCAGTATCGACATTTTAACAATATTTGTTCTTCCTATCCATGAGCATGGAATGTTTTTTCCGCCTTTTGGGGCCTTCTCCAATTTCTTTCATAAGCTTTCTATCATTTTCAATGTATAGATTTTTTCACCTGTTTGGTTAGGTTTATTCCTAGGTATTCCTTGATTTCTCTTTCTGCTGCTCGATTATTGGTGTATAGAAATGCAAGCGATCAACTTTTCTCATTTTATGGAAGTAAGGCTCTTACATCAATCTAGGGACACCAATTTGAAGTCTTAAAAATATTTGTCTTCAATATCTAAATTGATTTTGTTTCCCTATGCTTCAATCTATTCATCTTGGTGCTTATTTTTTAAGATGTTGGTTTCTATTTACAGAAAATAAATAATTTGTTATTAAGCAGTTTTACTTGTGAATGCTTATTTTTCCGATGGTTGTTTTTACTCCCGCATCTGGGCCCTTTTTAGTTTTCTGTGTAAATGGAAAGGCAAAAACCTCATTAGATCCAGGCAGCTGATGTGTGTTCACTCGGCAACACAGGAGTCTGTGTCTTTGGCGAGCTTTTCCCTTGAATGAAAGGGCGGACTTGGGGGCCTTTCATGTGGATTGTTGGGAGATGTGTATAGACAGGCCTCTCTGTAGGCTCAATAGAGGGGGACAGAGCTCGAGGGGAACCTCCCTTCCCCTGCCAAAGCCGGCACTGCCTTACCTGATGGCAGAGCACGTTGGTCTGTTTCCCTAGAGTTGCCTTAAAAGAAAGGCTGTGGCCAGTTCAGGGCCCTCCGCATAGTACTTGCTTCCCTCTTGGGTTGCAAAGTTCATGCAGACTCCTGGAGGTGGTTCTCCTACCTTTTACAGGAAACACAATCCTGAGCGTCAACCCTTAGGCAACCCCTCGGGGTGTAAGAACAACCCAGAAGTGTGGCTGTCTTTTCTCAAAGCCCCTACTCACTCTCCTGGTTCTTCAGCCCGGAGCCCACGTCCTGCTGTGGCCGGTTCTGAGTTGGGAGATCCCGCCTGGCTCTGGACAGAACTGAAGACTCTTGCACATTCCGTGTTTGTATTCGGGGGTTGAGCACACCGCCTCCAGTACGTGCCTCCTACTCTGTATCTTACAGAAGCCAGTCAGAATTTGTCACTTGCCGACAGCCCCCTTCCCTGTACTCCTCTGCCCTGATAATGTATTGGTGTTTTTATGTCTCTCCCTGCTATGGTTTTGGAGGCAGAAGAGAGAAATCTGGAGATGAGTCCAGCCCATCTTGTGGTATTGAAAGCATCACTTATTCTTGAAATTGTCACCGCCGGTGGCTTCATTCATTTGATGGCTGTTTAGTGAGCACCACTGTGGACCTCCTCTGCTCTAGATGCTGCAGATACTGGGCACCTGGGGGGCTCAGTTGGTGAAGCGTCTGACTCTTGATTCCTTTGGCTCGGGTCATGATCTCACGTTTTGTGGGTTCGAGCCCCGCGTCGGGCTCCATGCTGGCAGTGCGGAGCCTACTTCAACTGCCAACCCGACCTCTCCACCCGTATGTGTCACAGACGCCTTACACAGAACATGTCCAAGATCTACCCCACTCTCTGTCTCTCTCCTGAGTGGTTAGTTTCGTATATGCCACCAGCATCGACCCAGCTGGTCTTGGATATAACCTCGGAGTAAGTAGTGTTCCATTTCCCTGCTTTCCCTAACCAATCGCTGATTAATTCCATTTAGAATCTGCTGTACTTTTTTTTTATTATTAATTTTTTTTCACTTTTATGTATTTTTGAGAGACAGAGACCGAGCATGAGTGGGGGAGGGGCAGAGAGAGAGGGAGGCACAGAAGGAGAAACGGGCTCCAGGCTCCACGCTGTCAGCACAGAGCCCCACGTGGGGCTCAAACTCACGCGCAGTGAGATCATAACCTGAGCTGAAGTTGGACACTTAACAGACTGAGCCACCCAGGTGCCCCTCCGCCGCACCTTTTTTTTTTTTTTAATATCTTTTTTTTCATTTTTCTAATCTTTATTTATTTTTTATTTTTTTTATTTAAAATTTTTTTTTCAACGTTTATTTATTTTTGGGACAGAGAGAGACAGAGCATGAACGGGGGAGGGGCAGAGAGAGAGGGAGACACAGAATCGGAAACAGGCTCCAGGCTCTGAGCCATCAGCCCAGAGCCTGACGCGGGGCTCGAACTCACGGGACGCGAGATCGTGACCTGGCTGGAGTCGGACGCTTAACCGACTGCGCCACCCAGGCGCCCCTCTAATCTTTATTTTTGAGAGAGAGAGACAGAGTGCCAGTGGGGGAGGGGCAGAGAGAGAGGGAGACACAGAATCCAAAGCAGGCTCCAGGCTCTGAGTAGTCAGCACAACACAGAGCCTGACGTAGGGCTTGAACCCCACGAACTTCGAGTTCATGACCTGGGCCGAAGCTAGACGCTTAACCCGCCGAGCCACCCAGGCACCCCAGAATCTGCTGCACTTTTAAATGCCCCTGTTACTACATTAAAATCTTCTCTTTTCCCTTTAAAATAAGCTTTCTCAACCTCAACGCTATCAGTATTTGGGGCCAGATAATCCTTTGTTGTAGAGGCTGTCCTGGGCATCACAGAACATTCCACAGCATCCCTGGACTCCCCCCACTATATACCAGAAGCACCTTTTCCTCAGCTGGGACAACGACAAGGGTCTCCAGACATTGCCGGTGCCCCCCCCAGCAGGCAAAAACATGTCGCTTGAGAAACCGCTGCTTTCACACACTCCCCCGCTCTGCTCCTAGGGTGTTGCTTTCCAAATATGAATCTGGTCATGTTACTTATGTATATATCCCCATTGTCCACGGAAGTCATCCCCAAAGCCAGGTGTCCATCCCGGAAAACTGCGTGAGACAATCAAGTAGTGTATGGTATGCAAAGAAAGTATTAGAATACCCTTTTGTGTGTCTTTCGTGCCTACAAAAATTAAGAAAGGAAGCTTTCCCTTTGGTGGGTAGCTGGAGAGTCGTAGAGGTACATCATTTACAAGTTAATGCACCGAGGGAGGCTTAGGAACTCTTACTGACAGGGTTGATAAATACCTGGAGGCCAGTGGTCTCCAGGAGAAAGTCCAAAATTTCTCTGTGTCTGACCACTAAGTACCTCTACTGCTCTGAGTCTCATCAAAGCCCCCAGCCTTATCCTGTCACACTGCACTGTTTACAGCTCTCTTAATTTAATGTGTTTTTAACGTTTCTCCACCTTTGCTTAGCTGTTGCCCACGTCCACACGAAACTCACACTGATTGGTGTGCAATCCAATATTGATCTCCCTGATGAACATAACCTGAGAAAACAAGGAGATTGAACACCCCTCCCTTTGTGATTTCACTCCACCTTATATACACATTTTTTCGCGGCCCCCATAATTTATTATTGTGCATGTATGTGTTTTGTAGAAAGTCTCCTCGATGGTCTATAAACACCTTAAAAAAGGGACCAGTGTCTCCTTTGTCTTACCATCCTCTACAACTAGAACAGTTCTAGGCACATAAAGGGACTCCCATTTTTATCATTTTATGAATTAATAAGTAAATGGGAGACAGTATTTCTTTTTTTTTTTTTTAATTTTTTTTTCAACGTTTATTTATTTTTGGGACAGAGAGAGACAGAGCATGAATGGGGAGGGGCAGAGAGAGAGAGGGAGACACAGAATCGGAAACAGGCTCCAGGCTCTGAGCCATCAGCCCAGAGCCTGACGCGGGGCTCGAACTCACAGACCGCGAGATCGTGACCTGGCTGAAGTCGGACGCTTAACCGACTGCGCCACCCAGGCGACCCGGGAGACAGTATTTCTATTATGATGTCTTTCTCCCACAAAGTATAGCATGAAGGAAGGTTAATGGCTGACATCCTTTGTAATGTTTTCTGGTAAATTCTTAACATTGAACACAGTAGGAATTCATTCCCATGCGTATTTCCCACGTTGTCTGGTCTTGAGCACTTCACAGAGAGCAGGATTGGTCTGTTACAGGGATCAGTGTTGTTCAAAGATGTATCTGTGGACTTCACCCTGAAGGAGTGGCGGCTGCTGGACCCGGCCCAGAGGCTCCTGTGCAGGGATGTGATACTGGAGAACTACGGGCACCTGGTGTCCCTGGGTAAGCACAGCTCCCCGCTCAACTACCAACAGCATCCATTTCCTATCTTAGGAACCAAATCATTGTAGGATGTAGCGAGTATCAGACTTGAGATGTGGGATTTAAAGACCCTTTTCGGGACTTGAAAGTATGTTGTATCCTCGCCTCCCTGGTGCAGAGGTCTCCTTTGATGAAGGCTCTGTCATCGTACAGCTTCTAAACCTTCTCTCTTCTGATTCTTCCAAGGCCCTGAACCTTCAGCAACTTTGCCGAGCCCCATGTCATTTCCCACAACAGGGCGCTGTGTCACCAGACCTGAGCTGATATTCAAGTTGGAGCAAGGAGGAGAGCCATGGGTACCAAGGAGGGAACTCCCAAGTCAGAGCCCCCCAGGTGAGTTAACGAAGGTAGACAGAAGGCAGCTGGTGGACATTGGATCCCAAATGGCCAGTTCAGGGTATTTTTCAAAATGTTTTAGAAATCTCTTTTATTTTTTTAAGTTGATATGTTTCTTTTGAGAGAGAGAGCAAGCGGGGTAGGGGCGGGGAGAGAGGGGAGAGAGAGAATCCCAAGCAGGCTCCATACTGTCAGCACAGAGCCCGATGTGGGGCTCAAACCTGCCAACCGTGAGATCATGACCTGAGCTGAAATCAAGAGTTGGACACTTAGCCAACTGAACCACCCAGGTGCCCCAGAAATTTCTTTTATAGGCTTCTAGAAGTGACTAAAGACAGATGATCACCATGCCTTAGATACCAAACCTCCAAATAGCACTCTCATGAGTAAATGCTCTTCGTGTTCTGTTTGACTTTTACACACAGAGAGATTGGCTGGGTTTTCGTAGAACCCAATTGCTGCCTTCCTCACCCGAGACCTTCATTTCCCTGTCTTTCTGTTCAGCAATGGCCATTCACCTTCCCTTCTGTGCCAAACACTCTGTAAATATACAGTTGTTGGTGCACTCTTATGTTCAACAGATATTCATTTGTTTTCATGTTTATTTATTTATTCTGACGCTGGGAGAGAGAGGGAATCCCAAGCAGGCTCCACACTGTCAGCACATGGCCCAATGTGGGGCTTGATCTCACGAACCATGAGATCATGACCTGAGCCAAAATCAAGAGTCAGATGCTTAACTGAGCCACCCAGGCGCCCCTCAACAAATATTTATTAAGCACCTGCTGTGCACCAGTCACACTCCAAGCAGAGGGGATACAAAGTCTCTACTCCTATCAGTAGACCCAATTAGCAAATTGGCAAATTTAGCAAAAAATTGGCAATTAGCAAAATATATATATATACATATATATATACACACACACATATACACATATATGTGTATATATACATATACATATGTGTATGTGTATATACATATACATATATGTGTATATATGTGTGTATATATATGCATATATGTGTATATACATATACATATATGTGTATATATATGTGTGTATATATATGCATATATATGTATATGTCTACCAAAAATTGGCAATTAGCAAAAAATATATATATACATATATATGTATATATAGGCATATATATGTGTGTGTGTATATGCATATATATGTATATATATATTTTTTGCTAATTGCCAATTTTTTGTATATATATACACATATATATCCATATATGTATATATGTGTATATATATGTATATATATACAAAAAATTGGCAATTAGCAAAAATTGTATATATTACAATTAGCAAAAATGTATATTGCTAAAAATATTAGCAAAAAATTTTATATTGTATATTGTATTGTAATTGTATATATTATAATTAGCAAAAATGTGTATTGCTAAAAAAATTAGCAAAAAATGTATGTATATGCATATATATGTATATATACACACATATACGTATATATACATATTTACATGTATACATATATACATTTATATGTATATATATATACACATATATATATATGTCTGGTAGTGATCAGCAGTATGAAAAACTGAAATCAGATGAAGGGCATTGGGACTGACATGGAGTGCTGTTCTGGAAAGGAAGTCGGGGAAGGCCTCTTTGCAAAGGTGGACATTAGTCAGGAACAGTAGAATACAGTTTCAAACAGGATAGAGTAAGCCACAGGTTATCTGAGAGATTTCCAGATTGAGGGAGCAGCAGGTACAAGAGCCTCTGAGATGCGAGTCTCCTGGGTGTGATCAGGGAAC
Source organism: Herpailurus yagouaroundi (assembly GCF_014898765.1). NCBI lineage: Eukaryota > Metazoa > Chordata > Mammalia > Carnivora > Felidae > Herpailurus > Herpailurus yagouaroundi. Next base: position 1,145,968 of record NW_024412427.1, read on the forward strand.
AGCAAGCAGTCAGTGGGATCAGAGCGGGGTCAGAAGAAAGTCTCAGCTCATGTCAGAGAGTCAGCAGGAGCAAAGCTTTCTGGTCCTCGTAAGACTGACTTGTACTCCAAGTGAGACATTAGAGAGGGGGTCAAGGACTGCACCTGTAAGCACTACGTTTGGAGGTCAGGAAGGCACGCGGCTCTAGCAAGGGAGACTGAGAAGCACCCAGTATGGAGGGAAGAGAACCAGAAGACAGTGGTGTCCCAGAAGCCACATGAACAAAGGGTTTTGAGAAGGAAGGAGTGAATTCCAGCATTGCAGGTGGATGCGTGAAGTCAGAATCGCCTCCTCTTTTCCTGCAAGTTATTCAAAGGCCACAAGGAAAACAAGAGCAACATGTCAGCCCCATTTTCATTAGTGGTTGGAGGCGGCTGAAATCCCAAACTGAAAGCAACCGAAATCAGGCTTGGTCACGGAAGTAGAGGTAGAAAAGAACACCATACAAACCAGCCGTGGAAAATAGTGTCAGAACACATTGTGCAGATAGTACTTACTTGCAAACCTTGCCGTAAATGGAACTTGAAGTGATGAGATTCTTGTTTAAAAAAGCAATTGGATGGTAGCATTGCCCTGAAGGATGTATAGGTTCTGAGTAGAGCGAAGGATAGACTGTGCTACCCGAGTAAGAACACGAGAGTGGGTTTGTATCTAGAGATTTCCAGTTCACAGAATTAAATGCCCTGGTCCAATATGATCTGACAGGACTGGACTGGTCACTCAAAATTGTATTGTGATTTTGGGTGTAAGAACCTAGCGTAAACTCTAGGTATAAAAATCCAATATCAAATTTTCCTTGCTCACGTATTGGCTTCTATTTGTTTTATCTGCTACGGAAAAGTCATATATTTTTAGGCATACCGTGGATCTTATTGCATAAAATGATAATAGCAGAGGATAATAATAATCACCCATAGCTAAAAAAAATTTTTAAGACAAAGATTAATAAAGGTCCTTGGACCAAGTTGATAGCCAGCTGCTTGAGTTTTCACAGAAAAGAGAAATCAGAGAGGAAGAAAACATGATATAAAGGTGGAATTAAAAATTAGTATTGTGACAGGACACAATGGGTTGGCAAAGTAAATCAGCAGATCGAAAGAGGGAAAAGTAGAGGTGTCAGTCAGGACAGATAACTGGTGACCAATTCTGATAGAATCAAATGAAGCCCCACCAACCAGAATGCAGAGGTGAATGGCTGGTTCTCGCCTATGCTTTAACACTCTCTTTGGACGTTGTTTCACCATATCACAGCTCTGTGAAGAGATGGGGATGAACTATAAGACTGACCTTTAGACCCAAGGAACTTAGTAATTTCATAGGTTTAATTGGGAGTTGGTGTACAGAATGGGAAAGAGGAGGAAGAGATTGGGAACATGGAGAATGGAGTAAGGATTCCGCTGCAGGTGTTAAAATATGGGCGTGGGGAGGATATGGCTCTAGTCTCTGACCTGCTGTAAACCTGATCTGGGCTCTGGTACTTCCTTCTTCCCCCCCCCCCCCCGCCACCAGTCTCTTTTGTCTCCCTCCTCACTATCCCTTGTCTTTGCCCGTCCTCTGAATATCCTCCCTCCTTGTTTTCCTGACCATCCTTTTTGCTCAGTTCACCATTCCTTATGTCTTATTTCAAGCCCTCTAGCCATTCTTTTTGACACAACTCTAATATGATTTATTGGTTTTCTTTGATTGCCTCTGGTCCAGCTTTGGAAGGGCTTTCTGGGCTCTTCTGGCCTTCCGGGCTGCCGCTGCTGCAGGTTTTAAGGCCCTTTTTTGCTTCTTCAGCCTTTGTACTTCCCGGAAAACCCGAATGCACAGGGCCTTCTTGGTTGCCCAGCAGTGGTGGGCTTTCCAGTGGAACGGAGAGGGAAAGGTGTATTCCGTCCCCAGGTCCTTGCATACCTTCTCAAAGGCACATGGTTGGTCTTATGGAGGTCGGTCTTGTGAGTATCTTGCTCCTCTGGTGGATGCTCATCAGCAGACAGCGCTTGCGCGTCTCGTCCTTTCGGTGGCTCCGCGTGTGTGCTTCGTAATTGCAGATCTTGATGGTCAAGGCGACAATTCGAGCCTCCAGGAAGCTGCTGCTCTCAGGGTTTGCCACAATCTTCTTCATCAACTGATCTTGCTTGACTTTTAGTTTCGCCTTCTGGTTGGCCATTTCCAAAGACAAGAGTCTTCTTACAACGTCATCAAACTTCTCAGTTCCAGGAATGTTCTGGTAGTCTTTGAGCAGTTGCGGAAGGGGGTGGGTGGGTCATCTTCTTGGCTGGGCTGGACTGGTTTCTGGGTGGCATATCCACAAGCAGCCAGGAGGGTGACACCCCCAGGAGGGGAGGGAAGGCCCCACTGGTGGCGGGGAGGCCTGGTGCGCGCACCGCCCGGCAGCCCACGGACTGGAGCCTGGGCCACTGCCTGGGTCTGAAGCGACCTCAGCGCGCTCCACGCCGTTCTCAGCATGCTGACCTGTGACCCCAAGGAACCAGCGCCACAGCCACCTTCCCTTTTGCAGCACAGATTGTGTTACAAGGATGCCACCATGCTGGCTCAGCCTCTCTGTCCATTCTGACAGCATATTCATAACAAACCATAGTCACTTGTATTAATTTTCAGCTTTCTCTCCTCTTTCTACTTTTCCTACCACAATGTGTTTTTTTTCTTTGTTATCATGCTACCAAACCAAAAGAGTAGAATAAATATTTGCTCAGGACTTCTTTCATCCCAGAAGACTATGTCTAAAAACTTAAGAATCAACTCTACATAGTCCACTTGTGCACATGCCGTATCTCAAGAAATGTGTGAAGATTTATAATGTGTATCAATTTTTCATATTTCTAGAATGCCAGAAAGCCAATAACATGAAAGAAAGAAGCCAAGAAAAGGTAGATAAATACTTGAGGCAAGCTTTATTCTTCAACAGCAGAATATTGACTATGGAGAGAGGCAAGATGTTGAGAGAAGCATTTAGTATGGCCACAAATCCAGTGCCCTCAAGGAAAATATCCCATAAATGTGACTCCTCTGGAACAAGCTTGGAAAGTGTTTCAGAATTAATTATGATTAATAGAAACCAGATAAGAAAAAAAGTCTAATGATCTCAATGGATGTGGATTCCTTGATACGATACATGAGAAGACTCACCCAGGGAACAAGCCCTGTGAAAATGATCAAAAGAAATCCCACAGACATAATGAGGAGTTTATACAACATCAGAAGAATTCTGTTTTGAAGAAGATTCTTGAATATAATAATTGTGGGAAAGCCTTTCACAAAAAGGCGGCCTTTGTTACACGTAAGAGAGCTCACAAAGGAGAGAAATCCTCTGAAGGTAATGAATGCAGACAAGCCATCACCCAAAAGTTAAAGCTCAATGCTCATCCAAGAACCCTTAGGGAAAGGAAATCGCAAGAATCAATAAAAACAGGAAATCTTCATGCATGAAGTCAAAACATGCACATCAGAGAGCTCACCTAGGGGAGAAATACTATGATTGTAATAAACTAGAGAAATACTTTAGCAGGAAGTCCAACCGAACTCAACATCAGAGAGGGTACAGAGGAGGAAAACCCAAGGAGTATAATGAAAGTGAGGAAACCTTGTGGAAGTCACACCACATTCAAAGTGAGAGAACTCTTGGAAAGAAAATCTATGACGGTGATAAATGTGGGAAATCCTTCCACGCAAAGCCATGCCTCACTCAACATCAGAGAACTCATACAACAGAAAAACTTAGTGAGGGTAATGATAGTGAGAGCACTGTAAAGAAGGAGTCACAGCTCACTCTAAATCAGAGAATTAACACAAGAGAGAACAGCTTTAAAGGTAAAAAATGTGAGAAGTCCTCCTGTGAGAAGCCAAAACTCACTCAACATCAGAGCGCTCATAAGGGAAAGAAAGCCTATGACTGTAATAGATGTAGGAAAAGCTTTCGTAAGAAAACAGACCTTGCTCAACCTCAGAGCACACACACAGGAAAAAAAGCCCTTTGAGTGTAATGAGTGTGGGAAGTCCTTCTTTGTGAAGTCCAACCTCACTGAACATCAGAGAACTCACACAGGAGAGAAACCATACGAATGTAATGAATGTGGGAAAACCTTCTGTGTGAAATCAAACCTTACTCAGCATC